>NC_081558.1:56119118-56485537 GCF_022355385.1 Mustela nigripes
CCCCCCCCCCCCCTCTCTCTCTACCTGCCTTTCTGCCTATTTGTGATCTCTGGCTGTCAAATAAATAAATTTAAAAAAAAAAAAAAGGTCTATTTCTCACTCTTGTCATTGTTCAGGAGGTTTGGCCAAGGACCTAGGATCACACAGTCACTTGGGGGCCCCAGGTTCCTTCCATCTTATGTACCAGCCTCTGTGTGGCCAGGAGGCTGCCCTGGCATCGGCCAGCCAGTGAGCTGAGGCAAACCATATGAAGGAGGAGGACAGACCTGGAAGTGGCAGGTGTCACTTGTGCCCACAGCCCAGTGTCTGGAACACAGTTGCTAACTGCAAGCTGGCCTAAGAGATGGGTGCCCAAGAAGAATGGGAGCACGCTGGATTTCAGATTTGGAGGGTAGAGGGTGCCCACAGTCACCTCCATCTGTGCTCCCTCAGCCTGGGTGCCTGTATTCTCCCCAGAACACACTTACACCTCCTCTAAGGTTCTGATCCATGCCCTCTTTGTGAACTTCCCTCCTCCAGGCAGATATGACAAGTCCCTGTGCTGTGCCTGCCCTGTAGTCTATATAGGCCTCCTCCTGACGTTCCTCACTAGGGATGTCAATTGTTCCCAGAATTGTCTCCAAGCTCCCATCATCACCACGTGCCCAGCAAGGTACAGAACAGAGCCTGGCATGGGAGATGCACTGGTCAGCATCTGTCAAAAAGTTAATGTCAGCAGGACTCTGACTCTCTGAAGCAGGTGGTTCCATTGGTGAGACTGCTTGCCAGCTTAGAAGGTGTATTGGACACCTCTTGTCGCCAACTTGTAGAATCAGGCCACAGAAGCCTACACCAGTGATTGGTTCAGTAATGTCCCCTTAGACTGGCTTTCCCCCTACTCAGCCTCACTCACCCCAGTCTTCCATTCCTAGTCCCTGTGATCACACCCCAAAGTAAATCACCAGGTCCCAAATGCTTGCCTCAGGCTCTGCTTTTGGGGAGAACCCAAACTAAAAGGCCAAGAGACTTTTCCTGCACTAGAACACCCAGCAGGCCCTAGAAAACCAGTCAGCACAAGGAGGACACCACATTTGAGCCACGTGCTGCTAATGGAAGAGAGGGTCATTCCCCCAGGCACTCCCAACCCAGTCCAATCCAGCTGGCACCAGCCTGGTTGGCTCCAAATGTCTTTTGCATGGTAGTCTCCCCACTTCAGGGATTGACGCATGGCTCCATCACATGGCAGCTGACCAGACCCTCAGTGTGGCATTCAGAGTTCCCAGAATCAGGCTTTCCCCCACCTCCCCTCTTACTTCCTCATCCCCTCTTCATCATTCCCCCTGACATCCATATGGCCATCTCCCCTGTTTGGAGTGAGTTGTATTCCTCCAAAATCCATATGTTGATATCCTAACTCCTGGTACCTCAGAATGTAACTATCTGTGGTGATAGCTTTAAAAGAGCTGGTAAGGGGCACCTGGGTGGCTCAGCCTCCTCAGTGGCTCTGCCTTCAGCTCAGGTCATGATCCTAGGGTCCTGGGATCGAGCCCCACATTGGGCTCTCTGCTCCACAGGGAGCCTGCTTTCTCCTCTCTCTCTCTGCCTTCTTGTGATCTCTGTCTGTCAAATAAATAAAAAAAATCTTTAAAAGAGCTGGTAAAAGTAAAATGAGGTTATATAAGCAGGTCCTAATCCAACCTGATGGTGTCCTTCTCAGGAGAGGAGATTGGGACCTAGATACAGGTAAAGACCCCGGGAAAAGGTGACTGCCTACCCACCAAGGAGAGAGCCCTCAGATAAAACCAACCCTGCCGACACCCTGATCTCTGACTTCCAGCTTCTGGCACCGTGAGACAATAAATCTCTGTCGTGAGTGTCCTGGTCTGTGTCACTTTGCTGTAGCTCCTACACCTACCTCTGCACCTCTGTCCCCATGCCGGAACACCCTCTGTGTGCCTCCTGAGCTCTGAGGATCCGAACCTTCTCCTGGCATCCACACGCCACCATGCCCAGCTGGACTAGGGTGAAGGACTAGGAGCAAGTGACTTCCTCTCTCTAGACCTGCAGAGTTGCAGAACCACACTGGAGAACATGAGATAACATGGATAAAGCACCTTGTGTCTCTAAAACAGGCCATGTTTTCAACCTCAAAGACAACAGCTCTGCTCAGAGAACTTTCTGGTCGACTCTGAGCATGACTCTTCCTTCCCTGGGCTCTCCCCTCCCCGTTCCCCATTCAGCCAGTCTCATGCCTGGGCCTCACACCCACCTGCTGTCCCTGTCCTGGGAAAGCCCGACCAGGACACACACTCCACCTCGGGATGGGGGGGGTCCCCGAGGCTGCCTCTTTCTCAGGGCTCAGGGCTGCCTTAGCCTCTCTGTCAATATATAGCACGGTTTTCACACCCTTTGATTCTGTCAAGTTGGGTTCTGGAGACAACACGCTCCCTGTGTTCAGTCCCAGTTTCAGAGGAACCCAGAAAAAATGGCTGAATATGCAAATGGAATGCAAATGACCAGCTTCAAAGCAGAAAGCGTTCCCTTTGGCATCCTTTCAGGTCCTGCTTTAGTGAGTCGAGGAAAATGCCCGTGAGGGGCACAGCAACGGTTGGCATGGAAACAGGGCTTCTAGGGTGCTTGAGGAGACGTCAGACCAGCCCTGGAATCAACTATGTCAAACATCCCCTCCCCACAGTCTTGTTCACACTCGAAGTCGGCACTTCACTGGAGAGAGCATTATCTTGGGCCCTGGAGATAAGCTTGGGATTGTGAGGTCCCAGGAGGGACTCAAGAGATTTGCCCCTGAATAGGTTTCTGCTCCCCCAAAATGAACTTTCAAGCTACAGAGCCCTGAATTTGAATCCTAGCTCCCAATGCCCACCCGTGAGACTTGGGACAGGCTCCCAAATGCCCCAGAGACTTCATTTCCTCATCTGTGAAATGGCTGCATGCAGGGGGCGCTGCCTGGCGGGCTCAGAGCCAGAAGGGTCTCTCCCACCCCACCTGGAGCTGGACAGAAGCTGCCAAGGCCAGGGACTAGGCCCAGGGTCGGTTGGGGGGTGGCGGGGGTGTCCGCTCCGTGGGCCCAGAGCCAGGCCCGGCACATAGTAAACACTCAGCCAACATTCTGCCTTCCTTCCTTCCTTCCTCCACCATCTGTACATCTCATGGGCTATTTTTATTCGTGTTCTGGGTGAAATAAAACAAGTTAAAGCAGAGCATGAAATTCGAGGAGGATTCCACCTTAAGGGAAGAAAAAAAAATCTGCCTTTGCAATAACAAATAGTTGGAGCTGGTGTATCACTTGGGTGAAATTGTTACCCCTCAAGACAAGTCCAAACTTTTCAGCATTATGAAAACTCAGAAGATTGCTTCGCTACTGAAAATTTATGGCCCCCAAATCATTCCTAAAAGACAGCGCACATTCCCAAGCGAGCATTTCCCTCTGGTACAGTCGGCCTCCCTCTCCACGCGGCTGCGTGCGGAGCTCCCTCCTGCCTCGAGTGTGTGTTCTGGGGGGCCCAGGGGAGGCCCAGCACATACTACATGCTCAGCAAACATCCTCTCTGTGTGTTTCTGCCTCAGGGCAGCTCCCCGAGACCACTGGGGAGGGTCCCCTTTTCCCACTCCCCCCAACCAGCCCCACAAATGGAATCACAGTTCAAGGCCTACGGTCACCCAGTAGGGGTGAGACCAGTGTCCCCACACCCTTCCTCTACAAAATGTTTTTGCCCTGGAAGAGGAACTGGAACAGGCCTGCTCTGGGTCACCCGTGAGGTTTATGGATGAGGAAATCAAGGCTCAAAGAAGGAAGTGGATGGAACATTCTGCCAGGGCCACAGAGAGGTGGAGCTGAGATCTGACTCCCAGTCACTTTCTTGGTCACGTACCCCTGCCCCTTCCCCTCATCTTTGGAAACTCCTGTCCAGATACTCTTCAACTTCTTGACCCCCCAGGAGGCCCCCTTAGGGCCTGGCCCTCACTCTTTTGGGCCCCTAACTTCCCCATACTCACTGAGCCCCAGTTCTGTGCCAGACGCTTTCTCACACGAACCCCCTCACATTCTCACCGCCACACTGTTTTGAGGCTTTGAGGGATGAGTAGTCACAGAGGGGCTGACCTGAGAGGTTAAGTAACTTTCCCAAGCTCACACAGCTGGAAAATGCCAGGACAAGGGCTCAACCCCAGGCCCCTCTGACCCCTAAGGGTCCACTGCCTCCCTCTGACATTGTTTCCTGTGTTTTAGCCCATCTGCTATGGGTACTTCGAGAGTGAGGCCCTGAGCTCTCCAACTCTCCCGCCCAGCTCAGCTGCCATCGGCTGTGATGTCCCCTAAGCACAGACAAAAATGCTGAGAAGGTCTGAGCCTCAGAGAAGTTAAGTGACTTGCCCAAGGTCACATGGCAGGTTTGAAATGAGGCAGGAATTCCAAAGCAGATCAGTTCAGCCAAGTTATGGGTCTCAGACTCAGGTGCTTCTGGGGGCCAGGCAGAGCATGTCAATACGGGCACAAAGGGTGTGAAGGGGGCCTGGGGGTAGAGAACGTGTCCTCTGGCTCATGGGGAACCACTTCTGGCTCCAGCTGCTGGTGGTAGTTAGCAGCTAGAAACACTGGTATGAAAAAAGTTTCCGATTCTCTATGAGAAGGTGGAAATCAAGGTTTTTATGGCAAATGTAGTTTTGAACATTGACTGATACCCGCCCTGAATGTTGTATGTAACTCAGGGCACAACAAAGAAAAGGCCTCCGGGTCTGCCCCAAGTGCGGAGGCTGCTTCTATGAGGCTTGAGATTCTCTTCACACCAGAGTGCCAGAACCCTAGAGTACAGCCCTGTTTACAGATGGGGAAACTGAGGCCCAGAGACCATGGGAGAGCCTAGGCCAGCCTATTCCCTCAGCAAAAGACATGAAAAACAACAAACAAACGTCCGACTCAGCCGCAAGTGCAGAAGCTGAGAAGCAGGACCGGGGAGAGACCAGGGACCGGGCCAAGTCCTTCCGTGTACTCAGGAGGCAGGCCTAATGTCTCTGGGCCTCAGTTTATCCACCTGCATAATGGGGGTAAAATAAGAATGCCTCCTCTTGCTTCTGTCTTTGTGAAGATGGTAAAAGGAGTGATGGGTTAAAAATACAAAGAATTGACAGGTGTCTTCTCTGTCCTGAACAGAGCTTACAGGACTAAGAAGCTGCCAAGAGACTCTGGGTGTCACAGGCCCCCCTTCCTCCCCCTGCCTTTAAAACAAGTGCAGGACTCCATCTTCTGACCTCCTCTCAGGGGTTCGGTGGCCGGGACCACAGTTTTCAGACCAGGAGGCTGTGGCTTGGCAAGCTTTGGTGAGTTGCTGGCAGACCCAGGACTGGGAGCCTCTGGGACAGGCCCCCGGGCTCAGCGGGTTCTCACTACTGCCCCGGCTTCCCTCACTGCTCCCTTTGAAGTTCAAAGAATGGGCCTCACCCCTTGGAAGCAGGCAGTAAATCAGGCAAGAGAAAGGAAACTGTCTACCTGGGTTGACTTATGGTAGCCACGGCGAGACAGCCCTCACTCTCTGGGACTGTGGGCCCCAGGCTTACCTGCCCCTCTAGCCCCCTCTTGCCCCTTACCTGCCTGACCAGCCCCTTCATCACTCTCAAGATCATCACCCAGCCCCGCTCCTCCATTCACAACCCCCTAGAAATCAGAATCTCTGGACTGAGGTTTCTCTATACCTTCTCCATTAAGGAGTGGCTTAGCCCATGCTTACACACTTCCTGTGGTGGAAAGCTCACTCCCACACCCCAGCCAGCTTTGACCTAGGCAAAGCTCTCCCTCCCACAGGATTTAGGGTTAGCTTCCCCGTACTGCCTCCCACCTTCACTCTGGGTCATAGGCCCCCTCCTCCCCCACAAGACAGCCCTGCTGAGATGGGGAGGCAACACAGCCGCCTCACATGGTTCTCATTTCTCAGAGCTCCCTTGGGGTGGTCATAAGGGACCTGAGAACTCAGGAACAGGGGTGCATGGGGGTGATCTGTACTCAGCACCGTGGATATGTGGGTAGATGAGTGGCTCAGGGACAGGGGAGTATGTGGTGTGTAAGATCCCAGGACAGCTGTTAGTGTGTGAGAACACGGACATGAGAGAGGGTCTGTTCAGCAATGTGTGCACATGCACCTGAATGCAGATCAGAGGGTGGGTGCGTGTAATTGCATGAATGGGTAGGGGGTGCACTGGGGGTAGTTTAAGTACTGGGTGTGTCAAGGGGATGTAGCACAGGTGTGGGAGCTTGTGGGCCACTGGGATATGTGTGAGAGAACGTGCATGTGTCAGTGTGAGCATGTGTGAGAGTGAATGTGCATGTGTCAGTGTGTGTGCGAGTGTGTGAGAGAACATGCATGTGTCAGTATGAGCATGAGTGTGTGAGCTTGTATCAGTGTGAGCATGACTGTGTGGCTGAATGTGTGTGTGTCCGTATGCATGTGAATGTGTGTGTATGTGTGTCAGTGTGAGCATGAGTGTGTGTGAGTAATGAGAGACTGTGTATGTCAGTATGAGGGTGAGGGTATGCAAATGAGTGTGTAAGAGAATGTGTGTGTTGGTGTGAGGGTGAGTGTGTGTGTGAGAGAGAATGTGTGTGAGAGGGAGTGTGTCTGAGGAGGTGTGGGGTTACAAGTGTGTGGGAAAGTGTGTGTGTGTGTGTGTGTGTGTGTGTATCATAGAGGCTGGGGGTATCTGACAATGTGAGTGGGCTGTATCTCCCAGTCCCAGGGGACAATCCTGGGCAGGGTGACATCACTGGGCAGGAATAGCACTTGAGCTCATCTCCTGGATGTGGATCCGAGAAGGTCGCTCTGGAGGAGCCAAGTCTGGGCTGTGAGGAGGACACAGTCTCTTCAGAGCATGCCTCTGCCCACAGAACCCCTGAGACCAGGGGGTAGAAGGAAGGAGCCTGATTCATGACACCTCAGGGTCACAAGGCTCTTAGATGGGCAGGGGAGGTGCATCCCAGAGGGTGGTGGCTCAGACTTAGGGCAATGGCACCATCTGGGGCAAGCCACGGCACCTGTGCCCACCTATGACGTCAGGGACTCACACCCTCTTCCAGGGCTGCATGAGGGCTGCTGCCTAGCAGCTCTGGCGTGGCTCAGCAAGCACTCTGTTCCCACGGAGGCTGAACACAGCCAGCCAATCCAGGCGACAATGGGCGTGAAGCCCCTCGCTCCAGGACCCCTACCAGCTCGGCGGCAAGTCAGCCAGGGACCCGGCTGACATCTGGAAGCCACACTGACCTGCCCACCCTCTCTGGCTCCAGATGCAACCACGAGACCTCTGGGATCTCTCTCCTCCCCCTCTCTGCCACCCATTCCTGGCTCTCAGTCACCATGGCAACCACCTGGGTTCAAGCCACCATTATCTCCTGACAAGACCAACACAAAGGTCTACTTCCTGGTCTCCTGCCCCTGCCTTGCCTCACTGACACACTCCAATAGGGCCCTACATGTGCATACCCTCTGGGCCTTCTACAGGTCACACTCACCCATGTTTCTTCCCAAGCCAGCTCCTCTCTAGCCTAGCTCAGCCCAGGTTTCTGGGTCTACCCCCAACCAGCCCCAAGCCAGGGTGGGGAATGGAAGCCTGTCCTATTTGGCCCCAGATGGCATGGACCCAGTCCCTGGAGTAGTTGGGGAAGAGTCAGCATCCCAGAAGCCCAAGAGCCAACAGAAGGGACAGTACTTGCAAAGGCCCACATGGCCCCTGTCCTCCTTCCCTGCTGTGTGGATTCGCCTGAATGTGCTGATGACATGTCCCAGTGAGTGTTGGAGAGGACTGAGGACAGGTGTGTCTCCAACACAATGGCCCAACCATACACAGCACTAGGATAGAAATTCAGGGTACTCTCCACCTGCCCTCACAGCCCAGGTCCCAGGGAGCACAGGTGTGGCCAGGTTGGTGAGGGTGGCGATGCTCTTGGCACCAAGCTCAAACCACCTTCCCCCACCCTAATGGGTGGGGCACCCATCCTCCCAGGACCTGTGAGGGTAACTACTAACAGCTTACAGCCATGACTTTACTGAAGAAGTGCCCTCAGCATCTGGAAATAAATGCCAGGAAGGTTTATGCTCCATCCTAAATGAACCCCCAAGAGTAGTCATTGACCAAAGATTGACCATTACAAGGTCCAGTCCCCTTTTCCCAAGGAGGGTGGCTCTGTAGTGTCCTTTACTCTCCAGTGCTCCCAGTGGGATCCAGGCTGAGACCGGACTTCTCCTAAAACCATACCTTTTCTTGGTTTCTTCCCCTTTCTGATCCTTCTTCCTTCCCTCTGTTCCAGATTTCCCCTAGAAGTTCCCTCTGTAAATCACAAGCACTGAATCCCTGCCTCAGGCTCTGCCTCTAGAAAGCAGCCTAAGCAGTGAGGGTGGCAGCAGGAAGGCTGGGTGGAGACAAGGCAAAGAGACCCCCAGAGGACAACGGAGGTCCAAGAACACCTGAAAGCAAGAGGAAGGAGACTGGGGTGTGTAGAGAAGGGAGCTTCTGGGGAGAAGGCTTCCCCTTGGAGCTATGCCCTTCACTCCCCATAGTAGGTGTTGGAAGGCACCAAATGACATTCAGTGTCAACCTGGAGAAAAATCGGGGGGCAGTCGTCAATCACCATCTCCCCCTAAGAAAGTGTACAGCCAGTCAATAAAACTATCACGGTCCTGCAGCATACCCAGCCCTCCTCCAGGTGTGGGGGGCTGCAAGGAATACACACAGTCTGGTGAAGGTCCAAGTCCTTCAGCCCCACCCACCTGCCTTCCCTCCCTCCTTCCTTCTGTCTGCCCTTTCTTTCCAGATCAGCTCTCAGCCTCCACATCCTTCCAGACCCTGTGTGCAGTAGATTTAACAGAAAAACTAGACATTCTTGGAACTCTAAGAGAGGAATAGAAGGCAAAGAGCTCTGGAAAAGCCAAGAAGAGGGAGGTAATGAGTCAGACTGCAAGTCTGAAAGGCTTTGGGGAGGAGACCTCAAAACTGCCCTGATGGAGGAGGGTCATAGGTGGAAAGGGATCTGGACGTGGGTGAGGGGATGGCTGTCATTTGGGGCTGGCAATGCCCCCAGATGTCTTTTAGAACCTCTCCTTACCCAATCCTGGGACCCTCTTGGCAGAAGGAGGTACCCAACTCCAACCACAGAAGTCTAACTCACCGGCTTCCCCTCTCTCTGCCCTAGGGGAACCCCAGATGGACATACAGATCTGAACTGGGCTATTCAGATGCTCCAGCCCTGGATTTGGGGTCTTGAGAGGCACCCACAGGCTGAGGAAGGGTACAGGAAGGAGCAGCTGGGAGGCAAGTGACCAGCAGGTGAGCACATGGTTTCTGATGAGTTTCCAGAGAATCCTCCAGATCACCCCTTCCCCTTCTTAATAAACACAATGCAAGATTTTGTGCTTGTCAAGCCCCCTCCTATTTTTTTGTCCTATAATCTGGAGACATAAATCTGTGGATATGAACAGTATTGCTTTTACTGGTTTTGCATCTTATACATGGTGTCAGCATGTACCATGCTCTCTGGCTCAACATTGTATTTTTCGAGATTTATCCATTGACTACTACAGATGGCACAGCAAAAACCCATCTTATGTGTCTCTTGGTGTCCATGAGTATCAGCAATCATGAGAATTTCCCTCAGCGGTGGTCTCACCATGGAGCAGAGTTCACGTATCAACCACTTGCCCAGAAGTTCTCGCTTACTCTCCAGACCAGGTCCTCCCAACTCTAATGGTTCTGAGAATTCCCACGGTCTCCTCAATAAATTCCCTTTTTCTCAAGTCACTCAGAATTGAGCCTGGCCTGAATAAGAACCATCCACTGACCACAGACTCGTAATGGGTATTGTTTTGAGTCATTTTGGGGGTGGTTTGTTACGTGGCAATCACTGACACAGACAGCTGTCTCAATGTAGCCACCAGCCAAAAGCACCCATCCCGCTTTTTACATAGAGCCTGATGACAGAGGGAACGTGGAATAACAAAAGAACCACACCAGAACAAGTTAGGTAGAGCATTCTCATGAAAAAAAAAAAAAAAAAAAAAAAAATTGGCTATCAGAGGCCTTCAAATAACATCACTAAACTGGGGCTCAGAGTAACTGGCATGTGGTCCCAGAACCCCACCCCCACACACTGGATTATTATGAGATGCAGGGCAGGTCCCTTTCCATGTCTGAGTCTCAGTATTTCTACCCATAAAAAAGGGTACCGGCCCCTAATTCACAGGCGTATGTGAGGAGAGAGTGAAATAATGGGCTTTGGCAAGAGCCGGATTTCATCTCCGCTGCCCCCAGTGTGATCTCTGCGTCAAAAAGGATGCTTTTGGTGGCAAGTAAGAGAAAACGGAATTTTAAGTCAGAACTAAAAGGGGGTACTAATTAGACATATTAAATCACGTAACAGGAAAGTCTAAGGGTAGATGACTGTAGGCATGTTCGGTCAAGGCTCCAGATTTTTCTCTGTGGCTCTTCTTCTCTACAGCCCTTTGGGTGTTGGTTTTGCCCTCGGGGTGATCTGTCCCCATGGGCTGGTTGGTTTAGGCACTCATGGACCCAACACTGTGATAAAAGGGATGGGATTGTGCCAACTGGCTTGGACCAATCCACATCCATGCTAGAGCTAAAGTGGAGATAGTCACCTCCAGAATCATATGCCCACTGCTTAGTGGGGAGTGGGGAAGGATTGAAAGTTAGGACTGCCATAACAAGGACGCTGGCAAGTGCCTGGTCCTTTGACAGACACATTGCATAAGATGCCACCTCAATGATCACCAGTCCCTGTCTGGGACTTAGTTTCCCCTGTAGTAATACAAGAAGCTGCCTAGATGTTGTCTATAGACCTCCACCACCCCTCCCACCCCTAGCAACTCATAGAGCCCAGGCTCCAATGGACCAGTCTGAGTCTTAAGTGGGAGGCTAGAGACCATCACCCCCCATTCATGGGGTGGAGTGGACTCCATGGGCAAATGCTTCTGAGCAGGACAAATGGCTAGAGCATTGTTTCTCTGTCACTGGGTGAATGATTTCCAGGAGCTTATGGGGGTGGGTGAATGATTTCCCAGGCCTGCCAAGCCCTCCGCAAGACTATAATTGTGTTTCTGGTGACAAATTCTTGATCAGAGCCACCCGGCAAGGGCAAGGTTGTGGCCAACTCCAGCTCACTCATTTCTGGGGTCATCTCTCTGCTGTCCAGGCACCTCCTGTCTGCTGCAGAAGAGTCAGGAGTGCCAACCCTGTATCTAGGTCTCTATCATGTCCTACCACGCAGTTGCTAGCCATGTGTGGATACTTCGATTAAAATCAGTGGATACTTCGATTAAAATCTGGCCTCGGTGGCCAGAAGGTTAGTAGGTACCATTGGACAGTGCAGACATAAAAGCTTCCCATCACTGCAGAAAGTTCTACTGGCCAGCTTACCTCCAGTAGGAATTCAGTGGGAGACATCAGACCAGTCCCTCTCAGGGTCTACCTGTCCTTTCCAGCTCTGACTGAGCCTCAGTTTCTTCCTCTGTCAAATAGGGATGATGAGACAAGCCTCAGAGGGATAAATTCATGAGACACAAGCTGGGAAATGCTAAGCCAAGGTCCAGGAGCTACTGGAACATGGTCTGGAACCCTGACTCTTGCCACTCCAGTTGTGTGGCAGAGTAAATGTGACAGGGGCGTTTGAGCAGAAGTGACGCAACAGATTTGGCTGGTTTTCACCCAATAACCATTCATTCTTTCTGCTTATTTATAAGACACTCATTTTTCACTGGGGCTAAAATGCATAGTCTGGGAGAATGAAGGATGATTGGTCCAGCTGTTCTTGCCGCCCTTGTGATCATTCGCCAGGGAATGGTCAAGGGGTAGTTATGTGATGTCAGGGGGAGTCTGCTGGAAGCTTCTGGGAAAATGTCTCCTGTCTGATAAGAGACATGCACAAGAGAAGGATGCCCCATCGTACCTGGCTCTCACTTCCCGCTGTGACTCCATGGCGCCTGGTGCTTTGGCAGCCATTTTGGAATCACGAAGCACACCCCTGAAGAAAAGTGAACCTGCTGCCGGGGCCACATGGAGAACTGTGTCCCTGATATGTTTGTTGAGTAAGGCAAAAATAAATGTCCTTGAGGGGTGCACTTCTTGCAGCCAAAGGCATCCTGAGCAATTCCCATGCAGGAGTGAGTCAGGTTGGCACGACGTACAGGTCTGTTCCCAGCAGAGAGGACAGTATGTGAGAGGGGGCAGAGGTGTGGGAGGGGTGCCACAGCCCTGGGCGTGGGAGAACTGCCTGTGGGTGAGGGCTGTAGCTCCTTCCAGACCTGGGCGAGTCCAACGTGGTTGCAGGCTTGTGGGCTGGGGGGACAGTGGAGCATTTTAAGGACCAGCTCCTGAGTTACAGGGTGAGTTATGGGGAGGGGTGGGGCAGACTGGGGGAGCTGTAGGGAGGAGGCCAGGGAGGAGATGGATGCGAAGACAGGGAGGAAGTAAGAGGGAGGGTGGGGAGGAGGTGAGAGGTTTGGGAGGAGAGGGAGCCAGCAGGTGTTGGTGGCTGAAGGACTGAGGTGAGGTGCTGAAGAGGAGCTGAGGATGCCTCGGAAGGGAGAGAACTGAGGACCTGGCCCCGGAGACAAGGACACCTGACAGAGGGAAGAAGCAGACACAAAGGTCTGAGAAAAGACCAGGTAAATGCAGAAAGCGTTTCCAGCAGGAATGGGCACAGGCAGCCTCCCTAGATGGCATTCCTCCTCTGGTCTATACCCTCCCGTGGCTCCCACCTCCCCAGGGGAAGAAAGAGCCAACATCCTTGCAGCCTCCTTCGATGCCCTAAGACCCCCCAGTCCCCACCTCTCCTCTCGAACCCCGTCTTCCACCACTGTCTCCTTGCCCTTTCAGCCACCCTGGCCTCCTCCCTATTCACAGAACAAGTCAAGCTTATTCTCACCTCCATGACTTGGTGCTTGCTGTGCCCACTGCGTGGAACACACTTCCTCTGGATCTTTGCCAGATTCATTCCCTCAGCTCCTCTGGGAGGTCCTCCCTGGCTACCTGATACAACACGGCCCCCTCTCACAGTGCTCTCTGATACGCCCTCTCTGCCGTATCATTCTCCAGAGGCTCTAGCTGTAGTACACTTTGCGTGTATATATAGTTGACCCTGAACCACATGGCGATTAGGGGTGCTGACTCCCTGTGCAGTCAAAAATCCATGTGTAACTTTTGACTGCCCCAGGCACTTAACTCCTAAGAGTCAACTGCAGATCAGAAGCCTTATGGATAACATAAGCAGCCCATTAACACCTTTTCTGTCTGTTCTAGGTATTATATGCTGTATTCTTACGATACAGTAAGCTAGAAAAGAGAAAACGCTACTAAGAGAAAATACATTTAGAGTACGGTTCTGTATTTATTTAAAAAAAAAAAAAGAAAGAAAAGAAAAGAAAGATCCACTTACTGTTGGACCTGAGCTGTTCAAACCCATGGTGTTGTTCAGGGTGTTGACTGTACTATGGATTCTTCCATATGTAACAGTTCAAATGAGCTCCTCGGGCACAGGGCTTTGTGTGTCTTCGGTTGGCGGCTGTACCCCCAGGGCTCAGAAGAAGGCCTGGCCTAGAGGAGCAGTGGAGGAAAATTCATAGAGCCAATGAATGCATGAGAATCCAGGAGAATAAAGACGACCAACCGTCCTTCTGAGCTTGCCAATGACACCAGAAAGTGGAAGGTAAGGAAGTCGAGGCAGCAGGTAGGGATGAATCACCAGTGAAGGGAGAAAAGAAGCAGGACAAGGGCAGCGTGGAGAAGGAAGCGAGGGAGGCCTTTCTTCTCCAGATACAGGCATTTGGCGCAAGTTTAAATGCTGATGGAAGGAGCCAGAAGAGAAGGGGGAACTCAAGTCACAGTGGAGAGGCTGGCCAGTGGAGGTGGGTTGGAGAGGGCCCAGAGCCTTGGACCGCTGTACTGGCAGGAAGGGGAACTAGGGTTGGGTGTAGGAAGTCTGTTTGTCGTTGGTTTTTTTTCCCCATCCCTCTGAAAGTGGTCCCCATAATGGGAATAAGCAGGAGAGTTCATAGTAACATGTGATATTTATCAGATGCCTACTTGTGGCCAGGCCCTGGAGAAAATCTGCCTGGAGCTACAACTAAATACCAGGAGAATCTGAGTCTCTCTTTGCAACACTCCCTCTTTAGGGATAATGAGAATCTTGTCAATGTTGGTGTTTCTCCCTTTACTTGGCTACTAGGAAGCTCAAAGCCGAACCTGAAGGGCAGCTTTTAAAACTAGGTGGAGAATTGTGTGGCCCATGTAGCCCCACTCTGACTTCCTTCCCCAGCTTGATGGCTAGTTGGATTTCTATCTTGTCTTGCCTGGAAGTTTTTGCTTGTCACTGCATGTTTGTGGGGCTGTAATTCATAGGAAATGTTACTAACAAAATAGTTGTTTGTTTTTCTCTCTCATAACCAGAAGCCAGGAAGTATACAGATCAGGCCTAGGCCCACACTCCATACTACCCTCAGGGGCCTGCATCCCACCTCACTCTACTCCACATCCCTTCAGGCATGCTTCTTGTCCTCGTGCTTACAAGGTAGCTGCAGAGCTCCAGCCTCAAATCCAAATCCCAGGCAGAAGAGAAAACAACATCCAGAGGATAAACAGTAAAATGAGTTGCCTAAAAGCTCCCCCTAACAAGTTCTGCTTAGAATTTGTAGGCTAGGACCGGTTCCCATGCCCACTCGTACCTCCAGGGAAGCTGAGAAATGTAGTTCTTTACCCAGGTGTGGTACAGCTCCGGACAAAAAGAGTTCTATTACTGAGAAAAGGGGGAGATGGATATTGGTTAGGTAGACAGCAGTATCTATCACAGTTACCTAGATTTTTCTCTTCCATCCTTTATAGAAGAAAGAAACATACAAACATTGCAATGGAGCGTAAAAGCCCAACTGTTTTTCCAGGTAACCATAAACACTGTGTCTGTCTAATCCATGGTTTTGTCTTCAGTCCCTTAAAAAAGAACCAAGTGACCAAGACATCTCTCCCATGGACATGTCTTTATTCCCATTTTATAGGAGGGGAAACAGGTCTTCTTCAGACCTTGATGAACATCAAACCATGCAGCCATTGGACTTGAGGTTCTTTTTCTGTGGAGGAGGAGATGTGGTCCAGAGATATTAAATGACTTGTCCAAGATCCTACCACAAGGTCATGGCAAAGCCTGCAGGCCGGGTATTTGGAGATAGGGTTCAGGTGGAAACTGGCCTGGACAGAACTCAGCCCTGAAGGTTGTCTAAAACAAGATTTCTGCATTTCCCCCAAGATACTGAAATTTCATTACCTATGGTTGGGTTAGACATGGGTCCGTTGATCTGGGACCCTGTGAGTCAAACAGCTGCTGTAGGGTCAGGAGAATAAAAAAAAAATAATTAATAATAACTTTCAGCCCAATTCAGGGTGAAACCAGTAAACAATGAACTTGAGTGGTAGAAAAAAAAAATTGTTTTCAACTAAAAGCCCATTTCCTTGGGTCAAAAGCATTTTCAACAGGATGGTTTTGCAGTAGACCATGAAGACCTGAACATACCCAAAATATGTAATCCCTTAATAAGTGCCGGAGAAACCCTATGTTGGCGCCCTGACAAGCCGCCACCCGAATCACAATATGGTTTCAGCCCCCAGAGAGGAATCAAAGTCCCCATTATTAAAATGTGTTATTTATGGCTTCCAGAAAGTCTTCCAGACCCCTGACAGCTCAGGAATGAGCTCAGAAATTAACTCTTTGATATTATCAGGGTCAATCCATCTCTCTGGATTCTTTACCCCATGTTCTTCTTTTTTCTTTTTTCTTTTTCCATTCTTTTTCCTGAAAGGCACGTACTGAAGAAGAATTTCATTCAAGGCACAAAGGAATGACGAAGCTGATTGAGGAGCTGCCTGAGTCCCTTCGCTGATCAAACCTCTGATTCATCTGTCCTTTTGGGACCGACAGAAATGACTTCTCACTTAAATTGAAAGTGGCCATGAGGACAGGAGGACACAGGAGGTGGCTGAGGATGAAGAGTAGGAAGCTGGAGAGCTCTCAGCGACCCCTGCATGTCCCACGGAGGCTCAGATGGGGCACAAGGCCCACCTGTGGTCACACAGCAAGACCATGCACCAACACCATGGGAGGTGGAGGAAACCAGAGCCCAGGGGCCAGTGCTATGGCCTCCTGAAGGTCCTTGGCAAAGTCCCGACTCTGCTTGTACCCTCAGTTTTCTCATCTATAAAATGGCCATGGACATGAGCCCAGTGTATTTCAAACAATTTTTTTTTTAAGTCGTTGAACTCCTATTGATTCTTTAAGCAAAACCATTCAAGGAACCCCCAAAAGGTATTTTTTTAAAAATGAAAAATGTAATTTCTTTCTTCCTAGAAAACCTAGATGCCAAGGGACCCCCGGAAGTCTGTGGTGTCCACAAAATCTTGAATTTCAGGCAGGAGCTGAACACTGAGATACTTCCAACATGGAATTCTGGGTTCTGCAGTTGAGGGAGCTCTTCTTTCAGCCTCGAACTGAATTTGACCATGTTGGCCCTCAGCAACAGCAGGGCCCTTCCTCCCCTCACTCCAGCTCCACCCCACACAGGGCTCCCCAGTGCACAGATGGGCCCTTGCTGCCTGAAGGGACCCTGCTGGGAAGTGACAGAACAAGTCTGCCTTGCCTGATTCTGGGGGTGCTGAGCCCCCACCCAGCTTACCTTTCTCCAGGGGCCATTCTAACCAGGGTAAAGCATAGGAAGCCTTGAGAACCAGAATGCTGGCTGGCAGCCAGGGAGACCTTTGGTTAAGTCCTATGTCTGTTACCAGCTCGCTGGGTGACCATGGGCAAGTCATTTCCCTCTCTGGGTCTCAGTGTTCCCTACAGGTGCAACACCAGAGAATATATTGGTCAGAATTATTTTAGATGCAAATATCAACCAACCCAAACTAGAAAAGTGGGAAACCTTGTGCACTGTTGGTAGGAGTGTAGATTGGTACAGTCATTATGGAAAACAGTATGGAGATTACTGAAAAAGTTTAAAAATAGAGCTTTTTAGAATTCAGCCATCCCCGTTCTTTTTTTAATTTTATAAAGATTTTATCTATTTGTTTGAGAGAGAGAGTGAGGTAGTGAGAGAGAGAGCACAAACAAGGTAAAGGGCAAAAGGAGAAGCAGGCTCCCTGCTGAGCAGAGAGCCTGATGTGGGGCTCGATCCCAGGACCCTGAGACCATGACCTGAGCCGAAGGCAGATGCTTAACCGACTGAGTCACCTGGTCATCCCACTTCTAGGGACATACCCAAAAGAAATGAAAGCAAGATATTAAAGAGATACCTGCACTCCTTTGTTCACTGCAGAATCATTCACAAGAGCCAAGACAGGGAACAGCCTAAGTGCCCATCAGCGGATGTCCAGATAAAGAGGTGGTGTATATACACAATGGAATACTATGCATCCAGGAAAAAGAAGGAAACCCGCTGTTAGCAACAACTTGATGGACCTCAAGGGTGTAATCCTAATAAACCCTACAAAGAAAAACACACATTTCATGGTATCACTTATCTGTGGAGTCTAAAAAGAAAAAAATTCAAACTTATAGAAACAGAGAATAAAAAAGTAGTTGCCAGGGGCTGGGGGTGGAGGAAATAGGGAGAGGATGACAAGACGGCGCAAGGTGGGTGAGGCCTGAAGAGCTAATGTACAACATGGTGACAGAGTTGATGACACTGTATTGTATAAGTGAAATTCACTAAAAGAATAGAACTGAAATGTTCTCACCACACACACACACACACACACAATATGTGAGGTGGTGAATAATGCTAATCAACTAGAAGAGAAGAACCCTTCCACCATGTACAAGTATATCGAGTCATCACACCACACACTCTCGGTGTGTTGTGTATTGTGTCAATTATACCTCAATAAAGTTGGACCTTAAGCAAGTAAAAAAATATGTACAGAACGGACAGATTGCAGAAGTGCCAGTTCTATGGTAAAGACAAGCAGGACAGCGAAGAGATGAGGGTGGGCAGGTATATATGAACAAGGATGACCAGGGGAGACCTCTCAGGAAATAGTGTATGAGTTCTTAAGAAAAAGATAGATCATGCCTATCCAAAGGAATAGATTCCAGAGAGCAGAAACAGCAGGTGCAAAGGCGCTGAGGCAGAGATGTTGGACGTGTTTGAGAAAAGCAAGGTCACCAGCACAGCTAGAAAGCACACAAAGAGGCACAGAGAGGGAGGAGACGAGGCTAATATTAAGGATGCCCAAGAAAGCAGTCTGCCTCTGTGCGTGGTATATCAGCTCTTCCAAAGCAGGCTTGAAAAGGAAACAAACATGGCACAGATCATTTTCAAGCCTAGAACACTTTGCACACAAACAAACACACCACTGCTGGGAATATGAACTGGTATCCAGAATCAAACATTAAAAACATACATCCTTTGACCAGGCAGTTTCAGCCACAAGAGTGATGGGGCATATTCATCACAGCCAGGAATATCTAGACAACACCTCAATGTCAGTGGAGGGCTGGGCTATGTGTGTTGCTATATCATGTCAAGGCCTCAAGGTATGATGTGGCCATGACATGATGTAGAGAAACATTCACCAACATGGGAAGTGTGTACTCTGTACCATTAGAGTGAAAAATGATGTGGTCCCTCCTCTCTAAGTATAAATTAGCACAGCCACAGTGAAAGAGGCTGGAAATGAAACGACCATCTTATGGATCATCTAAATTCTAAAGGGCCAGTTCTGTGGGAGGAAATTGCAGGCAAGTTTTCTCATCTTCCTTCTGTTCATCTGGGTTTTTTTCCCAAGGTGACTTCAAGTTCCCTGAGTTAGAAGGGAAATTTTAAAGAGACTCATGGCTCTGTGGTCCTGTAGCCAAGTTGGCCTCCTGGGCTGGTGGGTGCTGGCCTGTGGCTCTGGGGGAAGTGGAAGATACGGTGGTCACCTCGGCCATCCACAGCCATCTGGTGACAGGCGGACCCCCATACGAGTGCTCTAATAGGCCATTCTCTAGGGCCTGGGGGAGCCCACGCTACCCTGGGCTGAGCCAAGGGGAGGGGTGGGGAGATACAGGTCAGGAAAAGGACAAAATGCATAGGCAGCCAAAATGCATAGGGCTGTACCATCGGGGTCCTGCCCCATACGGCTTTCTTTCCTGTCTCCAGCAACCCACTCTGGGAAATACTGCTGTCCCTGCTTTACAGATGAGGAAACTGAGACTCAGCGAAGGGGTCCAACCCACCCAAGTTCTCATGCCTAGGCAGTACTAAAGCCAGGACCCAAACTCAAGCCAGGAGGACTCCAGGGGACATGGTATGGCCAGGAGTCCACATGCACACACTCAGCATCTCTCAACTCTTACCCTATGCCAGGCCCTGCACAGGGCAGGTTGGTGCATGCCCTCGCCACAGCCTCATGGTGGGCAACTAGGCACAGAGAGGGTAAGCAGCTTACCTGCAGCCACATATCCTGCAGGTGGCAGAGGCCAAGGCTCCAACTCCCCACTAGACCCTCCAGCTTCCACAAGCAGTAATTTCAGAGAGAGCCAGAAAGAATGCCATCCCCATCCCTAAGGACTAGGTGGGGAAACTGAGGCAGTTGTGGGTGGTTGCTGGGATCTGCTGATGACCCCCTTCCCAGGCACTGCAGCCTTCCTGCCTTACCCTCCAGAAACTAAAGATTTGGGGTGGGGACTGATCAAAGTATTCCCAGAGGTGCCCCCAGAGCCATGGAGTCCCACAAGGAAGCCCAGAGAGGGGTGGTGACTTGCCCAAGGTCACACAGCACAAGAGCGAGGCAGGGCCCACGGACTTCCCTTCTCCTGGTACTCCGGGCAAGAGTACAGGGGTTGTCAAGGAGAAGGAAGGAGAGAGCCTGCATCTTCCAGGCAGAGAGAGATTCCTCACGTCTGGCAATCACGTCATTGGCCGGGACGCCGCGGCCCCCGGAGTCACCGTCCCCGTCCTTCATGACCTCATCTCTTGGCTGGGCCCCAGCGCAGCGCCTGGTGCCTGGAATCAATACCTCTTGGCAGGGCCCAAGGCCCCCTTGTCTTCCTGCCCGCCCCTCCCAGGCAGCCCTGCCCAGCCGCACATCGACCCACTGCCTGCCTCCCTCTCCCAGACAAAGTCCAGTCGTAGCTGCCTGTCGCCACTCACCACGGGCTGGAAGTGAGCCCCGGAATCTTCAAGGAGCTCAGGCTTATTCTCTCCTCCAGGCTCACCTGGGCTGTGTCACCGCAAGTGGGAAAAGCATTCAAATCCAAACGCCTCCCCAGACTCCCTGCCCCAGGGGGACAGCTGGCAAGGCCTACTTGAGCTACAGTTTCTTATTGTGATGAGAGGGTGATGGATCCACTTTACAGAGTGGCCTTGGGCTTCCACTAGCAAACACAGTGCCTAGCAGACAGTAGGTGCTTAATAAATGCTAAGTCCCAGGGCACGTGGGTGGCTTAGTCAGCTAAGTGTCTGACTCTTGGTTTGGCTCAATTCATGACCTCAAGGTCCTGAGATGGAGCTTTGCCTCCCTCCGAGCTCAGCAATGTTGAGGGGGGAGTCGGCTTGAGTTTCTCTCTTCTCCTCCCTCTGCTCCTCCCCCCAATTGTGCGCAGGCACGCGCACATGCACTCTCTTTCTCAGACAAGTAAATCTTTAAAAAATAAAAAAAAAATAAATGTTAAATCCCTCCTCCTTTAGTCTGGATACTTACAAACGCACCTTCAGAGCCATTATCACACATAAGAGCAACCAGGCACAGAAGGCTGGGGCAGGGCCTAAGAAGCTGGGTAGGGACCTTCCCATCTGTAAAGTGGACAACCGGGGAGGGTCAGGCGGAAACGGGCTTAGAACCCAGCACTGTATAATATCAAAGTGCGGCTCCACGCCGCAGCTCAGGCCCTGGGCTGGAAAGGCCCCTCAGACAACATGTCCCCCAGCCTGCTCTCTATTCACAGGTGGGAAAACCCACCATGGCCAAGAAAAGTGAAGGCAAGCTCATGTTCATGGACCAAGTCAAAGGCAGAGGCAGATGGGGGCTTAGTGTCTACCCTTCCAGGCCAGTCCGGATGGGACGTCTTCGGGTCCCAGGACTGGAGGGTACCATGACAAGGAAGGGCCCTCACGTGTGACTTTCAGCCAGTGCCACGCTCACTGGGCCCATGGGAAACCCATCTCCCTGCGTCATGCTTTACCAGGAAATGGTGGCTTCTGTGGGGCGGGTCCCTGCTGCCCAGGCCCCACCAGCTTCGGAGCAGTGGGACAGGGTGAGAGGGGCAGGTAGTAGGAAGGACCTGATGAGACATGGCTACAAAATCAAGGCCCAGGTCCCACAGCAAGAGCAGAGATGAGAGAACTGTTCTGGCTGGGCAGACTGCAGGGAGTGGTGGGGACTGCGGTGAGTGGGACAGCACGTGTCCCATCCAAAGGGAGGTAGACTTCCAGTCATTGCCATGTGGAAATGTGGGTCTTAGGGACTTCTGGGTTGTTGTTAGAGTGTTGTCAAGAAAAGCAATAAATACAGGTTTTAATTAAGAGCTCCTCTTTGGAACCCTGAAAACATAGTCTCGGACTGAATGCAGATGCTGGCTGAAGGAGGGCCCTGCAGAGTGGGCGGGGGGTGGGGTGGGTGCTAAGGGGGCACAGAAGTAAGCACGATGCACATGAAGGCATCTAGGAAGCAGCAAAGTAGACTGCCCCATTGGGGGAGGCCAGCAGGGAACTTGGGGTCTGTTTTGGTCTCCCCATGGGACCCCAGTCCCAATTTCCCTGGGCGATGGTATACTTCCTTCCTAGGCTCTCCAGAACTCTATGGGACCAGTTTCACCATTGCCTTCCTCCGACTGCTAGAGGGGAGGAGTCCCCCACCCACCCCAAGTGGCCCAGCCTGCATGCTGCAGGATGGTATTTGGGTCAGGAGGCAGCCCTGTGGGACAGGGAACCTCCCCAGCACCCTGAGATTCAGGAGCCCCCCCCCCCATAAGCCATGCTGGATATGAGGTGGTGGCTGTGGGTTTGAGACCATTCCTCGTGTCTCTGCTCTCCCAACCAAGAAAGGAGAGAAAGAGGGTCTGCTGAGGGGTGAGAACTGGGACAGCCTGGAATGTGCTCTGCCCTGGGGGTGGGGGCAGTGAAAGCAAACTGTCCCCTCCCCTTTATTCGGGGCACAGCCACTCACAGCTCTGGACTCCGCCAGAGGACCCTGGTGAGTGGGGGCTGCCGTGTTGGCCACGTGGTAGGCAAATAATGTGCCCCCCAATGTCTCCATCTGAATCCCTGATACCTCTGACTGTGTTATCTCACACAACTGAAGAGACTTTGCCGATCTGGTAATGAAGGATATGAGGTGGGAGAATGTTCTGCTTCTCCAGGTGGGCCCAACATCATCCTACGGGGCCCTAAAAGTTGGAAGAGGGGAGGCGGAAGGTCAGAGTCACAGAGAAACCCGAGGCTGCTGGCTCTGAAGATGAGGGGTGAGGCCACAAGTCAAGGAAGGCAGGTGGCCAACTGAAGCCAGGAAAGACAAGGAAATGCTTCCCTGCTGGTATTTCCAGAAGGATCACAGCCCTGCGGACACTTAGGAGTCTATCCCCATGAGACCCATTTTGGATTTCTGACCCGATGAACTATTAGGATAGTGAGTGTTTTAAGCCACAGTGTATGTAGCGAATGGTCACAGAATAGGAGCAAATGACACAGACGCCACGTCTGCTAGAAGAGGGCAGGGGGACAGTATTACAGCCCAGACCCGGGCATGCATCCCCCTGAACAGCACCCTATCCCCCAGAAAGGCCACACGCCTCTCTTGAGTGCAGTCCCGAGAGTGCACTCACAGAGAGTGGCCCGGCCTCTCCCAAGCCAAGCTGGTCTGTGGCTCCTCACCCATCTCACATTAACCACTGATTCAGATAACCCAGGGCAAGGCCAACAGGAGCACGGCGTCCTCCTCTCTCAGGAGCTGGCGCAGAAATAGCCCAATCCCAGCAAAGGCCAGAACCTCCCCTGCCTCAGCGAGGAATGCTGGGAGTGAGGTCTGGAACTACAACAGCCCCTTTGCCATCTTGAAGGAGTTAAAGCCCAGAGAAGACAAGAAGTAAGAGAATGACCAGTGAGAGCTGAGGCCCGACTCCCAACAATGGCTGTGGAGAAAGCAGAGGGGCCAGAATGGGGAAGACAGAAGCTCCGTGTCACTGAGGAAGGGAGGACAGCCTGTGGGGACACTGAGCCACCAGCATCTTATATACATTCCCCCCTCGGCAGCCAGAGGCATCCCATGAAAACCTGGATCAGATCATAAGCCTCCTCTGCTCAGACCACCTGGGGCTCCCACCCCATCCCCAGCAGGGCTAAGTCCTTCCTATGGCTACAAGGCTCTGCCCCATCTGGCCCTGTTCTGGAACTTGGCCACACCAGCCCACGCCTGCCTCAGGGCCTTTGCCCTGCCTCTGCCTGGCTCACCCTCTCTCAGATGCTCACTGGGCTCACTCCTCCCTCTCTTTCAAGTCTCAGCCCAAGTGTCACCCTCCTGGGGAGTCCTTCCTTGACCACCAGGCATCACTTGCCACCACAGTTCCAGCCTAAGTGGCTCCCTAAACCATTTATTCACTAATATCTTTTGTTAATTGACTGTGCCTCCCCCAGGGCAGAGACTCTCTCTAAAGCACGCCCGGTGCCTAGAGCACTATCTTACCAGTACAGCCGGAAACACACCTGAATCCCAACCTGGAGGCGGAGGGCTGGGAGCCCCAGCGCTCAGACCCCGCCCCCGCCATCCCCATCCGGGCCCGGAGCCTGCTCTCGGGCGCCCCCCACTGCCCGAGCCGGCCCTCGGCGCCCCGCCTCTGCAGACACAGATGACTCGGACTTGAAAAGAGCAGGCATTCCTGGGCGCCCCCCTCCCGCCGCCCCTGGCCCCGGGGCCTCCCGCGCACGCAGGCACGTGTGCCGACAGGCAGCGCGAGTGGATTCCAGGAGCCAAGGGAGCAGCCTGCCGGGCCCAGAGAGGCTGTCCATCGTGGGGCACCATCTACCCCTGCCCCTGGAGAGCCCCAGATCTGCTACCTGAGAGGGGTGCCCTGCTTCTTGGCACACAGGCGGGCACACACACGCATGTGCCACTATATTTAGAAATTCTGCAATCTCACAATCTTGGTATTTTGAAAGCTTGTTTATTCCCACAAAATCTTGTTTATTCCCATTTAGCCCGCATTGATTCCTTAAAGTCTGGGACATGGCAAATTGTAAATAATCCAGACCCTCAGACCCCTCAGGAATCAAAGTAGAAAGGCCCTAAGATCATTCTGAGGCAGTGTTAGACCCCAGCACCATCCTCCCCTTTTTTTTTTTTTTTCTCTGATTTTCAGCTGGGCTCCCAGAATAAAGACCTCATTCCCAGCATCTCTCTTATTTAGAACTGGTCATGTAACCAAGCTCTAGCCATTGAGATGCATGAAAGAGTGCCCAGTGTCAACCTCCAGAGGCCGGTTTTAGGAGAAATCTACTACCCATACTTTGTCTCTTTTTCTTCTTCCATCCTTCCTTTTCTGCTTAGAACTCAGACGTGATGGCTGGAACTCCAGCAGCCATCTTGGACCATGAGAACCAGAGCTCCTTGGCTTGTTAGTATGCCGGTCTCCATATCAGCACTGTACCAACTACCTCTAGGCTTAAGTATTTAAAAAAAAAAAAAATAGAGATTTCTCCCTCATTTAACACATCACTCTTTGGAGTTTTCATTTACAATCCAACCCCTTGTTGTAGAGATGAGGCAAGTGAGGCCCAAGTCAGGCACAAACAGACAGACCTCTGCAACACCAGACAATGGCTCAGAGCAGGACACCAGCACAGAACTGAGGCACATGCCTTGTCTTCCTGTGATCCCCTGGGTGGGCTCCTCTTTTCTGCTTGAATGGGTCACAGAACCCTCTTCGCTCAAGGTCATACACACCAGCACTCTGCCTCATTTCCACTTATGCAGCCATGGGTGGAGGTAATCTGAGGCCTGGGCTCTATCAGAAGCATCTGTGTGAGCTTGAGCAAGGCCCTCCCCCATCTCTGGGCCTTTTGTGTGCTTCATCAGCCTCAGTCACCTTCCTCCATGTCTTCCTTCCCTAGCCTCTCCCAGGACCCAGGATTCTGGGGTTCTGATCTGCCCTTAAATCTCAAGACCAGACAGAGGTCTTCAGAGTTTCCCCTAACCCAACCCCTGTTCCTTCCCTGGCTTCCCTGGTAGATGAGAAGGGCCCATCTCCTACATCCAGGAGCTACTTGGGCCCCCCAGGTGCCAGCAGGAACTCTCTCTCTCCTGGACCATCCACTCCTGCCCTGCTGAGCTCTGAATGGGACACCCAGGCTCCCAGCCATCAGTCCTGACCCTACCTCCTGAGCTGACCTGGGGTCAAGAGCCAGGCCCCAAGGCTGCTCCTCTCTGTGCTCAGAGGCCACCCTCCTGCCCTCTGCATCCTGCCTCCCCAGAAGTTCAGGCAGGAGGAGAATGAAGAGAAGAGAATGCAAACTCACCAGGGTTCTCCTTGAGCACCTGCCAGCTCCTATTTACACACACAGACACACACACACACACACACACATATATATATATATATATATATATATATATATATATATATATATACACACACACACACACACACATGGGGCTGCACGAGCCACACCAGGCCCCGCATGCCAAGCCTGGGCTGTTCACCAGGGGCACTGACTGCTTCCCCCAGCTGATCTGCTTTGGTTTTCCTAATAGTTCTCTAAGGTGTACCCAATCCTGAAGCCCATTTCACAGGTGAGGAAACTGAGGTGCAGAGCACATTGTCCACGGTTGTGCCCCTACCAAGTCCAGAGTCAACCCAGGTGTGCCGGCCCCCAAGACCTGTGCTCCCTCTGGGATCCACCCCACCTCTCACCCCCGGAGCAGGCCCCAGGCCCCAGGGTCCAGGCACTGGTCCACTGCCTCCAGTGCCCCTCCTGGGGCCCTTCCTCGGCCCACGTCAAGACAAGACTCCAACTTGCAGGAGAAATTATGAATAAGGCGAAAGAAAGTTGTCCTGGCCTCTGTGCATGCCTTCAGTATTTAAATTCTTTTTCATAATTATCTCAAATAGTAATTATTGCAGGAGCAGATGTGCTTATCGTAGACAAGAAACCACCTGCCTTCCCATTTTTGTCAAAAGTGGAAACACTGACATTATTTTTGCGATTTGCTTCAATGGCTGTTTTCACTGTAAATACCACCTTAACCACAAGAAAAATACCCTGGGAGACGCTGGAGGTATTCGAGGTTTCAGAGGAATTACTCCAAGAGGGCTGTGGGTGTTTCACAAGGACGTGGAGAGAGAGGGGCACAGAAGCGTATCTTTCCCTCTGCACCAAGGGAAAACGGACACCATCTGACAAGAGGTTTTTACCCCACCGGGAGGGGGGTCACACGATATTCCCCAACACCCCCGCCTCCTCTCCGCGCCCAGCTCCCACCCCCACCACCAACTCCCTGCCCTTGGCTGCCCACCCTCCAGAAACACCTCGTGTCCTCCCCGAAGGACATTAAAATCAAGGGGCTCCCTTCCGAGCTCTGTCAGAAACGAGGGGGCCCCCATCCAATGGGAAATCTAAGAATTCAAAGACTAAAGGACCAGGTTTCCAAGCATGTAGCATTCCAACATTTGTAGCTCTCTCCTCTCACACACTTGGGCACAGGGCGTGTGCCCAAGAAGAAAAGGGGCATTGGGAGCCACAGCCTGGAAAGCTCCCACCCTTGCCACTCCTTCCTCCCTCTGTCTGAGCTGACTTGTCATCAGGGAAGGAGGTCACCTCCTGGGTGGGGGGTGCTGTGCAAACAGGGCCTACATGGTCCAGGAATGCCATGTGCTGGGTGAGAGGCTGGGGACAGGTAGGCTGTGGCCAGGAGCCTGGCATTTCAGATTCTAACCCTATGTCTGCCATAGGGGACCCTGGCCAGGTTGACAACTCTTTCCAGTTTCCCCATCTGGCAAATGGACAGGGTATCTTGGGGAGGGGCTCCCAGACTCATTCTTGGTGGGTTCAAGTTAGACAAACCCCCTCCCCTTCTATGAACAGCCTGTCTGTCTCTCTCTCTCTCTCTCGGCTTTACGCCCCCAAGTCATCAATCGTTGTCATTACACATGATCTTCACTGAGCAGTTACTATGTGCCCGGCACTGTGCTGAGTACCTGGCGTGCCTTATGTGTTCTATCCATTTCCTTGCAGGGGATCCCACGCCCTAGCCCTACCACCATCCCCATCTCCCATATGGGGAAACTGAGGCTCAAAATATAAGCAAGTTGCCCAAAGAAAGTAATCAGCCGAGGCACCCATGACTGCAAACCACCTAAACTGAGACCTACGATGGGTCCCAGAGAGATGAAGCTGTGAGTGTCCCCAGGCCACAGACGCAAGCATCAGGATTTTAGCAGGCGCTGTTCTGGCGGGAGGAGCCCAGGAAAGCTGCAAGGATGGGTACAGAGGAGCAGAGTGGGAGGGTCCAGTCCTCACCCCCAGCTGTCAGGGAGCCCCAGGGCTCAGGGTCAGCCCTCAACCTCCCCCACTCCCTCCCAGGTGTGTCCTCTGCTGCCCCTGTGTGGCCAAGAGAGCAGATGTAGCCTTTCCCAGCTGGGCAACTTGGGGTTCCTGGGAGCGGGCTTGAATGAAGGATTGGCGGGACTGGGAAGAAGGCAAGGGGAGCCTAGGGCATGGAGCACAGTCATCTTGAGTCTCTCTTGCACCACTTCAGCCACTCCAGCACATTCACTCCCTGGCCTTTGCCCCACAGGCCCCTCTGCTGGGGAAACTCTTACCCTGCCCTTCAGGGGACAGCCACCTCCGCATCATTCAGGTTTCTGGCCCTGCAATGCTGCCTCTGTCTAACCTGGGCTCCCACTGTGGTTTTGCCCTGACTCTGCTCTACTGTCCGTCTTCCCACTTGCTACCCCATGCCCTCACATCCTAAATCTGTTTATCTGCTGACTGTCCATTTCTCCAGCAAAATGTCAGCTCCAGTGTCTGGCACACAGTAGGTGCTCAGTAATGACTTGAACAAATGACTGCATGAACACCCATCCAGTGGCCATCCAATAGCCATTCCAACTTGCTCACCCCTAGTACGGGGCAGCTGGGACTAAAATGGGAGCACTTACTCACAAGCTTACATCTTCCTAAGGGTTCCAGCCCTGCCCACAAACCTACTGCCCCTTTCCATCCCTCCTGCCCCAGGACAATCATGCAGAAAATTAGGGACAGTCGCTGGAACCCCTGAGGCTGCACTCATCCTGTCTGGGCCACTCCCCACAGGATGGAGTTTCCAAGGGTCACTGTATATGTCAGTCCCCTGAAGGGTCTGGATCTGAGCACAAGAACCAAGGAGCTCAGAGAAGAGCAAAATTGAGCAGAATATCCCCTCCCTCACTGCAAGCACAGATCTTTGGTAATGTGGCCTGATAGACACAGTTATTCACTCCATAAACATGTCTTTGTGCTGTTACATGCTGGTACAGAGAGGACTCTAGAAATTAATCTGGCCTGGATATTGATCATAGAAGAGACATTTAGACTCAGCCACCTTTGTCCCACCCACCTCTGTCTAGCCATGTGATCTGGGGCAAGTCTCTTGGCCTCTTTGACTTCAGTTTCTCTTAGGTACAGTGAGGGGCTAATGAGAATGGCCACGAAGTTCCCCAGCACCTTGGGAGCCCCCATGTCATTCTGCCAAGCCTGTTGCCTCTCCGCACCTGAAGCACCACGTCTAGTAGGCTTCCTGCTGCTGCGGCTACTGCCAGCCTTCCCCTGCTGCTCAGGGAATGGCAGCCTCAGCAGGGAAGAGGGATGATGTATGGCTGGGAGAGGGGCTATACCCAGGCTCAAAGGGTCAGCCAGTGGCATTGAGAGCTACCGAACTAACGTCCACCCACCCAACACCCTTCCAAGATAGCCTGATGGCGGCTGTCACTGTTCCCTGCAGGTGGGGGATGCCTGTCTCAGGTTCCCCTGTCTACAAGCCTCCCTCATGTGATGAAGCTAGGGGAGGCATCCCATTTTACAGGTGGGGAAACTGGGGCTTGGAGTGTTCAGCTGCTCGCCCATACCATCCACGGTCATGGTCACTACCTAGCACAGACTCTATTCTCTGCGGTTCAACTTGCTGGGGCCTCTCATTTTCCTTTTCTTCCCAGAAAGGAAAGTCTGGGCCCAATGTCTCCTGGACGCTCCCAGCCGTGAGGGTTCCCCCAGCTACGTTTCTGCCCTTCCTGGTGCTCTGCTCCACCACTTGTGAATGTCTGGGTTTCTAAGCCCACGAGGCAATGATGAGTAATAATAATGACCACTGCAGAGAGGCGGAACAGCCAATGCCTCCTTCAATCCTCACACAACCCCGCGAGGCAAGAACTGTCATTAACCCCATCTCACCAGCCAGGAAACCGCGGCACAGAGAAGTTAAGGCAACGGCCTGCAAAGAGCTGGTAACTGGCAGTGTCGGGATTGGAACCCAGGACCCAGTGTCAGCGTCCGCACGCCACACCTCTTTACGCTGGCTAAGATTCAGAGCACATCCAGGCCAGAATTCGGATGCCGAAAGTTGGAAAGTGCGTTATCAGACACCAGAGAGTATAACCTCCTTAATCCAGGGTCCCCACGGTCTCTGCCTTTGCTCTCTGGAAAAACGGTGGTGTCCAGAAATCTCCGGGTGCCCATGCCCTTCAGAGAAGTGGCCCAAGATGCTCCAAATTCTCTTACCTCTGGGCAGCTGCTTCCTTGACAGGAGGAAACCCAGGGCGGGCTTGGGGCCTGACCCCGGCTCCCTCCGGCCCCGCTCACATGGGCCTTACTAGGGGGCAGTATGAACCAACCCCGTGCACTTCCCCAGGGGCAGTGGTGAGTGGTCAGACCAAGGGTAAGGTGGGGCCCCACATGACCCAGGCGATGGAGAACTGTTGGGAGACCCTTAGGGCCAGGCTTGCCACTCACGGGCCCTGGGCTGCCAGCACGGGCTTCCCAAGGCGCCGCAGCGCCCTCTGGCGGCGTCCTGCTCCGACGGCGCCGGGCTCTGGCCTTGGGCGCCCGCGCCCTTCCTGCGGAGCGGGAAGCCGGGAGCGGGGATGCCCTGGGCGGTGGCAGGGCAGGGGCACGCCCCGGGAAGGGAAGAGGCGCTCAAGGCCCGGCTGGGAGCCGCTCAGGGCCAGGGCAGCTGGCGGGAGAGAGCGGCTCCCTGCAGGGCTGGGCCTCACCACCTGCTGGAGAGGGATGACCCTTCAAGGGAGGCCTGGGCTTCCTGCCCTCTCCCCCTTTCGTACCCCCACCCCCACCAGGCCGGGGCAGCAGCCCCGCGGACCGGAAGAGAGCAACCACACCCCTGAGCCCGGAGGTCTCGGACCTTCCGGCTGCAGCTCTGTCCTGGGGAGGCGCAGGGAGGGGTTCAAACTCCCTACCACCCAGTTGTGCCCAACAGGCGGGCCCTCCCTTCCTGCAGCGCCCGAGGGGACAACGGGAACCCAGGGGATGTCCTCAGTTGCAACCACGCTGACAGCGTCACTGTGCCCAGCGGCCCTCCCCAGCGGAACCCACATTATGCCCTAGTGGGCACGGGAGCAGGGAGGTGGGCTCCCCATTGATTTTCTTAAAGCAGAACTGTGTGCAGATGGAAATGCCGGCGCTAGGGGCATGGAGAAGGGCAGGGCCATAGGACATCTAGACACAGAGGGGCGCCGACCAGTCGGTGGCCCAGATACCCTAGGTTCCTGTGTGCCCCATCCTCCACTACTCCGCAGTGAACTCCGTCCTTTAACTCGGCCCTTTCAGCATCTGCCTCACTAGAAAGACAAAACATAGGCTCAAGGGTAAGAAGGATGGTCAGACTGTACGTCCCCAGTCTCGGTCACTCGCCCCTCAAATAGCACAGACCCCAAGCTGTGTTCTCTCCCAAAGCCTGGCAGCAGGTGGGGTAGCCCCTAGAAGGCAGTCCTCCAGGATCTAACAAAGGGAGGTTAATGCTCCCTCTGCTGGAGCCCAGCGCCTCTGTTTCCATGGCAACCTCTCTTCCAGGACAAAGGGAGGACTCAGAATTACCCACATCACATTAGCAGGCTGCTGAGGAGAGAGAGCCCAAGCCTCGGGGGGACACTGAGGCAGGACCATGCTCTGAGTCCCCTGCAGACCGCAGTATCTTCCCCATCCCAAGACTCATCACACCACCATGTCTGTCTACCAGCAAGCCCCAGAGAATAACTGTACAACTAAATATATAAAATAACACCAGTGAACGTGCTTTGAAGGAATTGTAAAAGGATAAGGAGATGGGGAATGATGGGGGGAGCAAGGGCTTATTGTAGATATGAGGTCAGGGAGGAAAAGACCCAATAAGAGGAGGAAAGGAGTCATATGAATATCCGGGAAACCATGTTCTAGAGAGAGAGGACAGTAAGGACAAAGGCCCTGAGGTGGGAACATTCCAGGTAAGCCCCAAAACAGTGAGGAGCACCACAGTGGGTGTGGAAAGAGGGATGGAGAGGAGGTCAGAGAGGTGAGCAGAGGCCAGAACTCAGAGGTCTTACAGACCACAGAGAGGAATTGAAGTTTATAGTGGGTGTGGTGGGAAACCATGGGGGGTGGGAGGAATTGAGAGTGGGCCAAGTTTATTTACAATAAATGTTCAGGCAGCTTTGAGGAGAAAGGGCTGTGAGGACAGGAGGGGCGCAGATAAGGGAGGTGGCAATCTCAGTGTTCCAGGTGCGACATGCTGGCTGGATCCAGGCTGGTAGCAACAAAGCCAGGGGAAGTGGTTAGGCTCTGAAGTGTTCTGAGGGCTGATTATGAACGAATTGCCAATGGCTGGATGTGTGGAGTTAGTGAGAAGTAGAGACTAGAGAAGAGGCTGGGTTCTAGAATGTTCTAAGGGTCCAGGAAGCCAGACTCGCTGATAGTTCGGATGTGGGAGGGCGGGTGGTAAGAGAGAGGAATCTGGCCACAGGCTTCTGAAGGAGCAACTACGTGACCTGTGGTGTCACCTCCCCACATCTCTGATCCAACTCAGGTTTGCCTGCCCCTCCCTGACCTCCACCCTTCTCACTATGATTTCTGGACCTCAGTTTGAGACCGGCAAAACCCCTAACACCACCTCTTCTCTTAGTTTTTCCCCATCTGAGTTGTCACTCACTCGTGAGGAGGCTTCATCTGCAACTCCCAGTGCCTGGAGGGACAGGTAGGAAAGTGTGCAGGGAGACAGTCCAGCTAAGACCATGGGGATAGGGGTGGGGAGTTCTCCCAAAGTAAACGGAGTGTCAGGGTGTCTGATAGGACAAGAAGGGAAGGGCCCACCAGGCAGTCACAACAAGTGATGCCCCCTGCAGGTGCACCTGCCTGAGGAGGCCAGTGGGGGCCTGCTCCATTATGCAATTCACATTTGAGGAAACAGGCCCATGCTAGGGGAAGTCCTAGCCAGTGTGCCTCAGCTGGACCAAGGCTGGGCTGGCCTCAGGCCCCAACCGTAGGGTACTTCCCCTTTACCTGGCTGGTGGGTTGGTGTGGCCGGTGAGTTCTCATCCCACAGCAGTGACAGGGTGACTTGTGTTCACTTTGGGACAACAGGGGGGCTGTTGTCTCAGGACGCCTCTGCTCCTCCTGTGCCCTTCTTAAGCAGCGCCTGGTCCTCGAGCCCTCCCCGGTCCCCAGAAGGGGTGGCTCAGCACCGGCCCTGGTGACCAGCTCTCAGGGTGGGAACATCAAGGCATAAATCCTGACACGGCTGACAGTGCTCCGGGGCAGGCTCGGAGACCCACTGTCCTCTTCCTGTCCCCACCCTTCCTGGTGTGTTTCACAGGGTCAGAGTGGCTGGGGTGGGGAGGACGAGCTCATAAACCTTGGCCCGGGTCAGGCCAGAGCAGCCTTGAGCTTCCAACCCGATACATGGACAGAGGAACAGATGAGACCTCGCCCAGCACTGAACTTTGAGGACAGAGAGAGAGAGAGCCACTGAGGGCTGAGCCCCACTGAGGAGCCTTGGGGGCCTACGTGGAAGCAATGGCAAAGCACTCTCTCCCCCAGGTGCATACAGAGAGGAGCCTAAGGCAGACAAACTGGGGAGCAGTGCAGCTCACAAACAAGCCCCAGCCTAGGACTCCCCACCCTGAGTCACCCCAGCCGCTGTCACCACGTGCTCCTCCCTTCAGCCTGGACCATTGGACAAACTCGGATTACTACCTGAATAGCTGAAAAGGCCCCAGTCTCCTTCTCAACCAGCTCATGGAGGGTGGGGGGCAGGGGGCTGTGCACAAATAAGTTTTTTTATTCATTCAACAAACATCTATTAGTGCCTACTTTATGCTGCCCCTGGTGCTAAGTGCTGGAGACACAGAGATGATGTTTATCTGCATAAATCCTGAGATTTACGGGCTACCCCACAAGGATGTGTGAAGGCAATGGGGGCCAGAGCAAGGAGATGCCAACTCTGTGTGGGCAATCAGAATGGGGTGCTACCGGATGCATAGGAGTTCGCCCGGCATTCCCAGCACAGGAAACAGAATAGCAGAGGCATGGGGTTGTGAAGGCACTTGGAGGGCATTCAGAAGAGCTAGCAGCTGGGGTACCTGGTGCACAGGGAACAGACAGGGAGTGATAGGCGATAAGGTCGGAGAGGAGAGGGTCCACAATGCAGGACTGGGGAACTTGGACCTGATGCTGTGGGGAATGGGGAGTCATGGTGGGAGTTACACTGGAGAGACCCAAGTTGAGGTTCTCCTCTGCTAGGTCAGCCTCAGGCATCTCATTGTCACCTCCTGACATGGCAGGTGAAAATAGTGAGGCTCAGAAAGATGCAGGCATCCTACCCCTCATTCATCTATGGCTGGACAGCCTATGTGGCTCTAGGCAAAATATTCGACTTCTCTGGGGCCTCAGTTTCTACATCTGTAAAATGAGAGTGGTCACTGAAAGGAGGATGAGTTTGGTGGGTCAAGAAGGCTACCGTTGCAGCCCACCCTATCTCTCTCAGAGGAGGCAGGGCAAGCCCGCCCCCCAGACCACTGAGAATACCTGTGCAGTATCTCCTCTGGGGACCAGAATGACCAGGCTGAACAAGGGGCTGTAAGTCAGGCTGTAGGTCTGGCAGGCACCGGAGATCAGAATCCCCCATTCACACACTCACACCTCTGCCACCAGCACAGCGATGCCACCGCCCCCATCAGATGCACCCCGCCAGGTCTCTGCACACTCACGTTCGCCCGCTCACAGAAACACGAGCACAGACACAACCATGGGTGCCCTGGAGGCCCCATATGTAGGGTAGTCCTTGAGCTGGTGTGCTTACAAGAGTCCATGGACACCTGCCATCCCAGCCTATTAGTGGTGTCTTTCTCCCTCAAGTGTACAGATCTAGATGATAAATTATATGGACAGATGCCTCATACAGGGCTCTCACCACCAACACCTTTCTTCTTCAAAGGGTTTCTCAACCAAGTGTGTGTGTACACCGGCCTATTCATGTACACGTGTGTGTGTGTGTACGCATGCGCGTTTGTAGATGCATGTGTGCACATGTTCGTGTGCACCTATATGCATGTTTATGTATGTGCATGCACACATGTGTGTGGGTGTGTGTGTGAGCCACAGACATCTTTGGAAGTCTGGGTGAGTTTTTAAATGCCCATGACTCCAAAATTCTAGTTATCCAAATACTAGAACGAAATCTGTACGATGGCACTACGTGGGCTTCTGTCTTAACACGATGAAGAACACGGTCTGGAGGCAGGTCTAACCACCACGGTCATTTCCAATTTCTACTGATGAGCAGAAATGACATTTGGAGATATTCGAAATGTAGTGTGAACACAGCTAAGGCTCCCGTGGTTTGTTGTCTGTGTGAATCATGAAAGGAAACACTGCAGTTCCATTAGAGGTTAGTGATAAGCAAAAAATGTCGTCTTGTGCCTTTCTGCTCTGGGATGCAGAGCCCCACCCAGCCCAGGCCGGCACAGACGCCCCCTGTCGGCGCCTGCGCGGCCGCTTGCAGTGCCCCAACACCACCGCCAGGTGTCACCATAAGCACCTTTAGCCGGCAGCAGACTCCGAGAGCCAAGACCTTGCTTCAACCCTGATGGGATCAAGGCTCCAGGGAGCGGAGCCCAGGGTCCACGGACCCGCCTCTTGCGACTTACCTCTGCTCTTGGGTATGCCCACTATAAACCTGAGAACTTCCGCTGCTCTCCCAATACGTTGCACTTCGAGGCAACCTGGAATGTCCGCCCTGTTCCTCTACCTGGGTAACTTGCTGGAGGGGGGTTAAAACCCACCAGGGGGTCCACAGGACGCCTTCTCTGATGTCCTTGTAATAGCCCTTCTAAGGGCCCACAGCCACAAATGTGGCTTCCTCATCACTGCAGTGACTCTCTAAATGGTTGTACCTGTTTCTATGTCCAACTTCTGACCAGACTATGAGCTTCTGCAGCCCGGGTAGGACAAGGCCATGAGGGTTTTTTTGTTCAGTGTTGTAAGAAATTGCCAAGCTGTCTTCCAAAGTTGCTATACCATTCTGCATTCCCTCCAGCAATGAGTGCAAGTAAAACCATTACTCTGCATCCTCAGCTGCATTTGGTATTGTCAGTGTTCAGATTCTGGCCACCCTACTCTCTTCATACACTTGTCATCTGTTTATCTTCCTTGGTGAGGTGTCTGTTGAGGCCCTTTGCCCATTTTAAAACCAGATTATTCATTTTCTTATTGAGTTTTAAGAGTTCTTTGTATTTTCTGGGTAACAGTCCTTTATCAGTGATGTCTTCGGCAAATGTTTTTCTCCGAGCCTGTCACTTGACTCATTCTCCCCAACCCTGAGCTTTTCCAGTCAGGCACACCTGGGTGTGAATATCTAGGTGACGTTAGGTGAGTCACGTGCTCTAAGCCTCACTTTCCACTTTTGTAAAACAGGAACAGAAGCCCGCCCTTCTAGTTGGAGAGAGGCAGAGTGTAATCTTAGCAATGAGCAGCCTGCAAGCACAGAGGCTGAAACCCAGTGGGTGCTGCCAGGCAGATGCCGGTGGAAGCAAGTCATGTCGGTTCCCTGGCTGGTGGGCTTGGCGCACAGTTCCACCACCATTAAGACACCTAGCCACAAATGGTGGTCACGTGGCAGCACAGGTCAGGCCAGGTCAGTAAGTCCATTTGCCACATAGATTCTTATGGATGGGAATTCGTGGTCCCATAGGTCGGGCAACCACAGGGACCCCAGGGAGACCACAGCCTTAGAGGGACGCACCTGCTGTCGAAGGGAGGGTTGATCACTCAGCCAAAGTCAGGGCACCACCAAGGCCACGTCACCTTGAGGACCACCCTTCACTCAGCATCCAATGCTTTTCCCATCTGATGTCCCCCAGATCTCCAGCCTCTGTTCCTGGTATCCCCTTCCCTCCAGCCACAAGGGGCTCCAGTGTGCCCCCTGAGGTACCGTGGTCCTCGTTGCCATCAAAAACACCTTTCCCTGGGCACCTTGGTGGCTCAGTCATTAAGCATCTGCCTTCAGCTCAGGTCATGATCCCAGGGTCCTGGGATTGAGCCTTGTGTTGGGCTCCCTGCTCAGTGGGAAGCCTGCTTCTCCCTCTCCTGCTCCTCCTACTTGTGTTCCCTCTCTCACTGAGTCTCTGGCAAATAACTAATCTTAAAACACACACACACATACACACACACACACCCCCCTTTCCCTCAAATACAAATCAAACCACAATGACATACCACCTCACACCTGCCAGGATGGCTAAAATTAACAACAGGTGTTGTCACTAATGATGTGAATAAGGAGAAAGGGGAACCCTGTTACACGGTTGGTGGGAATGCAAATTGGTGCAGTCACTGTGGAAAACAGTACGGAAATTCCTCAAAAAGTTAAAAGTGCAATCAACCCTATGACTCAGCAATTGTACTACTATGTATTTACCCAAATGATACAAAAATATGGATTCAAAGGGGCATGTAGCCCTCAATGTTTATAGCAACATTATCGACAATAGCCGAGCTATGGAAAGAGTCCAGGTGTCCATCCACTGATGAACGGATAAGAAGAGGTGGGCTGTGTGTGTGTGTGTGTATTTAAAATACTTCCCCAGGGCACCCGGGTGGCTCAGTGGGTTAAAGCCTCTGCCTTCAGCTCAGGTCATGATCTCAGGGTCCTGGGATCGAGGCCCGAATCGGGCTCTCTGCTCAGCAGGGAGCCTGCTCCCTCCCTCTCTCTCTCTGCCTGCCTCTCTGCCTACCTGTGATCTCTGTCTGTCAAATAAATAAATAAAATATTTTTTAAAAAATAAAGTAAAATACTTCCCCACCACTAAAAAGAATGAAATCTTGCCATTTGTAATGACATCGTTGGAGCTAGAGTGTATTATGCTAAGTGAAATAAGTCAGAAACACGAATGACTTCACTCATATGTGGAACTTAAGAAACGGAACAGATGAACATAGGGGAAGGAAAAAGAGAGAGAGGCAAAGCGTAAGAGACTCTTAATGATGGAGAACCACCTGAAGACAGCTGGAGGGGAGATGGGGGGTGAGCTAGGCGGGTGATGGGGATTGAGGAGAGCACTTGTGATGATCACTGCGTGTTACGTGTTCTAAGGGATGAATCGCTAAATTCTACTCCTGAGACTAATATTGCCCTATGTGTTAACTAACTAGAATTTAAATAAGAACTTGAAATTAAAACAACAACAACACCTTTCCCTCATACCCACCTGTCTAAATCCATCCCTCTCCTTTGGTGTTGGGCCGAGCTTGGGCTGAGGCTTCAGCCACAAGGGGGCACCATTGCCCCACAGAGCTGCCAGAACTCAGCCCCAAAATGAGGATGGAGTGGCCTCCATCCCACAGGCTGCAGAGCAAGGGAAGGGGAGAACATGTGCCTAAGAAAACCATGGAATCTGGACAAGACAGAACTTTAAGGGCTCCATCCCATGTCCTGGCCTTCCTGGCCCACCTTGCATCCTTCCTGTGACGGGGCACTTACTTCCTATGGCCGAGCTGCCTGGCCCATGGCAGAATGGCTCTTCCTGTGAGAAAAGTCTTTTTCAGATGCCATGAGGTCTTAAGGGACCACTGAGGCTACCAAATCAAAATACCTTAAGAGAACCACTTTTCCATAGGAAACTGTAAGTTGATGTGAAGTGTTGGCTCAAAACTTTTCTGAATATTGTGCCAGCCAAGCGATGGAGCACCGGGGGCTCGGCTCACTGGCTGGGGTCCTGGTTTGTGGTGTAGCTCAGTGACAGAAAAACCAAGCCTTGGGGACCCAGTGGGGTGTTTAGACTCCCCCCCCAAACTGCACAGGGGGCAATGGTACTACTCGTCCCCGCAGTGTGGCTTGTGTGGGAAAGTGAGGTCATCGTGGGGACAGAAGTTACAGGAGGCTGAAATGCTGCCTTTCTGGAGGACAGCATTAAAAAACTGTTGTCAAAATAGGGGTACAGGTGCCCCACAACCTGTAGTTTGCTCCTGGTTTCATGTCCAGAGGAGTCCTGAAACAGGCCTCAAAGGCACAAGGATGTGGACATTTCCTTGTGCCAGGGTCCGAGGGGGTTGGTACCTGGGGACAACCTGGGAATCATTAGGGGGTAAATCGTGGGGAGTGCCCCTGGAGGACTCCACAGCAACAGACCAGACCCACATAGCAACAATGGTAATAGTTTAAAACAGTGTCTAGTGCAAAGCAGTGAAGAAACTGAATGATAACTGTAACACGGGACCGCTGAGGAATTAAAAATAGGAGCACAGGGGTGCCTGGGTGGCTCAGTAGTTAAGTGTCTGCCTTCAGCTCACGTCATGATCCCGGGGTGCGGTGATCAAGCCCCATGTTGGGTTCCCAGCTCAGCGGCAAGCCTGCTTCTTCCTCTCCCCTATGCTTGTGTTCCCTCTCTCGCTGTCTCTGTCAAGCAAATAAATAAAATCTTTTTAAAAATAGCACAAAGGGGGGCGCCTGGGTGGCTCAGTGGGTTAACCCGCTGCCTTCGGCTCAGGTCATGATCTCAGGGTCCTGGGATCGAGTCCCACATCGGGCTCTCTGCTCAGCAGGGAGCCTGCTTCCTCCTCTCTCTCTCTCTGCCTGCCTCTCTGCCTACTTGTGATCTCTCTCTGTCAAATAAATAAATAAAATCTTTAAAAAAAAAAATAGCACAAAGGAAGGCAGTAGGGGAACCGGGGGGGAAAGAGTAACGTTACAATCAGAGAAACGTGATGGACACGACCTCAGCCAGCTGGTCAAGTTCAACGCCGAGGGTTGATCTGTGTGTGACAGTGATCTGTCACACTGACAGCTTGCAGCCTTGATATGGTGTGACGTCTCTGGGGTCTTCCTGTCCACAGACCATGATCCCAGTCCAATCATGAGAAAAACACCAGACGAGCTCCAGGGGCAGGGGACTTACGGTGAACCTGAACAACACTCCTCAACCTGTCAACGTCATCACAGACAAGGGATGTCTGACAAGCTATCAAGGTCAAAAGGAGCCATGACTAATGGTAACAGGGTATCCTGGATGTATCCTGGATAGTGTCCCTGGATGAAGTAGGACACAGGTTAAAAACCAAGACAATCTGAATAGGTGGTAGACTAGTGAATACTAGCGTATCCATATTGGCTCAGTCATTGTGATGAATGCATAGAGTCGTGTAAGGTGCTACCAAGAGAGAAAACTGGGGGTGGGGGGTGCAGAACTCTCTGCATTACCTTGCGCTTTTTCTACAAATCTAAAGCTATTCTAAAATAGAAGGCTTAATTAAAAATTAAATACACGGTGCCTGGGTGGCTCAGTCGGTTAAGCGTCTGCCTTTAGCTTGGATCAAGCCCCACATAGGGCTCCCTGCTCAGTGGGGAGCCTGCTTCTCCCTCTCCCTCCCTGCTGCTCTGCCTAGTTATGCTCTCTCGCTCTCTCTCTGTGTCAAATAAATAAAATCTTTAAAAAAAAAAACCAAAACACTACATACACACCCAGTCACAGTACTCGTTTTCTAAAGCTCCTCCTAACACAGAGATACACAACAAGGTGTCTAGTTGGAGGCTGGGGGCGGGGAGGAGGGCAGGACAGATGCTGACCCAGACCCCAGGAGGAGTTGTGGGGGTGACTGGCAGCCCTCTACCCCAGGTTCTAAAAACAAATACAACAGAGCCGGCAGCCCCAGGGGCTCCCTGCACAGCCCCCGGGCACAGACACACGGGCCATCCCTCACGAGTCCCAGGAGGGAGGCCTGAGTGCTGTGATGGTGCATATTGGCACAGACACCCCCCTGTCCCTTGCCAGTGCAGGGGGCCCTGTCCCTAGTTGACTCAGCCTAGAGAGGGCAGGCAAACCCACGAAGCTGAGCCCCAGAGGCACCAGGAAGCCTCAGCAGGGAGACCAGTGGGCAGGCTGGGTCCTGCTGTAAGACGTGGAACTAAGTGTGCACACACGTGTGCACGGGTATGTGCGTGTGTGCATGTGTGTGTGTGTTTGCACAGTGGTTGGGCTCCCCCTCACCCATGGCCATAAACTTCTGCCCATCCCCAGGGTCTGGAGAGCAGAAGGCATGCAGAAAGTGCAGAACGCATACACATTAGCATGAATGTCACCAGTGTGGGTTAAGATAGTGCCAGCAGGCTTGTCCAGCCTGATGAGTAAGTCATTGGCTCGTTCCCAATAAGGGGATAAGGGGATAACGAAGAGAGGGGCCTGGACAGGAGATAGACTGGAGTGACAAGACCAGGTCCAAGGGCCTTACTTAACCCAGCAAGTCGCTCACACCCTCCAAGGGATCCATTCCTGTAGGGACCTGCCTTCACCCCCTAGAATCCATTCTCCAGACTGCAGCCAGAGGGACACTGGTGAAAGGCAGCCTGCCAGGCTTCAGCAGCTCCTCGCAAGGATCAGATCAGAGTCCTATCCCAGGCCTCCCTGTCCACCTTCTGGTCACGCCCTGCACTCCTCACCGAGTCTCTGGGCATGTCGGCCTTCATCCCCATCCCGGGAGCTTTGCATGTGCCCTTCCCTTCCCGGAACACCCTTCCCCACTCTTTAGGGCCTCCTGTTGGGTTGTCCTGTTGCATTTGACAGAAAACACAACCAAACTAGCTTACAAAGAAAAGAAAGTAATGACAGAATTCCAACACCACTGTGACCACAGGCCTGGCAGGGCTTGGGGCCCAAACGCAGCCGTTGGGGCTGTTGGTCACCTTTAACAGTACTGGCTTCAGCCTCAGTTTCGCCTACAGTGACATGCGGGCAGCGGCTCCAGACCTGATGGCCCTTCAGATTCAAGGTCAGCCCGATATTCCCAGCAAAGTTCTCAGAGCACTTCATGGCCTCAGACTGCACCAGGGACCCCCCCTGGAGCCAAGCCCAGGAGCAGGAACACGAGCACTAATGGGCAGAGGCCCCACACAGATGGACTCCGAGGTTTGGGCAGGGAGCCCCAAACAAATCTGAAGTGCTGTGCGCAAAGCAGGGGGTTTGGTGCCGCACTGGCAAAGGCAGATGTCCCACAAAGCCCACCCCTTTGGCCTCCCAGCTTCCATATGCCTCTTCCTCCCACCGTGAACTTCTAAACACGCTCACACATCGATCAAAAGCACACAAAGCCAAGCATTGCCTTGCCTAAGACTCGGCTCCCTGGTGGCCGTGAAATACGGGTGTAGCTCCTCACAGGTAAGTCACCCCACATGGCCAATGTCCACAGTAAAACAGGGCAGAGAACAGCCACAATAAATCCCATCGCATCAGTACCCTTGGCTTTCTGATGTGATCAAGTTCAAGTTCAGCTTGTCTCCTTTGTTGTGGGATCACAAGGGCAGCAGAAAGAGGTGGCCAATGCTATCTAACCTCCTCATTTTTCCTCCCAAGACCTTGGATGGTCCAGCAGGTGGACTGACCAGTGCCTTCGTTGCCTCCAGGTAACAAGAAGTACTAGCTTCCGGACGAGAGCAGGGTGCCCCTTCTCTCTACCACTCCGCAACATTTAGAGTTTTCCCTTTCTAACACCTCACTCCCGTTCCCTGTTTCCACATTGGTTGTGGAGTGGAAAGTGAGAGAAACCAACCTAAACCAGCTTACACAGAAAGGAGTCCAACATTGCAAGGACAGGAAGACAAAACCACTCAGTGACCACTGGAGGGATGACAAGCGAGGCCCCTTCTGCGGCCATTCCTTGGATTCTTCCTTTGGGACACAGCTTTGTATGGGGTCTCGGATTTAATATCCCACATCCTCACAGGTGGCTCCCCATTGTTCTAGCACGCTTCCCTCCAGTTGTGCCTTTAGAGAGCTGTTTCCCTGTTCTGTGAGGCTGGCTGCCTCTGGGTCACTTGGTATGGGTTCCCGTGGCCATGGCCCCAGGTCTCGGCTCTCCCCTGCGCAATGGGACCTCAGTCAGAGCCCACGGTGCGCCAGAGGGCCAGACACTCTGAGCCTCCTGACAGCAGCTCTTGCCAAGTAGGCATCTATTCCAGAACCGAAGGAGGCCCATGGAGTCACCTTGCTACCAAGTGGTCTGCTGGTCTCCCCAAGGAAGAAAGACATACTAGGGTTCAGTGTCCCTCCCCGTTGCATTCAGAGGCTCCAAGACCTCTATTTGTGCACTCATCTGGAGTGTCCAGACATGAAGACTGGCTAACATCACCTGGTTGAGCCGTTTTATCCCTTTGGTCAGTTATCCTGGCTTCCCTTCCCTGGTAGACACTCACTCATTGCCCTTAATGCGTCACACAGAGATCTTCACACTTGGACCCACTCCCTCCACCTCTCAGCCTACAGGCCTCTGCCCAGAACCCTTGTCTCTAGCCACCCATTCTTCTCTTTCTAGGCCTCTGGCCAGATGGCCCGTCAATGGCCACTCCCCCTACAGTCCCACCTCAAGCCACTTCTCCTTCCACACAAAGAGGATGACAGGGACACACTGTCCACAGCACCAGCCACTGGGAAGCTGTTCCCTCTCCGCTGTCTTTCAAGGTCATTGCTGGATGTGGCTGTCACACAGGTGCCGTTCCTGTCCAGCCTGCACCTGTCCAGAGCTGACCCTTCATTAACCAAGCTCCAGCATCATCCTCCTCTTTCAGCTGGTTCTTTTGCACCTGCCAAAAGATACAACAGCTCTGGGTGACACAGGAGTGTGTCCCACCTGCTCCCGAAGCCCCCTCATGCCTCTGGTCCTGCTCAGGCTCGTTCCTGGACCTGTTTCCATTTTACGATGGCCCATGATGGACTCGTCTGACTTCATGGCTTGATGTGTCTGACAGACATAGCTTGTAGTGGGTGTCTGCAGGTTCATGGCCATGTGGCCCCTGTGGTCAAGTGTGTGGTCTCCACGAAGGCTCAGGAGCACACCACATGCTGTTTCTCAAGCAGTGGATGGCATGGCCTTGCTCTAGAGTCCCCAGGGCCTGCACTGTGAATCCCCCCTCCCTGGCATTTGCCATAGGTGTGTGTGTCTCTGGCCCAAGGAGCAAGGCTGCCCTCATCGCTACCTACACCTGCTGCGGGTCCCTTTCCAGTTCCAGCCCCACTGCAGAAAGTGCCCCCGAGTCAGTGAAGTCATGTTTATCCAGACTCTCATTCTGGCTCAGCTGGGCCAGCACCCTCAAAATCCATCTCAGGGGAGTTCCCCTGGCTCTCGTCATCACCTGCCAGATCATTTTTGCAATTCTTGGGTGCAGAATCTTTTCCCTTCTTTATCAAGCCCAGCACACTGTTTACCAGGCTGTGTTGGGCTTTAACCCTAGTTATTGGCCTGGCGACTCCCGAGGGGCATTTGGTGCCCTGCAGGGAACTGGCAAGCTTTCTCTGCCTCTCCAGATGTTCCCCTTCCATTTTCATGGTCTCAGGTGTCTTCCCCTGGGGCCCTTGTTCCCATGACTGACTATGGCTGAGCAGCAAATGTCCCTGGGGCTCCGTGACTTCCACAATCAAGCAGGTCTTCCGACCGCCTCCCTCAAGGGGTGTCCGCCCTTACCCTGCAGGAGGTAGGTGTCACTGTCTTACCCCAGCCACTACCTGTTAATAAGCCCAGAGTTCTCACTGTCGCTCTGCAAACCAGCACAATGTAGCAGTAAGCTTTGTAAGCTTTGGTTGCTTGTGTTTATCAAATGCGTGCATCACCGCCCCTGCTCTAGCATCCCTTCCACTGGGACAGCCCGCTGCAGGTGAAATCCTTGTCCATTCTGCTGCCACCTCAGGCCCGTGCACGCCCCAACCCCCACCAGCTCCAATACAGACTCTGGACTCCAAAGGCATGGCAAGCCTCCCTGCTGGGTGATCCTCTGTGGGGATTATCACACATCGAGACTAGGAGGAGGTAACGCCATCAGGGACTCTACGGTGAGAGCATAACCAGAAACCACATCTAGACCCTACATGTTTCTTCCCTTGGCCGATTTTGATTTGTATCCTTTGCTATAATAAAACTGTAAGAGTAAGTAAGACACCTGCTTCAGTTGAGTCATTCTAAGAATGACCGAACCTGAGGGTAGTCACGGGATCTCGGAGTTTGCAGCAGGCTGATCCAATAAGTGCTGGCGGTGTAGATGGGCACAGTGCCGAAGCTAACATCCCTTCCACAGGTGGAAGAAATGGAGCACCGACTGAGAGGGAGCTGCTGCTGAGAGTGAAGGAGTGGCTTATGTAATGAGAACCGACCAGGTTGAGCGGAAGGTGCAAACCTGGACCAGCCACTCTGGGAGACATTTAGTCGTCCAAGGGACAGTAGACTGGCAAAAGGGCTGATGACAACATGGGACCCAGTCTTCTTCAAGTGACACCCACCTTCTGCCACATTGTGAGTGGCTTTCCATGCTGACACCAATGGCCATGGCCTTGAGTAAGTCACAACATTGAGTTCCAGCCTCCGTAGGAAGCAACGCTGCTGAAAAAGAGCCGGCCTGAGAAAGAACAGGATTTGGCTAACCACTAGCTCATTTCTACGCTCACTAGTTCTGCCCACGTTTATCAGAAAGTTCACTGCCGCAGATCAGGCGGTGGAAGCAAGTGATGTTAAACACAGATGCCCAACATGATCACTCCACTGTCGGAACGCCTAGGCCAGGGCCCAGGGGGGCTAGAATTCAGCCTACCTAATGGCAGAGCTGGCCTTTGCCCTCAGCTTCCAGGAGGTGAGTTCTAGGCCCCTGAGAGGTCCTGACAGGACTGGCTTTGCCTGGGGACATGGGGCAGGGACAGTCTTTTAATGTGACTAAGGATGGGGCTTTGGGACATGCCCTATCAAGTCTGACCTCCCAGAGGGACCAGACACCATGGGTCGGCCATGCTGCGGTACGAGCAAAGCTGGAATAGAAGTGCTGGTACTGAAGGCTTCCTGGTTGGCCACACTCTGCATGGACCGTCATCCATCATGCCAGGAAAGGGACGCATCCTGGGGACATGGGTTCCTCCTGGATTCTGCCCTGTGCATCATGCCCCTTGGATGATTTGTTTGTACATTTCCACCCTAACAAAACTGTCCTCCTCAGGTTGGCATCCCCGGGGGTGATTCAGGTGAGCTCATGGACCTGAGGGTGCTCGTGGGGGGCCCCCGAGTTTGTGTCTGGCATCCGGAGTGAGGGCAGTCTTGTAGGGACTAGTCCCTCAAACTGTGGCTTGTCAAATTGTTGCAGATGTGGAACTCCAGAATTACAGAAGCTTAGCGCCTCTGAAGTCAGAAAGAAGTGTTCCAAGAGCCACTAAGCTCGATGCTGTTTGTGTGTTGCTCATTCTAGTGGTACAGAGCCCCAGGAGGGAAAAATGGTGGGCACTGCCATCCCGTGAGGAGACAAATGAAATCCAGGGAGGTGGCGTCACTCACTTGAGGTCCCACAGGGAGGAACTCGGCTCGGAGGAAGAAGCTGAGCCTGTATAGGCTAGGTGCGGCTCAGTCCCCTGCTGGCATCCCTAACTGCTCATAGAATGGAGGAGACCCGGTCCCCACTGGTCCCTGCCTGGTGAGCACCGATGCCAGGCGTCGTGGCTAGCTCTGGTTTTCCCAACAACCCAGGAAACAGAAGGAAGAGAGATAGTAAGGCAGCGAGAAGGAAATCCTGGCTCCTGCCACATGGCCTTGGGGACAGAGCCAGGGAGGGGCAGGGAGGGAAGAAAAGGCCACAAGATGGTGAGCCCTCCATGGCAGGCTTCTGGCATGAAGCTCCGAGGCTGGCTCATTCCTGACGCTAAGAAGTTTTAAATAATCTCCACATCTTGAATTGGAAGATCTTACATCAAAAGGTAGTCCGGGCGCTTGTCTGGAAGAATGAGAGCATCCCGGCATTGGGGGTGTGGGTTTCCAGAAGGCGGCAGGTCTGGAGCTGTGTCCTGCCTCCTCTTCCTCCCAGGGCATGCACTACCGGTTCACCACCGTCCCCCACTCACTGCGCCTATCCATGTCCCACTGCCACCTGCCAGAGCTGGTGGCACACGGGGATGTACACACACTGTTGTATCCTGATACACGTCTCTCTCGACCCCCCACAGGTGTGCAGCGCAGTGAGAATGTCCATTCTAGTCTGATTTTCAATGGCCACTGCCACCCACCACATATAGTTCAAGACCCCCAAGATGGCACCCTGCCTGCATCGGAAATCCACTGGCTTAGCAAAAGAGCCAAGGGGAGTGGCAATGTGCATGTCTGAGGGGACTCAGACCGGGGCCCGGACGCCCATGCGAACTTGTCCCTTCCCTTCTCAGCCCTCCTCGTGTGCTGCAGACTCAAAGCCCTAGAAACCTACACGGGGGAAGGAAAGATGAATTCTCTCAGCCTTCCTCTGTCTGACCTGTTTTCAGGCCCCAGTAACCAGGACTAGTACTGGAGGCTCTGGATGATACCCAGAGTGAGAAATCCACCACTGGGAAAGGAGGAGGAGGAAAAGGAGTGGTGAAAGAGGAGGAAAGGATCCTGAAGCTAGCAGTTTACACTGGGATCCCTTCACCCCAAGAGGAGAGTTCCTGGTAGGAGCTAATTCCGTGAACTAAGACACCAAGGACAAGAGCGCCTGGTGGCTCAATGGGTTAAAGCCTCTGCCTTTGGCTCAGGTCATGGTCTCAGGGTCCTGGGATTGAGCCCCGCATCCGGTTCTCTGCTCGGTGGGGAGCCTGCTTCCTCCTCTGCCTGCCTCTCTGCCTACTTGTGATCTCTGTCAAATAAATAAAATCTCAAAAAAAAAAAAAAAAAGACATCAAGGACAGTCTTGATCTACAAAAGGACACATTGGTCCAGCCAGGGACCCGGCTGGGACACATAGAAATCATTGTCAAACACGAACACTACAAAATAAGGGGTTTTTTTTTCTTTTTTCATTTTTTACTTTATAATCCTTTGGTACTATTTGAATATATTTTTTGCAATATGTGCATACTACTTTTATAATTAAACAAAACACTTAAAATGATTTAAAAAAGAAAAAAGTAAGGAACTAATCACAGTGGAATATGAAGTGGAGTATCAGCTCTGGGGTCAGGTCACTGAGTTAAGTCCAAACACCCCAATGGGTTCGCTGTGTTTCCAGTCTTGAGCCCTCTGACTCCACCCACGGAGCACCTACCATGACTCTGAACTGCCCTCCAAGTTTAGGCACGCTTCCTGTGGCCAAGCTCCCTCCCGCAGGGCAGGACACAGGGGAAGCCCAGGAATCCAGGAGGAATCGGGTCAGCAAAATTAAGTTAATTTACAGAGTTATATAGTAAAAACCGCCACCATAACCTGGCCCCACATATGCAGCATTCAGCAACCGCAGAACAGCGTATGCTGGTGGGTGGCACAGAGGTTGGCGCCAGGGTCACTGAGGAAGGATCCCAGGGGTTCCGTGGCCCCGGCAGGGTGCTCAGGTGGGCGTTGGTGCCTCACAGCGCGAAGGTGGTGAAGAAGATGTGCATCTTGGCCAGGAAGGTGGTAACGGAGCCCTGTCGCCAGAGCTTCATCTCCACGTTCAGGGCGAAGTCCCGGGGCTCGCGTACCAACCGCTGCAGGTAGACCAGGCCCGTGTAGGCATTGAGCGGCCGTGTGCCAAAGTAGCCCTCCTCATTGCCCTTGGTGATGGTCAGGGAGATGGTGTCACCCGCGAAGACGGGCACCGGGCTGATGCGGAAGATGTGTGCTGGCACCAGGAGACCCGTCTGGAAGTTCAGCTGGTAGTAGGTGATGCGTGCTGGCGAGTTCTGACACTCCATGAAGTCGTGGCACGTGGTACGCTCACACTTCCTGCAGGAGGCACGGGGAGGGGGGCGGGTTGGTCAGTGGGCCCAGGGGCACTCCTATCCCTGACATCCACCCATCCAGGACATGGTGCCGGCCTCAGCGGCCTGGCTCCATTGCCAGCTCTACCCTTAGCAGCTTCTGCTAAGTCGCCTATCTTCCCTTGGTCTCAGTTTCCTTATCTGTAAGGTGGGATGATGGCCTGTGGTCTCGCTGGCGGGATGGGGTTCGTTAACGAGCATGCAGGGCCTCCCACGGGCCTGGGACGGTACGTGAGCAGCCCTGAGTCAGCCACACGTTCCTCCCTGTCTTCTTTCCTCCCTTCATGCTGACCTGCCTTCCTCCGTTTGGTTTTCGCTTGTGCACTTCCCCTCTGCACAGACTCCCTGGGCACAGTGTTTGGATTGTTTTTGTCATTTTCCAAATTCCTTTTCTTCCATAACTGACTCTCCTTGGGAGCCATCCCCTCTTCTGAGTTGGGATGGCCTGCCTTTTCCCAGGGGAAGCCTCTCCGAGGACCAGGGCCGTTGGCTCACCTGGAGCTCCAAGTCACCCACTCCCTAGGAAGCCTCAAGACTCAGTCATTCTCCATGACAATGACAACGAGGAGGGAACCTCCACCAAACCCCAGAGGAGGTCTAAGGGCTTGACTGCCAAGCATAGCACCAATCTGTCCCTTCTTGGCTCTTGGAGCCAAGGTCGCCCCTCCATCATTAAATCACTCTCCACATGCTCATTGCTTCCAAAAGGGGACACTGCTCAGCTGCCAGGGCTCGGCAGCTCCCAAGGATCCCCTGAGCAGAGCTCTCCACCTGGCGTACCACAGCACACAGCCACACGGGCGCCACAACCACAGCCACGCCACCAGCAACGAGTGGCAATGACTCCGCACTTGTGCCACACCACGACCCCTGCCAAGCCCATGGCACCCCTTCACTCCTCTCGTGCTCACACCCGGCCCAGGCTGGCTCTGCTCTCACCCCCATGTTCCAGGCAAGACGGCTAAGACCCAGAGAAGGGAGGTTACCTGTCCAGGGTCACTCAGACACACTCCCCTAAAGCTCCCGACACCCATGCACATGGACGTTAGGATGTTTGTGCCAGTGAAACACTGCAAAGGGCCGCGGGACAGCGGTGTGTGGACATGCATCCACACTAGGAAACACGGCTAGTGGCAGGCTGTGTGTGCAGACGTGGAGGACAGCCGTGAGGTAGAAGCAGCAAGCCGGGCCCAGCTGCGCACACATGAGTGACTGCAGAGTCCCAGGCACTTCGTGTCTGCGTAAGAAGAGGGAAGGCAGGCGCCCTCCACGGCCATGAGATCCAGCTGGGGGCAGGGGAAAGGCTTTTGCTTGACCCACTTCTGTGGTGGAAATACTTTTATAAGCAGGTGTCACATTTGCAATTATAAAAATGTGAGTCTGGAAAATACCTTACACGGCAAAATAAAGTGGGAGATAGCTGAATTATAGGAAACACCAAAGTACTTTATGAAAATGTAAAGAACTGTGAGAAGTGTGCTCACCGGTCTGCACAGTGCTGCTGGGTGTCCCACCTCCTGGTGGCCACATTTTGTGTGGTCAGGGTATCCTTAGGGTACCTCCACCTTTCACAGTGCTGGATTGTGTGGTCCATGCCACGGTGTATACCTTCTAGCATTAGGTCAGGTTACAAAGGACTGTCACCTTCTGAGGACTCATTCCAAGGAAGTCACATCACAAGTGGTCTCAAAGAGAGGGCCCTACAGCAAGGAGCCTGCCACCCAGAGTCACAGTGAATGAGTGACAGGGCCCTGAAAACCCACCAGAGCCTTCAGATGACACTCTCCAGGAGACCTGAAGCCAGAACCACCCAGCCGAGCTGCTCCCGGCAGGCTTCCTGAGCCTCCAAACCATGTGAGGTAATAACTGTAACTGTTCGTCATGGAAAGATGCTGTGTGTTGGGATAACCTGTTACACAGTAACCACTAATTAGTACATTGTGTATGTGTGCACATACACATGTTGGGGGGTTAGAGGATTGAGATTTTCTGAGTTGTCTTCCCTTTGTTGTCTATACTCTGAGCTCTCTACGAGGTGCTTTTATACATACCCTGTGTGGTCAGTTAGACCACAGACCCAACCATCAGGACCTGTGAAGAGGAGGGGTGAAGGCGGGCAGCCTGAGAGGGGCACGGGGGGATCCCCGGCCCAAAGCCAGGCAGGGACACTCACGTTTCGGAGACACGGACGTAGTTTGGAGGGCACTCGAAGCGCAGGCAGCGGAAGCCACCCCGGATATTATGGCAGGTCTCGGCCTCAGTGCAGTTGTGAGTGCCGAGTGCACACTCGTCCAGGTCTGGGGGAAGAAGAGGAAGGTGAGGATGGGGACCCCCCCCCCCAGCTGGGGGGCATTCGTCCAAACCACCGCGACCCACCCTGGAGGCCTGGGTCCCAGGGCAGTTCATTCCTGTAAGCACGCAGCTCCCACACTGCCCTACTCCACACACACCCATTTTGTCCCCTCCACACACAGCAGCCGAGGGCCTCGCTTTCAAATAAAGCATCTGTGTCCCCTGAGGTCTTTTCATGTTCCCAGAATAAAAAGCAGGTCCCTTCTTATACATTATAGGGCCCTTCTGTGAGCTTCTCTCCTTCCACTTGGGGCTGTAGCCTGTTGGACATCTCCATGTTGCTCCAATGCCCTGATACCTCCCCCACCCCAGGGACTTTGCACATGCTGTTTCTGCTACTGAAACACTTTCCCCACATCTTCCCATCTTTTAGGTCGCAGCTCAGGGTCACCCCCAGCAGGGCACCCTCCCTGATGGCCCTACTCCCATTTGATTCTCCTTCTACTGCCCAGCCTGCTTGGAAACACACACTACTTTTTATGTCTGTTCTGTGTCCCACCTCCCCTTCCTCAGTGTGAGATTCAGGAGGACAGGGGTGTGTGTCTTTCTTGGTCCTGTGGTGTCCCCAGCACCTACCAGAGTGCCTGGAACAGAGCAGGCACTCCACACATATTGCTGGAGGGAAGGGTCAGACTCACCATTTGTAAATACAGACTCTGAGAGCCACGGCTACAAATGGTCCCCCAACTGCACAGACATGCTCATGCCTCCTGTGCACACTCACACGAACAGACATGTGTTGAGGCATGCCCACATGCTCGAGCAGACTCCCCTAGATACACAGAGTCACAGATACAAACATCCAAGGAGGGCCCTTTCTTGATGCTGATACACGCACACACATACACACATATAGGTAAATATCTGACAAGCACTCAGAGAAGCTGATGCGTGTGCCTGCGTGCACACAGGCAACCTGCGAGACAAGAAACATTAAATAAGTGGGTCCCAGAGACCCCCTCCGTGAAGACTAGCTACTAGCTGAGAGAGGGTAGCCTCCAGAGGCCCCAGAAGAGTTCGCTGGTGTTGGGGGGGCAGAGCCTGTCAGGATCTTCCCAGGGAGGCTTCTGGTTTCTTGCTCCAATCTGCCACACTGATTCAGTTTAGGGATTTCTCCTCACTTGATCCTCATGCCAGGCCTATAGGGTGAGAGTCACAGGCCTCTCCGGACATGGGGAGAACGGAAGCTCAGAGAGGGGCACGGGTTCCCTCAAGGTCACACAGCAGGCAGCTGGAGCTGGAAGCCAGGGATCCAATCACGATGCCACACAGACCATGACAGGAACAACAGGATGGTCATAACCATAGCAGCCAACTGCATCCTGAGTCTAAGGCCTGGTGTCCATCCACTACTCGGGGCCCTCTGCACTCATTAACTCATTTGTCCTCACAAGCCCACAAGGCAGGAATGGTGTCACTTCCCATCCTCACATGCTGACTCCAGGCTTTTGGCTACCACCCTCTGTGGCGACAGACCAGCTGACATCCATTCACCTCTCCAAGCCTCCCTCCCTCTCCTCCTCTGCAAACTGGGTCGTGATCCCAATTTCCCAGGGTGGGCACAGAGGCGAGTGGAAGAAAACAGAGCAGGAGCCAGTGGAGCCAGGTTGGGCGCGGTTGTTGTCCTAATGGTTCATTAACTGAATCCACGTGAATTGAAGGGGAGGGCCTCCTGCTCTTCCCCGCTCTGGCCCCAGCTATGCTCAGGCTGCCCACACTGGTGAGCAGGAAGCCCTGCCCCTGACCCTGGGCAGGGCTGTGGCAGGAATGTGGAGGGAGCTGCTTCTTGCTGTCTGCCGGCCCAGTGCTGATGGAGATGACCAGAAGTAGGAGGGAGGAGCGCCAAGGGTCAGCAGCCCTCCAGCCTGGCTTCCCCGTGCTCACAGGAAGCCATCACAGGACTTCCCTAGGACGAAGACTCCAGCGTCTTCGTCCCTCGTGTCTGCGGGGTCTTCAACCCTGGACCCTCTCTTGGAGAAGGTCAGGCCAAAGGGAGAGCTGGACAAGGCCACATCCTCAGGGGTGTCACTGCAGCCTCCGCTGAGACAGACTAATGCAGCAGCAGCCCAAATGGGCAGGGATGGGGGACAAAGTCAGTGCTAAGACTAACAACATTGCTAAGAGCTATGCTTAAGTCCCTTCATAAGCAGACCGCTGATAAGGGCTTTATATACACTCAAAACAGAACAGAGACAGAATTCAAGGTTATTCTCAGCACGATCTTAACTCGTCTTGCATATATACATACGTGCGTGTATATCGGCATAACGAGAGACTGGAAAACATGCATCCAAGTATCTGCAGAACTTGCTGCTCCATTCCCTCCAGGGGTTGAACGTTCAATAAGCAGCTACTACATGCTGGGCACCGCCCTGCGGGCTGACGCCCTGCCTGCACCGAGTGCGTATTCTAGGCAACACTGCCGAGTCTCAACTCCTTCACATCTTTCTATCCCCACTTTTTTTTTTTTTTTTAACCACTGAAGAAGGGCAGGATTTACTGAGATATTAACCGGCATGCTCTGCTCTTCCATGGCTGTGTTCCCATCCTTCCGTTGGAGCCACAGGACCTCCACGCTTGGCCTGAGTTAGAACAGGACCACAGAGCACGAAGAGGGCTGCCTCTTTGCTCTGAAGGTCGGCGGCTGCAGACGTCAGCCCCATGCGTGCCTGAGGAAGTGGACACGACCAGGCAGAACCACCCTCCCACACTCTGGCCTTGTCCACCCTGTGACAGCATGGAGACTTTTCCAGCAAAGGCATCACACATACAGTGGGGCCTCCCTCTTGCTTAACCTGGTGGGGGCTGCAGCAGGAGCTGAGGCGGGGGGAACCTGGGCCTTTCCAGGGGGGATGCAGTGACCTGGGATGGGGGCAAACACAACCAGCTGTGGGGACCGGAGCCAGAGATGGGTGCTGGGGGTCAGGTGCACCCGCGGCGGGGGCAGAGCAGCCATGCACCCGAGCCCAGGGAGCCCTCTCTGGCAGCAGCAGACACAGACCAGGCAGCCCACAGACCCAGCAGATGAGGGCCAGGGAGAGGTTTTCAAGAGCAAAGTCACTGCAAGGGTCTGACTGGACCTCTAAGAAGGGACCCCACCTGTGTTCTGCCATCAGGTGGAACAGCCTGGTTCTCCAAAATGAAATCCTAGTCTAGGAACATAGAGCCCTGTGTCCCACACAATCCCTTTGATGGGCAAAATCCTTACCTTCGATGGAGCCCATGTTTATTCTATTTTAATCTAAAAAGCAGAGAGATGGCTTTGGGGCCAGGGAGCCCTGGGTCAGCCTCTGTGAGTCTATCAGGCCTCCAAGACTGCGGTTTACCGGCACTCACTCGGGGTCTTTTCCTTTATTTTTTTCTTTGCATCAGTCTATGGTAAGGAATCCTTTTGCACTGGATTAAGTATACACACACGGGCTAGAACAGTCTGTATAGTCATGGCGCACCCTGGTCTACTCCATGTTCACTGCCACCTACCCCATCCTCTATTTTGTTATTCATTAATTGATCCACCAAAATGATCACCATTCTAACACTACACCCCGCCAGGCACCGACTCTAACCCCTGGGCCTGCAGGAACGCCAGGGCCTGCCTTGGGGACCAAAGCTGCAACCCAGGAGACTCTGGGCTCCTAGCCCTGCGGTCCGGGGAAGAGTCAGCCACACAGACAGGTAGAGGGTAGGCGGGCTGGGCTATGAAGCCCTAAGTGGTTGCTTCTTGAGCAGGGGCTGGCGGGGGGGGATACTCCTGTGTCCCACTCAAGGGAATTCTAGCCCCCCTCCACCTTGCCAGGGTGGCTCGCCAGGCCTAGAATTTGGTGGCCTCAGTAAGTCCCAATGCATCTGAACTCAGTATCATGTCCCCAACACAGAAGGAAGATTAGATGTCACAGAACCTGGTCCCCATCCAAGGAAGTAGTTGCAAAACTACAAAAACAGGAGACTGCCCAGCAGTTTGTACATCCTTAGTGATGGGAAGCCACATGGGGCCCTACCCAGGTCTGCACAGCTCTGGCTGTGACAACGTCCTTCATGCAAGGTTAGCAGATCAGATGCTTAGAGACAGATGCTGGGACCCCTGAGGCCACTCCCCACTGGAGCTGCTCCCCACTGGAGCTGCTGGACAGGTCTTCTGCCTTTTAGGACCACCCCTTGGGATCCTTGTCCGTTTTCTAGGAGAGGGCTCACGGCTGAGCCCAAGCCTGGAAGGCTAGCCCAAGCTGAGTCAAACAGCAGAAACACTGTCTCCTCCCTCAACCCAGGCATAGACCTCGGTTAATACAGCCACCAGTTGCATCAGCCATTCTGTGTTTATATACTAGGTGTCAGAGCTCCAATCACATAGCAAGCTCCTCAGAGCCTGCCCAAAACTCTGGTGGGGCAAGGACCCCCTTGCTTACCCTTGCAGGACCTCCCATTGGCTGTCATGGTGTAGCCCCGCTCCGGGCACGCACACTGGTAGCTCCCTGGCACGTTGACGCAGCGGAAGGTGCAGAGGATGCCAGCACCCTGAGCACACTCATCAATGTCTGTCAGAGAAAGTTTTGGCCCCCAGTGAACCCCTTGTACCCGCAGGGCCCCCAGCCATGGACAGTTATCCTGGCCGTGCTACAGCCCTGGAGCCTAGGGGCCCATTTTACTGATGAAAACCAAAGCGTTCAGAGAAGGGAAGAGAGTTGTCAATGGACACACAGTGCTCAATCCCTGGGGCTGCTCCTTGATTACTGCTATCAGTGCAGGGCCAGTGAGGTACCAGACACGGGCCTGGACGAGGTCTGTGATCTCATCCTTCATCTCACTGAGGCCAGGACCATTGCCTCCACTTTATAGAGCAGGAGCCTAAGGTCCTCCTAGCCCAGGAGATCGCGGGGCTGGGAATCCAGGTCTAACTTGACACTGAGACACCTTTGTGTATCCCATGTGTCCCCAGCCCAGCCTGGCACACGAGGAGGGGTTGCCTCTCAGGAAGGGTGCCCCTGGGCAGAGGAGAGATACCTGTGCAGGTGTGCCCATCCTCTGCCAGCTGGTAGCCTTGGCGACAGTAGCACTGGTAGGACCCATAGATGTTGGTGCACTCCTGGCTGCAGCGCTGGGCCTCACACTCATTCACATCTGTGGGGAGACTGGCCTGTGGTCAGGGCAGAGTCCCCCCAGCCGGATGGCGAGGACCAAGGTCTCAGCTTACCTAGAGCCTTATCTTGGCAGACCATTCGTTCCAGCCTCTCTTAAGGGCCGGTGGGGAATTAGAGACCTGGAAAAAGGCAAGGAGCTGGGCCGTGCAGCTGAGGTAGGGGCAGGGCTGGAGCTTGCTGGTGGGGTCTCAGCCTGCTGCCCAGAGGAGGAAGCCACAGATTGGGCTCAGATTTCCCCCACGGGGAGCTTGATGCTGCCCTATTGAGAGTCTGTAACAGCTGGTAGGGATGGCTCTGGAGGCATCACCTAGGTGCTAACAAGGAGCCCCTCAACCCTGGGGCCTCACCTTCCGGCCCTGATCCCCAAGCCTGGCTCTGCATGGGGCTGGAGGGCGGCAAAGGGAAGAGCTGGCACGTGTGGGCATATGAGCTAAACAGTGTGGGAGTGAGCAAGTGAAAGGTCAGCTCCTGGCTCAGATGGACCAGCCACTGGACTCTGAGCTCCCTGAGGGCAGAGCCTTGGCTTTCCCTCATCCATCCAAGAACTGCTGAGCCACTACAATATGCTGTACCAGTGCCGAGTCTGGGGACTCAGCCATGAACAAGACAGACAAAATCTCCATCTCGTGGAGCTGGTGTTCCCGCATGTGCTGGGAAAGTAGGGGGAGGAGCTAACTGAATGAGTCAAGTAACTACTACATCCGAGGTGCTAGCGCTGTGAGGCAAGAGGAGAGAAAGAGACGGGGACGTGGCTGGGAGGTTGCAGCTCTGCAGCCATGTGGGCCTCCAAGGGAAGTGTTCCGTGCAGAAGGCACAGCAAGAGCAAAGGCGCTGTGGTAAGATGCCCTCAAGGGGCAGCAAGGAGGCCGGTGTATTAAGAGCAGAGGGGGCCAGGAGAGAGGAGCAGGGGCAGTCAGTCATACAGGGCCCAGTGGGCAGCCGTCTGACCCACATCCAGATCCTCAGGACATCCCAACACACACTGTGTCCACAGAAAACAAGCCATCATCTCCTCTCCTGGGCTCTGAGCTTCTGGTGCCAGGGGCCATACTGGTTTCATCTCTGGTCCCTGGCATCCAGGCACAGATGGCCTAGAGAAGCCATGTGAAACAGGGATGGTGGCAGTAAAGGCAGAAGGACCAAGAAACGAGGGAATGAGCCCCGCCACGCAGTAGTGCCTGGGATGCAAGGCCCATGCCTGCTGCTGGCTGCACCCACCCTGGCCTGGAGTAGGGGCTCACAGGTGATCAAAACACAGACAAAGGGGGCGCCTGGTTGGCTCAGTGGGTTAAGCTGCTGCCTTCAGCTTGGGTCATGATCTCGGGGTCCTGGGATCGAGTCCCGCATTGGGCTCTCTGCTCAGCGGGGAGCCTGCTTCCCTCTCTCTCTCTCTGCCTGCCTCTCCATCTACTTGTGATTTCTCTCTGTCAAATAAATAAATACAATCTTAAAAAAAAAAAAAAAAAAAAAAAAAAAACACACACACAGACAAAGGAATGCATGTGACCAGGTCTGTTCCATGGGGCCCTCCAAAAGCCCTCGGAGGCATCCAGGCCTGGTCACACTGCCCTCCCCTCAAGGCTGGTGCTATCCCACAGAAGGGCCAACTCAGGGGTCCCCACAAACTCCCCTCCCCAGGAGGGAAGTAAGGAAAGCGCCTCCAGGCCGGGAATGGTTAGAGACTCACATCCCCTTCCCTCTCTTGACCCCAGATCCGTGGGCAGGGACCAGCCCATTTATATTCTTGGTTTTACTCATACAGCGTTTTTTTGTTTTGTTTTTAAGTTTAAATCTATCATAACATATAAAAACCAGCAAATTTTACATAGATAGCTCCATTTCTAGCATCTGGAAAACCAAGAAGATCGGGTCACCCTGGACTGTCACTGTCACTGCTGGGCAGCACCATCTCCAGGGCCGTGTGGCTGCTGTCCCCTCCTGATGGCCACTGGGCTCTCCAGCTGCCCAGGAGCCTGATCTCATGTTTCACTCACTTCTATTCCTTGCCTGGACCCCCAGGCTGAGCAGCCACGACCAGGATCAGAAGCTACTAAGGGGCCAAAGTTGGGCTGCCATCCCTGCCAGAAAGGAGCTCCTGTCTGGGGTGCAGAGGACACAGAGATCCAGCCCCTCTGGTGTAAGATGGCTGGGCCCTGGGCCCTCTGGAAGGACTCCTGGCAGGATATAGGCAGAGCAGCCAAGGCCAGGTTTGCCCAGATGGAGAGGTAGAGAAGTGGTATGAGGTAGAGATGGAGTCAGTGAAGGTATGAAGCTAGGGGCTGGCAGGGCTTTGGGCTTTTTACATGGTGAGGACCTCTGTGCAGGGTCAGAGGTCAGGGTCAGTGGTACCTTCACAGCGCTTGCCATCTGCAGCCAGCACGAAGCCGGTGGCACAGGAACAGCGGTAGGAGCCCAGCGTGTTCTCACACGTGTGCTGGCACAGGCGGCCCGGCGAGGTCCAGCACTCGTTCACATCTGCGGGCGGGCGGCAGGCAGAGGGTGCGTGGCCCATAGGGATGGCAGAAGGGGCCTGGGGGCCAGCTCCCTCCACCCCCGGGGTAGAAAAGAGGGGGCTGGGTGAGGACAGGGACACAGAGACCCAGAAGGAGATTAAGGGAGGAACCTAGACAGGGAATAGGAGAGGCAACAAGAGCAGGCGCCAAAGAGAAAGGCAGCAAGTGGGTCGGAAAGAGGCTGAGGCAGAGACAGAAGGATGGACAGACACAGTAAGAGGCAAGAAAGCATGGTGATGGGACCATGGCCAAGAGAAGCAGAGGAGACCAGAGCAAAGAGGAATAGCAGAGCAAGGCAGAGGGCAGGGCCAGCAGGAGGGAGGAGGAAGCTTGAGGGCTGGCCCGGGACAGGCGGACCCCACAGAGGGGTTCCCGGCCACCAGCGCCCACCTACCGACGCAGGCCCGGCCGAAGGCGTCCCGCTGGAAGCCAGCTTTACAGTCACAGCGGTAGGAGCCAGGGAGGTTGTGGCACACCTGGCCCTCGCCACACTGGTGCACACCCGTCTCACACTCATTCACGTCTGCCAGGGAAGGTGAGCAGGGCACCCTGAGGTCAGGGCTCTCCCTCAGCCAGGGCCACCTGTGGGCCAAGGAACCCGGGAAGCCCCCGGCTGGGCAGAAGGTGGGCAGGGAGGTGGTTGGCCTCACCCACACACTTGGTCCCATCCTGGTTGGCGTGGTAGCCGCGCCCACAGAGCAGAGGGTTCCTCTGGCACGTGTAGGAGCCCACAGTGTTGATACAGCTGAAGCCCGGCCTACACGGCTCGGCCAGCGACGTGCACTCGTTGATGTCTGCAGAAGGGACGGAAGTAACAGGGAACCTGGCACAACCCCTCCCCGTGTCCTGGTGTCTGAGTCCAGGGCCACACTGGGAGGGGGTCGGTTTGGGGATTCAGACCAGCCTAGGACAGGGCTGCACAATTAGATGGTCCCATCACGGTCTCCTCTGATCCCAGGGCCTTCTCCTTCAAGAATCTAAGCACCCACAGAGCTCTTCCGACATTCTTCTCACAGCTGCCCTGATGCGGTGGCTGAAGGCAGTGGCTTCCACAGAACTGAGAGCTGAGTTGTAGGTTAACTACAAGAAATCACATCCCTGCTCTGGCTCTTCCCACCAACCTGTCAAGTTCATCCTCCATCTCTCCCTCACCCTTTGCCCCAGCTTCACTGGCCTCCTCATCAACTCGAGATGCCCCCAGCCCACCACAGGGCCTTGGCACCTGTTGTCCCCCCACTTCTCTCACACACAAACACAATGCCCTCTGATATTTGCATGGCTGGGTCTCTCTCTCACTCAGGTCCCTTCCCTAATGTCAACTCTTCAAGGAGGCCCCCAACCATTCTAGTGTATAGCTGTTCCCTTTAAGATTTAATCCCCTCCTTGTTTTATTATTTATCAAAGCACCTTTGAATAATTGCCACTTCCTTAAATGTGCTTTTATTTAGTCCCTTCTCTAAGACATTTCATTGAGGTGCTATAACTCCCTGACATCTAAACCAGGCACATAGTAGCTGCTCTGATAACACTGTCCACCAAAGACTCACTGAGGAACTGTTGGCAGTTTGGCAGACCATACCCCACATTGCCCCGACCCCAGCTGAGGATCGTAGGGACCCTCTCGTGCCCACACCCCTGGGGATCCCTGTGACACTGCCAGAGGCACAGAGTGAGGAGCTGTTAAGGGGGTGCCCCAGAAACAGCTCCAGCTCCCAGAATGGTAAAGGGACCCCTGCAGTGTCGAGAAAGGCTTCAGATCAAGCCAACACTCCTCTTGTCCCTAAGTGTCTTCCCTGTAAGATGGCAATGCCTGTCCCACCAGCTGTCCCACTCAGGGAAGGGTGTGGGCAGGAAGCTGCGCTCTAACACACCCCAGGGTTCTGTTCACACCCAGGGACTGGCCTTGCACACATGCCCGCCTTTCTACCTCTCCTTCTGCATCCTTCACTCCCCGCCCGCCCCCACACACAGAGTTGAGCACAGCCTTGACCATGCCGGCTGCAGACACCATGGGTCCTGCCTCTGGGCCCGACGCTGTCAGCAGCCCCAGGGAAGGGGAGGCTGCAGGCCAGCAGCGTGTGGACAGAGGTGAAGAAAGGTGGGGAGAGTGTGAGATCTCAGACCACCTGAGGACAACTAGGCCACCATCTGCAAACAGCAGGTCTTTGCCCCTTGAGTGCAGCATGAGATTGACCCCTAGGTCCCACTAATGTTCTTTTACAAACAGAAATGTCATCAAGTATCATGTGCAGTAGGATAACATTTTGTGGACTCTCTGTTCTAGCTCTGTGTGTGTGTGTGTGTGTGTGTGTGTGTGTGTGCACCATGTCAAGAGAGAAAAATATTCCTTACTGCTAGCTAGTTAGAAACCTCTGATGCACATTCATGTGGTCTGATCCCATGGAAGGGTAAACTGAGGCCACAAGAGCAGGGACTCAGCCAGGGTCAAGCAGCTCAGGAGAGCAAGAGTTCTGTTTCACAAGTGCCTCCCGGGGCCAGGCCCTGACCAGCCCTCCCGGAGCCCCACCACCACCCCACACCCACCCCCCTGCCACAGCCCCTGCAGAGCCCGCTCACCCACGCAGTTGCCCTCGGGGTCCTGCAGGAAGCCCTCCATGCAGCGCTGGCGTGCCTGGCAGTAGAATGAGCCCTTGGTATTCTGGCACATGAAGCCCGCCTGGCAGTTGTGCGTGCCCAGCTCACACTCGTCTATGTCTGCCACACAGAGACAGGATGTCAGGGGCCAGTGGGCTGGTCTCCTCCATCATTGGTGGGGGGGGGGGGGGTGGCAGAGCACATCACTGCTGGGACCTGGGCCAGTAGCATGATGCCGTTGCCACAGCGCCTCAGCTCCTCTGCAGTACCAGCACTGTCCCCAGCACCCTGACATGACTGTCTTTACCTAATGCTCCCAACGACCCCAGGAAGTAGGGACCACGACAAACGCCATCTTAAACTGGGGGGATGGAGGCACGAACATGGTTGACGGCTCAGGGCACAGGCCAGAGCCTTCTCCAGCTTCTGGGCTCCCAGGGCAGGTAGAAATGAGGACAAGGGCCCAAGTCCCCAGGGGCCTGTGTCCAGCCTTCTCAGGAGGTGGCACGGAGGTTGGAGGCTGCCGGATCCAGAAGGCACCGCTGTCCCCTACCTGCTCTGTGGCACAGAGCAAGTCCCTGATGGCCCCTGACCTCTGTGCAGTACCCCACAGTTTACAAAGTGCAGGCCCTGCACCTTCCCTCAGGCTCCTGCAGCTGCACACCTGGCCTTTCCGACAGACGGGGAAACAGAGGCAGGAGGCAGAAAGGTGACACATGGAGAGTCCACGGCAGGGCTGACTGCCAGACCAAGGCATGTGAGTCTGTCTGCAGTCCTTCCACCTGTCCTTCCCTCCATCCCTCCCCTGTCGGTTTTCAAGGCTTCCACCACTGTTTCACAGCAGCCCGGCCTCTGCGAGGCCCTGTGCTGGGTTCCAAGCACCCAACTATGGACCAGTTGTGGCCCCCGTCCAGAGACAATGCCTGAGGAGGCAGCCACTCTGGTCTAAGGAGGTGGTGGCCTGTCCCTGATGACAGAGGGGCAGAGGGCGTGGGACAGGTCCATAGAGCTGGCGCCCCCCATCCCGGCAGGGTCCTCAGGAGGGGGCTGGCCCCAGGTCTGTGTGTGCACACATGTGTGCAAAGGGGACAGGGCTCGCCTCTCCTCCCAGCTCCCTCCACGCCCAGCTCAGGGCCCCAAGTAGGGCTTGCTAATCCACCTCCCTGAGCTCACGCTCAACCTCTGGGCCACTTCTCATCCAGCTTCCAGCACGTCTGTAGGGCTTACCTCTTCAGTGACATTCTTCTGGATATTTTTAGTTAAGAAAGTGAAGACCCCAAGCGTCTTCCGGGATGGGGCCGCCCGACCCTGCCCTCCTTGCACACTCCCAGCCTGCTCATACCCGAGACTTTCTGGTCTTCGGCCACGCCAAGATCTCTCTTCTCCCCAGAGGCCCTCCCTTTTGCAGTTCCCTCTGCCTGGAGCCCCTCCCAGAATTTCTCATCCTGCAGATCTGGATTCCTGGGATCTCACCTCCAAGGAGGGCCTCTTTGGCGCCCCACCTAAAGTAACACCCAGCCCACTGCCACTCCTGCCCTCCAGGTTTGCTTATTCTCCCTCATCAGGAGCTCAAGGACAAGGACACCACACCCCAGCCCATAGCCCACCATCCAAAACACTGCCAGGCACATCAAAAGCAGCCCAGGAAGCATCTGTTGAAATGGTTTCATGAAAATTTTCCCTCTTCTTAGGAGGCTAGAATTTTCCAGTGAAAGGCACATATATGATTGCTCTGCAGAGCTTCACCGCAGTGTGGAGACAGGGGAACCAAGGCATGGTGAGGGAATAACTTGACCCCCCAGATGCCAGCAAACGTAGCAAAGCCGGAAGCACACTCTGGCCTCCCCCCACCAGCCTCAGATGCCCTGCTCTGCCCAAGTGCTTGGCAAGAAACCCAAGTGCTTGGAGCTTGCCAGAGGGAGAAGGCTCTGAGCAGGCAGGGGCGGGTCAAGGGGTGGGGTGGGGGCAGGACAGGATAGGTCACGGTATGATGGTAGGCGGGGTGAGGGAGGGGACAGGGGAGGGGAGAGGGAGGGATGGGGCGGAGCAAGAGGCAGGGCCCATCAGGGGCGGGGGCTCAAGCGGCCCACCTCAGGGCCCTCCTCACCTTCGCACTCTCCATCCTGGAGGGAGTAGCCAGGCTCACAGGTGAGAGCCTTGTAGCAGCGGAAGGAACCTACGGTGTTCACGCAGTGCTCGCCCCGGCTGCACGTGTGCAGGTCCGCCACACACTCGTTGATGTCTGCAGGGAGAGCGCAGCCATTAGGTACTGGGGCGGGGGTGGGAGTGGCAGGGGCTGGCGGGCGAGGGGTGCCAGGACCTCGGGGCCCACACAGCCAGCCCTACCCTCAAGGCCTCAAGGTCCTTGCCACCCAGAGAGCCACATGCAGTTGCTGTCCACCTGTCTATGCAGCCATTCATTCAACAAAGATTTATCAAGCATCTGCTGTGCCCACGAGCATGGTTCTCAGCCCTGGGTACATCTGAAGGTGAACAAGACAGATCGCTGCTAGGGGCCCCGGCAGATAAATAAACAAGCAACAGGTAGGGAGAGTGGTGGTCATAAGTGCAGTGGAAAAGCCAGAGCAGGGTGAAGGGGGTGAGAAACAGAGGGAGCAGCAGGGAGGTCCGGGGGGAATCCTCAGGCAGGCCATTCGAGCCAGCATGTGAAGGGCTGATGGAATGAGTCACGCAGGTATCCCAGGCAGAGGGGACAGTGGGTGCCGGCGTCCTGAGCGGGGAGCCGACCAGGCCGACTCAGAACTGGCCAGGAGAAGGTGCCATTGCAGGGGAGAGAAGAGAAGAGTGTGTTCATGGATGCAGGTGGAGGTGGGAGCCATAGAAGCTTCCAGCAGAGGACAGAAGTGGTTGGACTCATCTGTAACAGGGTCCCCTGGCTGGAATAATTCTCTAGGAGTTAGCATGGAGGCTGTTAGAACAGGAGATGTTTGACAAGGCTCGGATCACCACCCATGCAGGGGAGGAGCAGCAAGCCAGTTCTGGAAATGCTGTGAAAGTAGAGCAGACAGGATCCCCTGAGAGGTGAGCAAGAAAGAGGAGCTAGGAGGTGCACAGAGCTTCCTGGCTGAGTGGCTGGACAGGCAGGGGTGCCAGCCTGGGATGGGGATGGCTGCGATGAGGCTGGCTGGGAAGCCTGTGGACGCGTGAAGTTTGAGTGTCCAGAGGGACCAGGCATGCACGGGAGTTCCTGGGAGAGGTCTAGGTGGGAACACTAAATGGGAAGAGGTCAGTGGCTGAGGTCCCCTGGGGGGACAGAGCACAGAGAGAAGAGGCCAAGAGCCAACTTGGGATGAGCAACTGGGAAGGGGAGAGCCCCCAAAAGTGACAGAAGGGAGGGCAGGAGAACTGGAGAATTCACCAGAGCTCGCCCCAGGCCTGGTGCTAAGGATGAGTATGAGCGAATGGCCAGCTCCGTGCTGGCCACTTCCTCACCCCACCTGGCATCCCTTGGACACACATTCCCCAGCACCTATTCTGTGCCTGGCCCAGCTGGCCAAGCAGGGGTGTCAGCCACAGTGCCCACCCTTCAGGAATTGCCCTCCCGGCATGGGGAAAGGACAGGGAAAGTAGAGATGCTGTGGAGAAAAGCTGCAGTCTCAGAGCCCCGGCCCATCAGAGCTGCTTCTCAGGAGCAGTGACCCCGGAGCTGTGCCTATGAGGATGATGGAGACCAGGTGGAGACGTGGGGTACAGGGCTTCGGGGAAGACACCCTCCCGAACTCACAGGTGACCAACCGGCACGCAGTCCAGGCTCACCCTGACTCTGGAGATGGAGGAGTTTGGGAGGTGGGAAAGGGAGAGCTTCGGGCCAGCAGTTTCCTGGGAAGGCTTGGCTGAGCAACATAAAGACTTCTGATTCCCAGGATGGGGTTATAGGAAAGATGTTCCCACAACCCCAGAAGGGCCAACAAGTCCACAGCCTCTGTAGCCTGGGAGGACCCACGGTAATAAAGAATAGCAGCTGACACTGAGGTTTGCTAGGGGTCTGGTGGTTTACAGATGCAGTTTCACAAACTAAGTGACATGACTGTACCGAAATCACACAGCCTGCACATGGCAGCAGCAAGAAGGGAACCCAGACACCCAACCCAGAGCTGTGCCCTTTCCACACTGCTGCAGGATGGGCCCTTCCTTCCCATCATCTAGTGGAAAAGCTCACCTGGAACACTTTTCCCAGGGGCCAAGGTGGTCCTCAAAGGGCAGGGCACAAACGACAAATTGCAGAAGTCACTCATCCATTAGAAGTCTTTTGGACTTGGCTCCACCCTATCCCACTTCAGCTTACACACCTTCAGTGATGGGGAGCTCACTACCTATGCAGGCTGCCTCAGTGTAACCCATTTGTTAAGTCATAACAATGACATCAAATACTATTCTTTTTTTTTTTTTCAAGTACTATTCTTTAAGTGGACTAACTCAATCTCCGTGATGTCAAAGGCGGGTGTGATGTCATTTCACAGACTGGGAAACTGAGGCTGAGAGGTAAATGGACTTGTCTGAGCTCTTGCAACTAGAAAGAAGCAGAGCCAAGATTTGAATCCAGGCAGTCGGGCCGCAGAGGGCACACGCTTCACCCCGGTGTGGGTCTCCCATCACACCAGCCGGGCTTCACAGCTGAGCCTGGAGCTAACAGATGAACTGCAGAAGACATCGGTACTCGTCTGAGCATGAGAGATGGGGAGAACACTTGCAACAGATGCTAAAGTGAGCATGTCAATGGAGCTGGAGGAAGGAAGGGGACACTGGGGCGTCAGGGCAGAATGAACAAGGAGGGAGACAGGAAAGAACGAGAATATGAGCTCATAAATTTTGCTGAATGAAATATACCTTTGCTCTTTTAATCCCAGAATCTGTTTTCTGGCACCCCAATGACCCCTTCTAGTATGAGGTCTTCTGTCCAGGCCACTGGGGGAGCCCACACCCCCGGGCATGACCAGGGCACCCTGTGAAGGGTGCTTGCAGGCCCGGGCAGGATCCACCTTCCCAGACATCCACACACAGACATGACCCAGACAGGAAGAGATGCCCAGCCACTGAGAAGCGGGTTCGGAAGGGTGCATGTTGTGCCATCAGGGGGAGGCCAGGGGCAAACATGTCTGCAGCTGCCCCTCAGCCCAGTGCCGTGGGCCCATCTGCCCAGCGGCAGAGGGTGAGGAAGAGAACATGTCCGGGCTGGACATGGTCCCCAAGCACAGAGAAGACAGACGGGGCTCTGATCGCGTGCTCTGGACACACTCTGCACTGCGTCTATCTCCGTGCTTTTATTCAAGCTGTCCCTTCCACCCTGCATGCTCTTCCCGAGTCCCAAGTCCCATCCATCCTCGGAGACCAGTGCAAATGCCACCTTCTACGAGAGTATGTCCCGATACCACAAGTGAGAGCGACCTCTCCCTTTGCTTGTGTCTCTGCTGGAGCATTTCCAACCATCTGCCCCAAGTCCCTACTGCTTTGGGTCTAACTCTGTGTTAAGGGCCATCATGTTTCCTCCATGAAAACATCAGACCCCTGAGCCATGGGAGAGCATCAAGTCTGCTCTCCTCACTGCCCCCAGGGGCACATCTGAAGCCCCAGCCCCTGGCCCACACATACACCAAGAGGCAGGAGGGAAGGACCATTTGGAGCACCGGCCATATCCACGCTCAGGCCAGGAGCTGGGTACCGATGGGTAACAGCCCTTGCCCCGTTCTCTGGCCCCAAAGTTAGAGGCGAGGAAAACAGGATCAGAGAGGGAGCACCTCTGCTCAGTGTCACACAGCAAATGAACACTGAGTTGAGGTGCGAGGTCTGCCCAACCCCAACTCCATCCATTCACCTCTGGAGGGGATTCTAGTGGCATCTGCCCAAGGGAGCAGCTGATATCAAGTGCTCACTGTGCCCCCAGCCCTGTGCTAGGCTGCACACATGTCCCATCATCTCCAAAGGAGGATCAATGCCTTCTTTTTTACAGGTAATGCAACTGAGGTCTAGACATTGTCCAAGGCCACAGAGCTCCTGGGGGATCCTGCTTCAAACTCGGGCCTCTCTACCTCCAGACCCCATGGACTCCATCCTGCTGCCTGCACATGGGGTCTCCTTGTTCCAATGACCCAGTCACATCACACATGAATTTGTTTTCTGACTCTTGGGCACGCATGTCCCTAGGTAAAGCAGCCTCCCAGGGGCGTCGGTGAAGCAGCAGGACAGGACACCAGGACACGTAGGGCATGACACGGAGCAGGGGAAGGGGGGTGCCGGCGGTGCTGAGAGCTCATATGCAAAGGGCAGGCCCTTTAGCATGTGGCCACGGTGTGGCGGCGTGGCGTGGTGCAGAGCAGAGAGCCGTGACGGTGGTGGCAGGCGGGTGCTCTCGCTTACCCACGCATTTCCTGTGCATGTTGAGGATAAAGCCCTCGGCACAGAGCACCGTGTGGCTGACACAGTAGAAGGATCCCAAGGTGTTCACACAGAACTGTCGCAGGCTACAATCATGAGTGCCCATCAGGCACTCGTCTTGGTCTAGTGACGGCCGCAGGAGGAAAAACAGAAGGGCCGTTAGAGGGATATGGCCTGTCACGGAGCTTTCCATGACAGAAAGGGAAAACTGAGACCCAGATAGGGGCAAGGACCCGCCCAGGGCCTCCTAGAGCATTAGTCCTCCCCCTGGACTTTGGGCCCAAGTCTGAGATTGTACGGTCAAAAAGGCCTTCAGAGCCAGAACCCCAGTGAGGACAGGTTGCAAGGTGAGGCTCAGAAAGGCTAGGCAGCCTGCCCATGAGCACACAGCACTGTGGGGGGGGTAGTAGGTAGAGGCTGTCTCCCAACCAGCTCTGGAGACTTTCCACCTCCACAGCAGCCAAGGGAGCCACACAACGGCAGGGGTTTGGAACTTAAGTGCCTAGTGGACCAAGCTGGTGACACATATAGGAAAAGGGGTTGGGGGACAAGGGGAGCTCATTGGGGCACTTTGGGCCCTGTGCTCTGTGTATGGGGAGACCAGGACTGTGAACCCCTTGTGGGCAGAAGTTTGACGAGAAACCATAAATCTGGTCATTAAAAAAAAAAAATTCTTGGGTTTTCATGGTTGGTAACTCTTATTTGATTATTTTAAACAGGGTGGAGCCCAGCAGGCTCTCCCCGCCAGGCGGGCTGCCCCCTTAGAATGCCATCTACAACATCTGGCCTTGACCCTGCAGCTTTTACTGCCAGGGGTCCTGCAGAGGCCGGGACAGGCACGGACACTGGCCTGAGGCCTGACAGGGACCAAAGGAGTCCTGACCCAGGAGAGATGCATTCCTCACGTCTTCAGGACCCTGAGGGATTGGGACGGAAACCCAGAAGCCACCTGAGATCTGCTCCCCACCACCTGGGAGAAAGGTCTGCCAGTCACTGCCAATGCTGTGCACCCTGGACCAGCCTCCTGCCCTCTCTGGATGGTTTTCATCGACATCAGAATAGTCTCAACACCAAAGGGCTAGTTGTGAGGTTTTAGCTTCTGACAGGGACATGGGCACTGGTGGACACCCACCAAAGTCACATCTCCTAAACTTGACCCTGAACTAAAGAAAGCATTTCCTGGACTATCTCCAAGCTCCCTGCTTGTACTGCCTCCAGACATGAAGAGGTGTCGTCTCGAGATCTCTTGGGTTACTCTCAAGGTGTCATTCACTGTGGGGAGCACCCCAGCAGGTGCCAGTTCCAATGCCCCCGATTCACACCAGGCGGTCCTTGTCTTCCAGAGTCCCACCGGTCCTGGTCCTAGCAGGACATGATTTTGGTCTCTCTTTGGCCCTTTGGTGAATGCAGAGTTACCAAGATCCACTGCCCCTTCTTTGGTTTCCATAACAGAACTGAGCACATGCCATCCAACTGGGGCTCCAACTCCCCGAGAGACAAGTAAGGGGGTGACAAGCATCACCTCTGAGTCCTGCATTACAACAATGGGGAGCACGTATTCCCCTCCTTCTCTTTCTCCGCACATGGCTGGAAAAAGGACAAGGAGGTCATAATCCAACCTCGGCAAAGCAGACCAGGCTCATCAGAGTGCTGTCCAGTGACCTTGTCCAGAAACACAAACTCTCAGAACCCACCCAGTCCTACTGGGTGACGGTCTCTGGGGTCTCTGTGTAATTCTTGGGATCTGTGCTGTTACCAGGCCTCCAGGTGACTCTGTGGCATGCTGAAGTTTGAGAAGCACTGCTCTAGAGAATGGAAGAACAAGGTGGAAGAGGCCTGAAGCCCTGGCCAGCCAGTGAGCACACCTGGACGGCAAGCACACACCTGTGCCTACACCTGGATGTCAGGTACACACCTGTGCATAACGTGGATGGCAGGCACGCACCTCTGCCTACACCTGGACGTCAGGTACACACCTGTGCATACACCTGGATGGTAGGTGCACACCTGTGCTTACACCTGGACAGCATGTGCATACCTATGCATACACCGGACATCGTGTGCACACCTGTGCCTACACCTGGACAGCAGGCACACACCTGTGCCAACACCTGGATGGCATGCACACACCTGGGCATGGTGACAGGAGAGATAAGAGCTATTTCAGCTTCTCCATCTGGGGCTCCCGTCAGAGCAGCCAGACCTATTCCCTTACTAAGTCAGAGAGTTTCACCTCCAAAACACCCTCATCTTATGCCGTTTGCCCCGTCCTCACTCTGGGGCCCCTGCCACAGGCCAGCTCAGGTGTGCATAGGAGAGTGGCCCTGGGTGTACTCACCTTCACAGGACACACCATCCGCCATGATGGCATAGCCAGGAAAGCAGGAGCACATGGCTGTGTCCCCAATGACGCTGCACACCTGCTTACAGGGCCCGTTGTCTGAGGAAAAACCAAACAGATCAGAGACCACCGGGCTTGTCACCTCCAGCTCAAGGAGGGCCTGGGAGCCAGGGAATCCCAACTCCGGTCCTCTCCACGAGGTCCCCTGGTAAACGGGTTCGTACGCCGGGTGGTACTGGGGACGATGTTTGGGATCTCCCATCACCACCGGCACTCAGATACCAAACCCCTCCCTGGCGTCATGATGCTGCCAGAGAGGAGGGGACAGAGAAGACAGGGAAGGAAGGAGAGGAAGGATGTGGAGATAGAAGGAACAAGAAGAGGGGAAGAGAGGAAGAACAAAGAGAACTTTCCACACAGTACCACAACAGTCTCCAAGACAGTTTTTCAAGCAAGGATTCTATTCTTTCTGTATTATAGGACCTGAGGCAAAAAGTCACTAACTGACTTGCTTAGGGTCACATCCTGGCCCGAGGCTCTACCCCTACCCACTCTCACCTCCTCAGCTTCACTCTCAACTCCGGACCTCAGACAGGCGAGACCAACCAAAGCTCCAAAGCAGAAACCCCCCTTTGGCAAGAGACCATCTTGCGCATGCCTGGCACTGGGGAGCTTGCCCCCTGCACGGCCCAGATCCACTCCATGGCCCAGGTTACCTTTGCAGGTGTTAGGTTGTGGCACTGGTAGCAGGATGGTGTTGGAGGCCAGCTGGGCGGAATCTGGTTTCGGTGCAGACTCCTCTGCGGCCTCTGGCTTTGGGGGGTCACCGTCTGTCCAGGGGCAAGGGGGACAGGAAGGGGCAGCTCATGCCTTCAGCCTGGCCTCAGGCTCTTCTCACAACCAGGGCACCATACCAGGCATTGGACAGAGACTGCCTTGTTTAATCTTCTCCTAGTCATTTCACAGGAGAGGAAACTGAGGCTCAGAAAGCAACGTACCCCAGGCAAGATGGATCTCACAGCTATTTAAGGCAGAGGAGGAGAGGAAGGAGGGGAGTGAGTTTTTAGACTAAAAATGTGTCTATTCTTGGAGAGCCGACAGGCAGAAAGCTCCCCAGACCAGGGACTGAGGCAGGCTTCGAGGCTTCCTATTGAAGCCTGACTACCTCAGGCCCAGTACTGGGGACATAGCTTGAGTTGGGTTGCTGGGAGGCTCTGTGGTCTGGGTCCTGGCCCTGCACTGGGATCTAGGGTGGGGCGCTGGGGCCGCCCATGCAAATGGAGCGTCAGATGGAGCAGACAGTTTCAATCTGTCCAAGTGGCCTTACAAATCCCCTTACTAGGGGCCTCCAGTTCCCATGGGTTCCAATGTGTAGGGTGACAGGTGGGGAAGGAGCCTTGTGCCCATCCCAGGAACACCACGTTCCATGGGCAAGGTCAGGCCCTGCCCCAGCCGTCTGGGCCCTTACCTGGGCGGCAGGTGCGGCCATCATCCTGCAGTGAGAAGCCAGGAAAGCAGGCACAGTGGTAGGAACCCACGGTATTGATGCAGAGATGCTGGCACAGCTCCCCTGGGAGGAGCAGGCACTCATCCTGGTCATCGCCAGGCAGGCTGTTGGGCAGCTCAGTTTCTGTGCCCAGGGATAGGGCCTCCCGGTTCGCCAGCTCTGCTTCTGCAACCAGATGGGGGTGAGTCCTCGTGATGGAACACAGGTTGGCCCTAGCAGGTGGCTGACACTATAGGCCCCTGGGAAATCAGTGTAGGTCCTCCTGAGGATCTTCTGTGTGCCCAGCTAAGATAGTGCAGATGGACAAAGCATGGATGCATGATGATGATGACAGATGGTGAAGGAGGGGTGAGTGAATGATGGATGGATGGATGGACAAAGAAACAGACCTCTAGCAAGAAGAATAAACCCATCAGAGCCACATCCAAGTCTTTATTGCCTGCAGTATGACAGGACCAGGCCCATAACAGTCCCCAGAAAGTTTTGGCTGAAGTGTTGAACTGGATCCAGATCCTTGATCTCAGTGACCTCTGGGAGGCCCACCCCTAGCAACAGAAAGGACCCAAACATGTGTTCTGTCAGATGGGGATCTGAACTCTCACTTGGGCCCTCCGCAGCCATGTCCCCTTGGGCAGTGCTTGGTCTCTCCTGTCCCCTCTGCAGTGGGGAGCAGGTGGGAGTGGCAGAGAAGGCTCCTGGGGCTGAGCTGCCTTGAAGGCTCTTCATATGCCAGTAGCAGAATAGGGAACAGAACCCACAGGCCTCCATGTCCCCAATAGGCACGGGCCTTTAGCCTTGCTCCCTGGCCCCAGGCAGCCAAGCCATCCAAGAAACCAACTGCCATGAGGTCACGTCTAAGAAACATGTTTCATATTGAGCATGTTTACACTGTGCTCCGGGCCAATCAGCCCTGGCCCAGTGCATGCAGACAGGGCTGTGGCAGCTGGTAGTCCAGCCCAGAGATCAGGCACTACAGGTAGGCAGCAGACAGGTCTGGGCTCAGGACTCTGCCGAGCATGCCACAGGCTAGGCAGCATTTCTAGGGTTCACACTCAGCCCGCCCTCACCAGCATGCTCTTCATACAATGCTCCTGGCAGAAGGGAAACTGAGGCTCAGAGGAGCAAAATGATTTGCCCAAGGTCACCTGAGCAGGATGGGAACCCAGGTCAGTTTGACCCTACCATCTGTGTCTCCTGAGACCTAGGTTATCCACCAGTTCTCCACTGGACAAGAGGAACATGCACTTCTTACTCTGGACCCTGGCTGGCCCTTTCCCCACCCTGTTACTCTCAAGGCCAAACTTCCTCCCAAACTTGACCTTGAACCTAACCCTTCTGGGTACTAACCAGACCTTCACAGCCCCGTTCAACCAGGCCCCTACAGCCAACCCTGGCAAGTGGTATTTCCTAGGACTGGATGCGGATCTGTGTCCACGCTAGCCTGATAAGGCTGCCCAGTCCCTCTTAGCAGAGTCCTTGTGGGTTCCCTGGGACATCCTCATCAGGCTCCTGCTGGCTCACAGGCACGAAGAAGGCTAACAGTCACAAGTCCTGTTGACATCCCTGGCTAGGGTGACAGAAGTGGACATGGTGGCTATCAGAGGGACCATAGCACATGGAAGTCAGAGGAGAGAGGAGACCCCAGAGACACAGAAGGCTGGAAGGTCTGAGACGGCTCCGGCTCCAGGCTCTGCACCGTCACCCAAGCTCCCGTGCACACAGTCAATGGTAGTGTGGGGGCAGGCCCTGGGCAGGGGCACAGAGGAAGAGGACACAGGTCCATGGAGCCCTCAAAGGGCTCATGGTGGTGAAGGGGAGGCCATCAAACAAACCCATCATTCATCAGTCATTTGCTAGTGACTTAAAGGGCCAAGCGCTGAAGATTCAGGGAGAACGACAGTGCTATCCCGGAAGGGGCTGATCAGGTGGGTGGGGCACAGTTTCTGAATGCATTCTCTGTACTGGTTCTGTCCTGTACCCTGAAGACACGGGATGGCCTAGCTGACAAGGATAGAGGGCAGATGGATGAAGGTAAATGAATAAGTGAAAGGTTTCTGCTGGCTGGGTGGGTGAATACATGAGCAGACAGATAAAGGACGGACGGATGGATGGATGGACAGACAGATGGACGGGCAGAAGGGTAAGTGGCTGGGTGAGTGGACGGGTGGATGAATGGGTGGCTGGATAGATACACGAACAGAAGGAAGGACGTGTGAATGGCCAGATGAGGGTACGGGAATAGACAGTGTAGCAGGATGAATGGGTGGAGAAATGAACCAGGGTAAGGAGGACGTGCCAGTGAGCAGGAAATAGGTAGAAGAGTGGCTGGAAGAGCACGAAATGGGTAGAAGAGTAAAAGAGGAAGATGTGTGGAGGTGCTGGTGGACATGGGAGGGCAGGGGAGTGAGGAGGGGAAGGGTGGCCGGAAGCTGGCGTTTTGGGGGGTGGAGCGGATCGTACGTACTTAGCTGGATGGGACCACCGTCTCAGAAGTAACAGGGCAGAGGCCACCATCGGAGGCCACAGAACTCCAGCCAGAGCAGAGCCTGGACTTCAGCCACAGGTGACAATAGACCCCAGGGTCCCCCAGAAAACAAGAGGACACCCAGCCTTAGCTGGAAGCCCCAACGGCTATCTCTGCCCCTCACTCACCTCTCCGTGGAATGGCTTCGGGCTCTGGGGGCCGGCGCACCTCGGGCACAATGAGGGGGTCTTCCCCTTCACAGCAGGAGAGCATGACGTGGTTGCAGGGGTAGCCCAGGTTGGGGTTAGACTCACATGAGTGGCCCTCGGCCCGCACACGGAGTCCTAGGCCACAGCAGTCACAGCATTGCTGGAGAGAGACACGCATCACTGCCCACAGCCCACCGGCCCCTCGGAGCCCATCCGCCTTTCCCATGGACTGTAAGCCCGAGGGACTCCCTCAGGGTCCCCAGGAGGCAGCCTGGGGCCGCAAGTGAACTCTCCAGAAGAAAGACCGCATTCCCCAGCCTCCCTAGAAGCGCAGTGCGGACCCTGGACTAAGTTCTAGCCAGAATGGTGGAAGGGGAGCACTGTCTGTCCTCAGGAGAAAGGCTCTTCTCAGCACCACAGTCAGGGCAGCGTTATTCACAGGAGGCAAGAGGCAGAAGCAACCCAACAGCCGTCAGAGGAACATGTCACAGCCACGCAATGGATGGTTACCTAGCCTTGAAAGAGAAAGAGCGCCTAACACACGCTACAACATGGTGACCTTGAGGATGTGAAGCAGAGTGAAATAAGTCGGATACAAAAAGAAGAAACAGAAAGAGAAAGCCCTGTGAGGACAGGACTTATCATGGGCTGTTCGTTTCTATATCCTTAATGCTGAACACGGCCCAGGACAGGCTGGTGTTTGACGAGTAGCTCCTGAGTGAGCTGGCCGCAATGAGAGCTGAGGACGGCTTCTCTCCAGATGAAGAGGCTCCCCCAAACCTCCTATGGAGGAGTCCCACAGGGAGCCGAACCCCAGCCTGCAAGGGCCTCAGGCCCAGGCTACAGATGCACAGGTCGGGCTTGCCTTGTACAAGGAGATGCCACACGTGTCATTGTCCTCAGCCCCACAGGCCTCGCCCTCCTTGGCCCCCATGACGCCAGCCATGCAGCTCTTCTCCTTCAAGTAGGACACACAGCAGTGCTTCTGGGCTGTCCTGCAACAGAGGGGTCCCTCAGCTCTGCCCAAGCACCGGACCCCATCCTCCTAGTGACCCTTCCAGGAGGAATGACCGGGCCCATTTCCCAGAGAATAAAATGAAGCTCAGAGAAGGCAGCCCCTGCCAGAGGTCCACAGCAAGCAAGGCCTGTGCTGGTGGCACTTCCCCCACCCCTACCAAAGAACGAGGGTTCTGTGTCTGAGGTCCATCAACAACACTCAGGCCTGGGGCCCAGGGGACTTCACACTGTCTATCCCTGACCAGTGTGGGAAGGGTCAGCATTCCAGGTCCCCACAGGGCTGAGAAGGATAGGCAGACTCAACCCCAGGAAGCACAGGGCAGCTCAGTCTGGAAGACAGCAGCCTCCAGGTCCCCCGGCCATAACGCCCCATATCTGTAGGGCTGCTCTGGGGAGCCAGCACACAAAGATGGGGGTCACTGGGAGGTGGAGTTTAGTCTCAATTGAGAAAGGACATGTCCCAGTGGGAGCTATTCAGTGACAGAAATGCCTATCTATGAAGTAGTGAGCTTCCCATCACAAGAGGAATACAAGCAGAAGTCAGGGCCCCTAAGCTCCAAATTCTTTGATAAGGCACGCTCTAACTCCTAAGTCGTCCCCAAACTGGTAGGATGACAAAAGGGAAGGGAAAAGGACAAGGTTAGAATTTAAATGTCTCTAAAAGAGGCACAGAGGGCTAGACATTGGGAAAACAGGGGCTCTGACTCTGGCCATGCTCCCAGGGAGCAGTGCGGCTTTGGGTGAATCACATCACCTCTCTGGACCTTGTCCTTATTGAGAAAAATAAGTAGGCTGGGAAAGAAGTCCTCCCTAGGAAAAAGGGAGAGGTGAATGGCTGAACAAGACGTTTTCCACACTTAGTGCCAAAGGGGCAAAGGTACAAATTATTCCTTTGCGGAGAACATTAGAGTCAGTAAAAACAATCCACACAGACAGCAGAGGACAGTGAGGGGCCAGACTTCTGGAGACCCCAGGATAGCAGAGTGGGGGAAAAAAAGAGGGCTGAAGGCTCCTGGTTCAAAGCTGAGGAAGAAAATCTCATGGGGTCTGAGCAGTACACAGTGAGTGAGGCCCCTCCCCACTCCCAGGTGGTACCAGTCCTTGAACACAGGCTCCAAAGCATACCATCTTAACCCCACTTGTCAGGCAGGCTACAAATGTGCGTGGCTGGTATATTCCCGCAGCCAGCCTTTAGGCTCTCTTTCCTGGGGTAAGCCTGGCCGGTGGGTTCACAGCAGCCACAACATGCACGTGGAGACACGTGGAGACTGCGCTCCCCTTGTACTGCCAGGGCCCACAGGCCAAAGCAAGTTGGAATCTGGAAAAGGTAAACGGGCAGCTCTGCCTGTTCCGGGGTGCCCACCTTACCTGCAGGCATCACCCTCCGCGCCACTCTCGGGGATTTCCAGGCACTCGTCATTGTCGATGGCCCACTGCTGTCCAGCGGCACAGCACGTCTCGATCAGATCCTTTGTGGACACTGGAGTGGAGGGGCAACACAGGCAAGGTCACCACTCTAGAGGAGGCACCTGGTTCCAAGATGTTCAGAGATGCTGCTGGTGCTGTCTGGACCCCCATTCCCAGGGAAGGTAACTCACTCTACCCCGGACCCCCTAAGGCTGCTGTGCTTGGTGGCCACTGGTAGTTCCCAAGGACAACGGGCTTCGGAGAGCTGCCTGCGAGGTTAAGTACCCCCCATGGGGGAGGAGGTTGGCAGAACTATGGCCAATCAGTGACTACTGACTACTACTGACAAAAACCCAGCCCTGCCTCAAAGGGGACAGTGTTGGGGGCCACTCACACTCCAGAGCTCCCAAAGGGATCGGAAGGGCATCAGCTAGCTCCTTCCCTGCCCCCTCCCCAGGCCGGTTCTCCAAATGAACAACTACATGCACAAAACCCTCAAATCAGGCTCTGTTGGGCTTTTTTTTTTTTCTTTTTAAGATTTTATTTATTTACTTTTGAGAGAGAGAGAGAGAGGGCACACGAGCAGGAAGTATGGGCACGGGGAGAAGGAGAAGACCCCCTGCTGAGCAGGGAGCCCAACACGGCTCCATCCCAGGACCCCAGAATCATGATCTTCAGCTGAAGGCAGCCGCCTAAATGACTGAGCCACCCAGCCGCCACTCAGGATCTGCTTCTAAGGAACCTGACCTAAGACACCAAGATAGGATAAGGCATAAGAAGAAATAGCAGCAGCGAGGGAAGATCAAAACTCATCTAGGAGGGCCGCCTGTTGGCCCAGTAGGCTGAGCATCCAACTCTTGATTTCAATCAGGTCATGATCTCAGGGTAGCGAGACCCAGCTGAGCAGGGAGTGTGCTCAAGATTCTCTCTCTTCAGGGCACCTGGGTGGCTCAGTGGGTTAAAGCCTCTGCCTTTGGCTAAGGTCATAGTCCCAGGGTCCTGGGAACGAGCCCCGCATCGGGCTCTCTGCTCAGCGGGGAGCCTGCTTCCTCCTCTCTCTCTCTCTCTGCCTGCCTCTCTGCCTACTTGTGATCTCTGTCTGTCAAATCAATAAATAAAATCTTAAAAAAAAAAAAAAAAAGGTTCTCTCTCTTCTTTTGCCCTCCCCCCACACTTACGCTTGCTCTCTAAAAAAAAAAAACAAAACAGCTCATCTAGGGAAGTTAGTGGAGAAAATATTTGTGTAGCTAGGAGAGCAGGAGGAGGCAGGGGTAGGGAAATGTCTTAAAACTGAAAGGCACAGGGGCATCTGGGTGGCTCAGTCCTTAAGCATCTGCCTTCAGCTCGGGTCATGATCCTGGGGTCCTGGGATTGAGTCCTGCATCAGGCTCCTTGCTCAGTGAGAAGCCTGCTTCTCCCTCTCCCTCTGCCTGCTGCTCTGCCTACTTGTGGTCTCTCTCTCTGTCAAATAAATAAATAAAATCTTTAAAAAAAATGGAAAAATCAGAAAGCGTGCCACATGCAGGCACAGGTAAGAACCCTCATGCCCGGGGGTAGAAGTGGTCCCTGGCACAGCGGGTCTGGAAGGAGATAAGGCACCGCAGACACAATTAAGTACACATATCATCCTGGACCCAGAGGTTCTACTCGTGGCTGTGCACTACAGGGAAGTCCTCAGCCAGACCCAAAATGTGACCACTACAAGGATGCGAGATGTTGGTGTCATTTGTGGAAGTGGGTGTTCATCAGTGGAGGAGTGGCTGGATAGAATTTAGGGATGTCCTCCATGGAGGACCCCACAGCTGTCAGGAATAACAGATTAGATGTACCCACAAAATATGGAGTGGTACAAAAAAAAGCACTGGGGTGGGGGGAAGGAAGAAACCAAGTGAGATCTGTTACACAAATGAAAAATACTGAGAACAAAATTAAAATACACATTTTGCACATTAATTAAAAACACACACACGTGCAAATTAAACAGAGGGGACCAGTTGCCTCTGGTGGGGCAGAAGTCAGCAATGGGGAAAAGGGATAAAAGGGAATAAATACATAAATAAAACAAGGGAGAGTCTTAAAGAGACAATAATGTGTGAGGTGCCAGAAGATAAGTATAAATAATGCAACCATTTGCTTCTGAGGTCTAAAAATAAATGACATGCCAAGATAAAGCACATCTAAGCCAAAAGATACATTAAAAAGGTGCTCACATCACTAATGATGAGGCAAATGCAAATTAAAACCATAATGAGATATCACCTACACCTGTCAGAATGGCCACTATTAAAAAAAAAAAAAAAACAAGAAACAACAAGTTTTGGTAAGGATGTGGCAAAAAGGAAACCCTTGGGCATGCTGGTGGGAATGTAAACTGATACAGTCAGATTACAGGTATGCAGATTCCTCTAAAAATTAAAAATAGAAATACCCCATGATCCAGTAATCCCACTACTGGGTATTTACCCAAAGGAAACAAGACACTAATTTGAAAGATAACTGCACCCCTCTGTTGTTGCAACATTATTTATAACATCCAACATATAGGGAAGCATCCAAAATGTACATCTGTGGATGAATGGATAAAGAAGATGTGGTACAGATAGACAATGGAATATGACTCAGCCCTAAAAAAGAATGAGATCTTGCCATCTGCAACAACATGGGTGGAGCTAGAGGGTATTATGCTAAATGGAATAAGCCAGACAGAGGAAAACAAATACCATATGATTTCATTTACATGGGGAAAGTAATAAACAAAGCAAATCCGCAAATAAAAAGAAAGAAAGAAAGAAAACAGAATCTTAAATACAGAGAGCAAACTGGTGGTTGCCAGAGGGGAGGTGGTGGGGGGATGGGTGAAATGATAAAGAGGATTACGAGATAGAAGCGCGTCCAGTTATGAAATAAATGGAGATGAAAAGTACAGCTTAGAGAATATAGTCAATAATGCTGTAATTAACATTATATGATGACTACATTCATTGTGATGAGCACTGAACAATGTACTGTATTGTTAAATTGATCTAGTACACCTGAAACTAATACATTGCATGCCATTATCCTTTTAAAATTTAAAATAAAATTTAAAATAAAAAATTTTAAACCAAAAAAGGTAAAGCTCATCTAGAATACCTATATCCGTGCTAGGGCAACAACAGGGGTGTAACGGAATAACTTTGAGCCTGAGCCCACATCTTAACGCTACCAGGGATAGCTATTTCCTTTCTCTGAAGTCTTAGTGTCCTCCTCTACTCTGAGGACCTTTAGCTGCAGAGGTGCTAAAGCCTAGAAAGAACTCTAAATATCCCTGAGCAGTACACGTCATCTAGCAAGGAACAAATGTGCCGGTGGATGTCAGCAGACTGCAAGGTTCCAGGAAAAGAGTGACAGCTTAGTAAGAATCGCCAGCTTCATCTGCAGAGTGGGCATTTCAAGTTATTAAACTTTTCTAGGTTTCAAGGCCCTTCTGTAGAAGAGGGGAAATAAGTTTCAGTAACAACCTGAGATCTGTACCAGGAGGAATGAAAAGAATGATCTACCAGAAACAAATAGCAAATGTCACGCTCAGCGATGAAACACTAGACACCTGTCCCACCGAAGTCAGAAATGTAATAAAAATGACTACAGACACAAATAAATACTGAGAGGGCATTACTACACCAATGTGAGGGGATTGCTACACTAATGTGAGGGGATACCATCGCATAGAGTTTCCTTTTTGTTGTTGTTGCTTGTGGTGAGAACGTGCTAAGATCTAGTCTCACAGCAACTTTCAAGTACACAATACAGTATTGGTAACTAGTCACCGTCCTGTGCCATAGATCACCAGAATTTAGTCATCTTATAACTGGATGCAAGCTTGTACCCTTTGCCCAACATCTCTCCATCTTCCCAGAACTTCCCCCCAATTCCCTGGAAGCCCCCAAACAACTCCTGTTTCTTTGAGTTTGGCTCTTTTTTGATTCCACATGTAAGTGAGATCATACTGTGTATGTCTTTCTCTGGCTGACTAAGTTCACTTAGCATAATACCTGTTAGATCCATCCACGTTCTTGAAAAATGGCAAGATCTCCCTTTTTATGGATGAGTAATATTCCATTATGTATATACATATGTATGCATATATACATACACACACCTATATGTACATATACATACATACCTATGTGTACATATACATATATACATACATATACATATACACACATACATATATATACACATAAGTCTATGTGTGTGTATACATATATATACACACTCATCATAACTGTCTCTTTTTTCCTTGAATTATTGCATCTGCTAGTATCTCTAGGACAACACTAAACAGAGTGTCCACAAATAAAAAAGAAAACTTAATACAATAAAAGTGTAAAATCCCTATACGGCAAGAGACAGCATATCCAACCAGCCCCAGTTACTGTCATCACATCACTCATTTTTAAGACTCCTCATAGCATTTATTACTGTGTGAAATCTTGATTATTTATGAAATTACTTCTTAACCCACTTCTTTCTCTACAAAGACACTAGAGTCTCTGTGGCCACTAAAAGTGATGCCACTATTCTATGTTTAATCCTTTCTCATTACACTCTGGGCATGTGGGAGTCATGCCTCACTTGAATACTTCTGTGGATGGGGAGCTCACGCTACCTCAGCAGTTTGTCCTTTCTCTGCATAGTTCACACCTTTCTTGTACTGGACTGAACTCTTACTCCATAAGCCTTCTCCAAGACTGCCTTATTGAGTGAGATCAGGAGATTGCAGTGGATCCCTGGGTCTTAGCCAAGTGACTTGAGATAGGTGCCCTACTGAAATAACTGTAAGAGCAGAAATGAAGTACAGGCTAGTGCCAGCCTTGGGTCCAAGCACTTTCATCCTTACAGTTATGATGAGTGAGTACTCTTGTCTCCCCACTTCACAGATAAGGTGGTGAGTCAGAAGTCCCAAACCTCAGTTTCCCCTCTCCAGGCCTCAGCTTTCCCACATCCATGGCATGGATGACTTGATATAGCTGATCCTAAAGGCCCTGTCTGAGAATCTGACCAGCATCAGCCTGAGAGCGGGTTCTGCTTCCCTGTGGATTGAATGGTGTTCTCTTCCTGCCCCCTCCTTGATCAGAAGCCAGGTTTCAGCCTGCGTTTGGCAGACATCCCACCATTCTCCACTGGCCTTTCCCACTCTGGCTTCCCTCTGTTTCAGACAAAGGAACTCAAGAGGCCATGAACCCATATGCTGGGAGGGCCACCCACTTGGAACAGTAGGGACCAAGCCTGGCGCTGCTTGGTACTGTCCAAGATGTGGGAGGCAGGGCCAGGCAAAGCTGTATAAGATGTGTACCCCCGTCTCCTCATCCAGAAGACACACCTTCCTTCCCCATCCCAGTGCTGGAAGACTCAGCCCAAAGGCCCTCTCTTCCAGGTCTCCTTCCTTGATCAGCCCCTCTGAGGTCCCCAGCCTCTGTCTTTCTCTCTGGTTCTTTTTAAGTTCCCAAGCACCACCATTCAGATGTCCAGTCCCAGGATTCTTCCCTTCTCCATCTCCACCCTGGCCCTGGCTGATCTCATCCAGCGCCAAGCTCCAAGTACCTGCTCTACCTCGCACCCCCCACCCCACATACACACATTTGTCTCAGCTGTAGTTTCGTGCACACACACCACAGCTGGCTAAGGAACCACCAACAGTGCTCCCTAGTGCTCTCACTGCCAGAACTATTCAGCAACTGATTTCCCTCAAACCACCTCTTCCCAAGGTCTCCCCTGCATCAGTGAAGGGCCCCTGGCAACCTCAGAACCCTCCTGCACCCATTCCCCATTTCCCATCTCCCTCCGTCACTCAGCAGGCCATCTCCAAAGTGCATCCCAGTCCACCCACCGGGCCCTTCACTCCACCACCACCTCTTGGTCCAACATGGTCCCTGTTCCTTCAGGTGTCCTCTTCCAGGCCCTTGTCCAGAGGGCACCAGAATGAGTTCACACATAATAAATCAGACTGTGTCTCTCCTTGGCCTATAGGCCCCCAAGAGTTCCCCTTTCTTTACAAAGACCTGTTGACTGCTCCACTTCATCTCCTTTCTCTGATCCTCTTTGCCACACATTCTCTCCACTCCTTGAACTCCCTGGGCTCAATCCTGCCCCAGATCCTTTCCGTGGACTCTGCTTTCTGCCTGGAATCCTCTGCCTTTTTCCTGTGCCCTTTCCCACCAGCACTGTCAACATGGCTGGCCCTTCTCCTTCAGGGTTCTCACCTCCTCAGAGAGAAGCTCTCTGACTTCTGGATCTAAACTCACCTCTATGCCAACCCTCATCACACACCCTACTTCCCCGGCCTTCCCTGGTCCCAATCGGCTCAGGGAACCTGTGGTCCACAAACCCCTACCGGAAGGCCACTGCCCTCCAGGACAAAGCACCCCTCCCTGGTTGGACAGTCACAGCCCAGAGTCACGTCCAGTTCTGACCCTCAATCCTAGCCCTATATGCTTCTCTTTGCCACTCTGTCTCTGCATGCTGGTCCAGGTGGGGAATGCCTATCTCTGCGTTGTCCCACTCACCATCCCTAACCAGCCAATCCACGTGGGACTCCCTGCCTCTCCATCTGCAGGGCTCCCACTGGCACTCACCTCCAAACTGGGGGGACCAAAAGCCCCCACTTCTGGCTTCATTCACACCAGCACTTGATACAGGCTTCCACTGTGATGTCCCTGCTGTCAGGTGACATGCTTGTCTTAACCACCAGACTCAGAAGGTCTCAGGAATCAAGAATGTATCTGAGTCCTCTTAAGGCTCCCAAGGCCTGGGGCTGAATCAAGCAGCCCAGGCCCTCGGTGTAGACAAACTCACGAAAAGCTTACATCAACAACATGATGTTGGATGATTATTTTGATTTTCCAGATGTGTAAATAGAGTTTAAGATACACAGCCCAGTGCACAGACTTAGAAAATGCGGGAAAAGAATGAAAGTGTGGCCCATCCATCTGGCCCAGACCGCCTCTCCAGCAAGGGGGCCAGAGGGGAGCATGGGCTAAGGGGACACAGACATGTCACTCACCCTCTGAGCCTCCATTTCCTTGCTTGTAAAATGGGCAAACGACCTCTCTCTGCCACGCTTCACAAAGCGGGGCAGTGAGACAATTCAGTGCCTGGCCAACAACAGGCGCTTGGGAACCAGTACCTCCCTGGCCCTGGCACACATGTGTTTGTGGAATGCTCACCAGTGAATTAGTCAAGGAACAAAGGAACTGACCGGTAAATGGATGGACAAAACAATAACCCCCTGAGCGCAGGAAGCTGGTGGGGCTCTCGGCAATCCCTTCCCCGGCCTTTTCTGCTTGCCTCTGGGTTTCTGCGGACTTCCCCATTTCTGGCCACTTTGCCACCTGGCCAGAGCCCTGGGCCAGAGGGCGTGCAGTGTCCCTAGCCTGCTGATTATTTGCGAGTGAGGGCTGAAGGGGAGGGGCCTCTCCCGCTGTGACAGCTGCAGCCGTGACCCTCTCTCTGGCCTCTAGTGACATGGGACGGCCCCCATCACTCTGGCTTCCGAAGGCTCTGCCAGCCGTCTGCCTCACAGACTCTGGCAGGAAGCCGCCTCCGACATCCCTGAGCAACAGAGGGAGAACAGACCCACTCTGGGAAACCATTAACTTCGTCTGGGAAGGTGGACAATACCCAGAGCCAATGACACTGTGATCTCATTTTCAGGTACACGCCCAGGAGAAACAGGTGTCCGTGGTCTCCACCTGGACCCCCACAAACATAAGCCCCAAACTGCAGAAAACTCAAGGACGCCTCAACAAGGGAAAGGGTGGAATTGGGCCCTGGCAGGACCACATGATGTGCACAAATTCATTACAACCATACACAACAACACAGATGAATCACAGACAGGATCTTGGGCAGGGGGAGAAGCAAGTCACAGAAGAAGACCGCAGACTGCCTTTTAGAAGAAGTTCAAAAATGGGGAAAAGCAAAACAACTGTACAGCTCTAAAGAAAAGGAAGGAGCCCATGTGCATGGAAGTCAGGATGGTCAGAATGATGGAGCAGATGGGCAGGGCAGTCGGGCCACAGCCTCTGTCCCCACAGCTGGTACCTCCAACAGCGGCCCACTTTAAACACTCCTTAGTAGCAAAGAGGTTACCAGAGGCTGGAGGAGGACGGATGGGAAGTCAGCTTGGATGGGCACAGGATTTCAGTTCAGGAACATGAAAAAGTTCTGGAATGGGGCACCTGGGTGGCTCAGTCAGTTAAGCATCTACCTTTGGCTCAGGTCATGACCCCAGGGTCTTATGATCGAGCCCCGCATTGCATCAGTCTCCCTGCTCGGGGCAGGGGGAGGGGAGATCTGTTTCTCCCTCTCCCGCTGCTGCTCCCCCTGCTTGTGCTCTCTTCATCAAATAGATAAATAAAAGCTCAAAAATTAAGTTCTGGAGATGGATTAATATACTTGCACAATGTGAACATATCTCACTGACTTACAACTAGTTAACGTGGCCAATATCATGTTATGTGTATATCACTGCAATTTAAAAAACTAATAATAATGCATTGCATTGTAAAAAAAAAAAAAAATGTGACCCAGCACTTCTCCATCCAGAAATCTAATCTCGCCCACAGACATAAACAAGTTGGACAGTAATGTTTGCTACCCCTGAATTTGTGAGAGCAAAGGTGAGGAACAACCAAAATCTCATCAACAGGGCAGTGATTAAATAATTTGATGTATTTCTGTCCACTCTTATGTAGATGTTAAAAAGAATTATATGGTCTGATTTCTGAATGTACTATGAAGAATTGAGAACAGGGGCGCCTGGGTGGCTCGGTGAGGTAAGGGTCTGCCTTTGGCTCAGGTCATGATCCCAGGGTCCTGGGATCCAGCCCCACAGCAGGTTCCCAAGCAGGGATCCTGCTTCTCCCTCTGCCTGCCACTCCTCCTGCTTGTGCTCACTCTTTTGCTCCCTCTCTGACTAAATAAATAAATAAATAAATAAATAAATAAAATATTTTTTTAAAAAAAGTTATCCCTTTTCATTTTAAAGGGATACACGGACATACATGGACTATTTCTGGAAGGACAGCCAAGACCCTGGTAACAGTGGTTGGCTCAGGGCAGGACCTGACCGTGGGAGGGAGGAAGCCCACTAACATTTTACTGTTCGCCCCTTTTGTATTTTTTATGCGTTTCTTATCGTATGCAGGTATTGCCCATTCAAGACACATTCTGTTATAAAAAGATTCTGAGATTCTAGAGATTGTAGTCACCTTTGATCACAGAACAATGGGTGCCCTAAACAATCCAGCTCGGAGGTCACGACCCCTTCGGACAGTCCCCTCTCCCTGGACATCAAAGTCCTAAAGAATGTTGGCTTTGGAAATGCTGCGGAAAAACCTGGGCACCTGGCAGGAGGGTGATGAGTGGGCCATCTCCGCCAGCGCCCTGTTTGGTCAGGATGTTTGAGAGGCCTGAGCAAACAGCCCAGAACTGCAGCTCTCTGCTCCCAGCAGCCTGGCGTTCTTGGGGGCGGGGAGTGGGTACCTGCAGGCCCTGGGAGCACCTGGAGTCCTCTTACAGGGACTGTAAAGTGGACAAACAAGAAGAGTTCCCGAGCTTCATCTTCCTGAGCCAGGATCACAGGCACAATAGTCACAACCAACCTGGGCTGAGCCCACCCACCACGGCCCCCCAATTCAGCCCCTTCAAGATGCCTTTCTCCTCCCAACCCCAACCGGAAAGGGCAGTCCCGAGTCTCCGTTGCTCTTTCCAGCACCTCCCATCACCTGGTTTCCTCGTGGGGTGGTGTCTACTCCCTGCCCACCACTGCCCAATGGCAGTGGCACTGGGCTGCTCTTGTTGACGGGCTGGAGGCTGGGTCTCTGCCCTGGCCGAGCCCCCTGGGGACCCCAGCTTGCAGCCACTTCATCTCCCCTCCAGTTCCAGAAAGAGGGTCCCACATGCATCCCCATTTTACAGATGAGCAGGCAGCCACCCAGAGAGGAGGCCCCACTTGCCCCAGACCACAAGCCCAGCCAGGGGCAGCCGCACACTCCAGAGGACAAGCCCCTGAGCAGCGCACTGAAGCAAGCAAAGGAGAGGGTGAGGAGGAGGGAGGCAGGGGGGAGTTCAAGTTCCTCTGCAGCAGCTACTCCAGGGGAAGCAGGGCCCCCCCACTCCTAGGGCTCCTTTCCCATCCTCACCATGGGCACAAAAGCCCCTGCTTCCTGACAAAGCCAACAAGGCTGTGGCGGGAAAGATGGCTTTTGTAACACCTGGTGCTGGGTGAGCTGAATATGCATTTGAAAAAAAGACTGAATTTTGATTCCTATCCACACTGCCTAAAGAAACAGATCTAAATACGATCGAATGTGAAAGGTGAAACACATTAAAAGAGGAAAATAACTTCATGAATCTGGAGTAGACAAAAATTTCTGTAAAAGGACACAAAATACATAAAATTAAAGATCAAGAAATTACATTTCATTAAAATTAGGGATTTCTGTGCTCCTCACAAGAGAGCATTTGCAATGTACTCATCACATATCATCATTAAGAAAGTGGAAAGATGGGGTGCCTGGGTGGCTCTGTTGGTTAGGCTTCGGCTCTCGGTTTCAGCTCAGGTCATGATCTCAGGGTCGTGCGTTCGAGCTCTGAGTGGGCCTCTGTGCTCAGAGCAGTCTGCTTAAAGACTCTTTTCCCTTTCTTCCCCTGTCCCCCATCCCAACTTGCACGTGTTTTTTCTCTTTCTCTCTCTCTCTCTAAAATAAAAAGTTTGCCTGAGTGGCTCAGTTGGTTAAGCATCTGCCTCCAGGCTCAGGTCATGATCCCAGGGTCTTGGTATCGAAGTCCACATCAGGCTCCTTGATCAGCAGGGCATCGGCTTCTCTCTCCACCCTTTCCCCTGCTCACACTCTCTCTCTCTCTCACTGTCTCTCTCTCAAAAAAGAAATCTTTAAAAAAAATAAAAAATAAAATGTTTTAAAATGGGAAGAAAAGTTACACAATCAAACAAGATAATGTGTGATCCAACAAAAGACACACAGAATACATAAAGAACTCCTAGAACCAGTTAGACAAAGAAAGGCAATTTAAAAATGAGCAAATGACAATGGAATGTCCAACAGTAATACAAAAAATGTGCTCAACATCCTAAGTTAAGAGAAAATGCAAATTAAAATCAGAACAAGACACCATTACCTATCCACCAGATTGGCTAAAATGAAAAGGAACAACCACATCCAGTTGGCAAAGATGCGGGGCAACTGGAACACTCACTCACTGCTGTGGGGATGCAAACTGGTGGTATACTTTGGAAAAATGGCCATGTCACGTTCCACTCCCATGTATATACCCAACATGAATGCCTACATCATCCAAAAGACTCCATTAAGAACGTTCACAGCAACTGTCCTCATCACAGCCAAAAACTGAAAATAGCCCAAGTGTCCTCTCATGCTAGAATAGATTAATAAACCATGATTTATTCTGACAATGGAATAATACAGAGCAGTCTTTTTAAATGAACCACTGCAACAACTGTAGGCAACAACATGGGTGTCAAACATATTATCTTGAGCTAATGAAGTTAAATGCAAAATACCACATGGCTCCCATTTTACAACAAACAAACAAAAAACAAAACAAAACAAAAAAGCCCTCAAGCGTAGGCAAGAAGGTGGAAAAAGTCAGCATCGTGGTTTCCATGAGGGAGGGAGAGCAGAAATGGCTAAGAAGGGGCCCCAGGAAAACTCTGGAATGCTTGAAGTGTTTTAGATCTTGATCTCAGTGGAGCTGCCTTTAGATCTTGATCTCAGTGGAGCTGCCTAGGCGTCTTCATATGTGAAAATCCACTGAGCTGTTCTATTAAGATCCGTGTGATTCACATCAATTACACTCCATAAAGAGTATAATAAATAAAAATACAAAAATAAGAAGTTGTCAGGGGAGTACTGTTAGACTAATCAAGATTTAAATGGCATCTACAGCATACGTCAGCACAAGGTTTTAGAGAGAAAAAAACTCAGGCAATGTAACAACACAGATAAGCTAGATAACATCTAACCGGCCTTGATTAGAGGGGACTTGACAAAAGGAGCTCTGCAATGCACTCTGGGGGCAGGTGGGGAAATAAATAGGACTATGGTCTGAGAATCAGATGGCATTAGGGATTACTAACTGTATTAAGTGCAGGGTCCCAGTATGTACTAATATGAGAGAAGGCCTTTATTTTTTAGAGTTGTACCATATATATAGTGTCACGATTGAAAGGTCTCCATCACACACACATGCGTGTGCACGCACACTCACACCGCATCTCGAATGAGAAAGAAAAGCAAGACCTGAACAGTCATGGGCCTGAAACTTCTTCCCTGAGCCCCTGCCCCTTACAGCAGCCCCACCAAGGGTCCATCCCGGCTGCCCGGAGTGTGCTGGGTTCCGGTGGAATCCTGGGGTGTGGGGGTGTTGTGGTTGGTGGAGCCACAGGTATGGGGACTCTCTGGTGGGCTTAGTCAACACAGAGGGGCTATGAGGCCCCATGCACGTGGCTGCAGCATCATCTTTGGGAAGCTCTGTGGGGGTGGTAGGTGAGCAGCAGGATGACCCGTGCAAAGGAGGGCCCTACCGTCCCCAGTTTCCCAGGGAGCCAGGAGTAGGATGGGGGGTATACCTGTCCTCTGCATTTTAACTAGACTTTTCCACTTAGAATTTTCCAGCTGATGACAAGTTGACTCCATGGAAAAAAGGAGAAAAGTAGAACAGGCTGCCCTGATCAAGAACAGCACAAAAACTCTTGACAAGCTCAGTTCTGTTCAGAGAGAGTGTGTGGAACTGGCCTCACTTTTAGAGGAAACCACCCTAGGGAGAGTCACCAGACACACAGAAACCAGACGCAAACTCTGAAAAACTGAACGGGACCATCCCCCTGTCTGAGATAATAACCTTCCCAGAAAAAGGACAGGACAAAGATCCAAACGCTGGAACCCAAGAGTGGACAGCTCACATTCTAAGAATGAACCAGTCCCTGAAGATCACTCCAGAGTTAGATCATGGCCTACAGCTTTCTAAAACAGGGCCCGTGACCAAGAGCGGATGCCCATGAGGGCCCCTCACCCACAGGTGACCTTCATCTAAAAGGAGGGTTGTCCCTCCCTCCACTCAGGCTCACCCCAGGCTACTGGCCACGTCCACCGCCAGCTGAAGCTCACGATGGCACCCAATCCCTGAGCAAGACTCCTCCCTCCCTGTGCTCTGGGAGGGGGCCTCTCCCAGCCCCCAAGCCCAGTGCGGTCTTCCAGTATCACTCAAATCTCAAACCAAAGGCACCGACTATCAGAACTTCATCAAGACACTTTGGGACATGCTCTGTTCTGCCTCAAAAGAACTGTGAATTGTATCTCCCTCATTATGAGTTGAAGAAACTTGCTGCCACCTACAAGACTGTACTTTTTGCTCAAAAAGGTTTGATGGAATTCTGGTTCTAAGGAAAACATTTTGTTTTATACATGATTCTTATCAGTGACTTCATTCTACTTCCCTGGTCTTTCTGGATAGTTCAATTTAATTACCAGTAATTATCGTACATATGTAGTTTAGTAAGAGAAGATGTTTAACTATAAGGCAGTTTTAGTTTCCCCAGGCCAGTTTTTTTCTATAAGAGAAATGTAAACATTTATTTTTCACCTTAATAAAGAGGGATTGGTTAAAGAATTACAGAAATTAGGGGCACCTGGGTGGCTCAGTGGGTTAAGCCACGCCTTCGGCTCAGGTCATGATCTCAGGGTCATGGGATCGAGTCCCGCATCGGGCTCTCTGCCCAGCAGGGAACCTGCTTCCCCCTCTCTCTCTCTGCCTGCCTCTCCATCTACTTGTGATCTCTCTCTGTCAAATAAATAATAAAAAAGAATTATAGAAATTAAAACATCACATAAAAATTGGATTTTTTTTTTCCTCCTCCTCTTTGAGGCAAACAGAAACAGGGCACCAGCAAGGTTTTCTGCAAAGCCCCAGGTGGTGACGCTGACACAGAGGTCCAGCCTAGGGAAGAGACAGGGAGTACCCAGGGATGGGTCACCAGACGAGGGGGAGGGGCCAGGAATCTGGGACCACAGGCTCTCAGTTTTCCCAAGGGGGATACCACAGGACCAGGCTGGGGTCCTTCCAGAGCCAAATTCCCAGTGACTTCACCCAGCAACTTTGCATTTCTCTTAAGTGACGTGGGACTGCAGCCCCATCAGATCCCAACCCCACATAGACCTTTACCACATTTCTCCCCAACCCCCAAGTAGCTTGGTCCTTGGTCCCCTGCAGCCTGCACCATAACTCAATATTCAGTGGACAATGAGCACATCCCGGGGGCCCAGGAGAGGTGAGCTGACACCGCCATTCTGTACCAGCCAGAAAACCCCACCAGAACCCTGCTGTCCTTCCACTGGGAGAGCAATCTCATGCAAGTCCCTTGGCCCATCTGGTCCCACATCCAGGCTTTAGGGGTCATGTGATGACAAACAGGGAATCATGAGGCCTTCCTTGGGCACCTCCCCACCCACCCACCTACTGCCCACCTGCTGCCCACCTGCTGAGCAGGGCAAACTCAATGGGGGAAGAAACAGAAACCCAGCAGACCTCTAATCAGGTTTCCACCTCTGGCCCAGACCTCTGTCTGGCATGCCAGATGCTCATGGTCACTGTCAAGGCTGTGTCTCTACCTGAGTATCAGCCACCGGCTCCAAACCCTCCAGAAAAAGACCATGAGTAGCCCTGGCCTACAGACTTGGGGGCACCCCCTCAGGAAGCACAGCCCCAAACCAAACCTGGGAGGTGAGGCATCCTGGAGAGATCCTAATCCCTCCCCAGCCACAGTCTACGTGGCCATCATCCACAAAACCTGCTCCTGTCCCCATCTGTCCCACACCTGCGTCCCACTGCTCTCTGCTGGCAGAAGCTGAGCGGAAGGGGCAGCAGCACAGATCCCCAGGCAGGCGTGGCCACCTCGACCAAAGTCCACAGCACCGTGAACCCCAGCTCTTGCCAGGCTCCTCTCCAAGCCCAGGAGCAACACCTTCCATGGCTGCCAGCACAAGCGCCACACCAGTCTCTGCGGGTCCCCAGCCCCGCCCACACCTGTGCTTGTGGCCTCTTCACGACACACTCTTCAGTCACCCTTTGCAAGGACCATCTGTTCCCGGTGCTTTGACTCCACTGGGCTGGAGGTCAGGGCTGGGGGCCCATGTTCTGAGCTCACGGGGGTTTTGGCCAGCCCCTCACCCACCTCTGGGCCTCCGGGTCCCAGCTGGGTAATTAGGGGTGGTAAGGAGTAGGGAGACTGAACTGTGGCAGCGAACTGGCACTCCCTGCCTCCTTTACTGGTACTTCAGTGTATCTGAATGAGCTGCCAACATTTACAAATTGGGAGATTTCATAGAAAATTCCAGATCCCTGGCTTCTTTTAGAAAACCCGAAGTTATAGGCCACACTGGGCCTCCCTGCCCCAGGGCACCAATCAGAGCTGGGGAGCAGCTGCCCCCACATTCCATGCGCCTTCCTGGTCCCACGGTCTGCACAGCCCCTGTATGGCCCCGTCAGCCGGCGGCTCCTATCCTCCAGCTACCCCACTGCCAGCGTCTGACTTTGCTCCCCCATCCTGTGTGCTCCACAAGTCTGCTTGTGACAGCAGGTACACACACTCCAGGCTGGGGGGGAGTGTTCTGCTTCCTGGTTCCGAGCACGGGGCCCATTAGCACGTTGGGGCTGAGTGGGGCAGATGGCGGGGGGGGGGGGGTGCCAGTGAAACAAGACATCTTCTGTCACTCTCCACCCCCTTCCTACCCCCCTCTCAGGAGCCAGGGGCTCTCTGCGCCCAGGTGGGCAGTTCCCTGCAACCAGATTCCACTCTTCAGCCTCCTCCACCCTTCCCCCACATGTATCCCAGGGAACCCGAGATTCCAAAAACTCTGTGCCTGGGGCTGAGGGCACAGGCAGAGCTTGGGGCCTGCAGACCCCACCCTGGGTCCTTGGTGCCCCATGTGGATCTGTGACACCGGCAGTGCTGGAGTCCCTGACTGCTGGCCACAGGAGCTACACGCTCATGCCAGGCAACTGGGCAGACCCAGCGGGGTGGTCAGAGCAAAAGGCTGAGAGTCAGTGGTCGGCAAATGTCTGCTGGCTTCATCAGCACCCTCAGTGACCCTGGACAAGTCGCTTCACTTCCCTCTGCCTCAGTTACCTCCCTTGTAGTGACGAGGAGGGGGTGTCATGAGGCTCAACACACCAACACAGGTCAAGTGACCAGCACAGCAACTGCCTTATCATGACCGCTTCCGCCGCAGGCCAGTCCCGTGAGGGTGAAAGACGAGACCATGTGCAGACCCAGGAAGGGCGCCTCCTCCCCGTCTCTGGGATATCAGCCACCCGGTCAGGCTGTGCCCCTGAAGACAAGACCTTAGGATCAGGGCGTCTGCTGACTCAGCTGGCAGGTATTGGGAGAGAAGTGTGGAGTGGGGAAGGATGGGCCAGGGAGGACCCCTGTCCTGCCCATCTGGAGGCAGCTAAGAGTGACAGCCCGGGGTGGGGCACAGGAAGTGAATTCCCCCACCCAACCCAACTAGGCCTGGCCCCTCGGCTTTTTCACCAGCAGGGACAGCTCCTGGCCACAAAAAAGACACAATCTGTTCACTGAAGCACAAAGGCAAGTCTGCAGGCCCAGCCCCCAGGGTGCAGTGGCCCTCTGACATCAGGAAGACAGGAACTCAGTCCCAAGTGGCTGACCTTCCTAGTGCTGCTCCTCTCCGTAATCCTGCGGTGGTAAGGTCACTCTCCCATCTTACAGATATGGACACTGTGGCTCAGTGAGTCAACCGCCTGAGGTCACGCAGCCAACATAGAGGGGCAGGATTCACACCAAGGATTTTCCCTCTGAGGACTGAGCTGGCTTATTATCCTCAGTGCCACTGGCCCTGAGCCCATTTTCCCAGTATGTGGACCCAAGGAGGGCCCCGCAGAAGAACCTCAGCCCACATAATGCTAACCTTGGTCTACAGAGGCCTCCTCTGTAAGGCCCCAGATGCTGCGGGACAAAGGACACAGAGGACACAAACTCCTGGCCGGGCTTGGGGGAGGCACTGGCAGGCAGGCAAACTGACACTGCTCTCAGGAGAGCCCTGAGCACAGACCTCTCAGCTCCAGTTCGCTGAGGCACCAAGGATTCTGGAAGGCTCAGGGTACAGGAGGCCAAAGGGCTTGGTTAGTCCTCAGGCCAGTCTCATCTGCTGTCTCGGGCTCAGTGTATAAACAGGAGGCAGCCCAGAGCGCAAAGGCCATTGCCTTCCTGACAGAGACCCGAGGCCTAGAATCCACACCCAGGGCACCAGCTGTGAGCAAAACTTGCTGGGAGACAGACCCCAGCACCCAGTGCCCAACACCAGCCTTCTTCAAACTGAGAACAGAGCTATAGAAAAGAGCCCTCAGAAAGCCCATTTTACAGACAAGAAAACGGAGGCTCAAGCAATAGCGTGATTTGCCCAAGGTTACATAGCTAGCGAGGGGCAGAGCCAGTGCAAACCTTGGGAGCTCTGTACCAGGCCTACCAAAGGAGGCAAGCAAGAAATCCAGACATGCCTTAAGCATCAGCAGACCCGGGTTCAGACCACTTATTTGCTGCTGGGCCACGGACCAGGCCAGCATTTCAGCCACCCCCCAACCCCAGTGGGAAGGGACTCACTGTAAAGTCGTGTGGGGCCTAAGTGAAATGAGGTCCATGGAGCACCCAGCCCAGGACCAGAATTCTCCCAGTCCCAATTCTCCTCCCATCCTGTACGCACACCCTTCAACATGACTTCCCAGCAAATCCCAGCAAGAGGAGCCTCTGAACCTGGGCTGGTCTCCCAACTGTCCGGCTACAAAATGGGGCATTAGAAACGGTGCTAAGTTGTTCTGGACCCAGGCCCAAGAACCCTGTGTGCTTCTTTTCGTTCACCTAGAGCCCCGTTTCTGGGGCGAGAACAAGCCAGGGCAAACCAGCTTGAAGAGGTCAGAGAGCAGAGAGTAGAGATAAGCCATCCTGGAAGAGGCCACCCCACACCCACCAGCCCTGGCAGAGCTGCCAGCCAACCACAGACACTCACAAGCAAGAGCCCAGCTGCCATCCCCCAATCCCAGCTCGGGACAGCAGAGCCTGTCTGCCCCGTGCACTTGGCAGTGATAATGAGAGTTTACTGTGGGATGGCTTGCTGCTCACGTTACCATGGCAATAGATCATTCATACCATGACCAAGTTGTGTCCCAAGCACAAGGACTGGCACAGGTTTGGCAAGAGAGCCGGAAAGACCAGGTGGCAGCTCCATGCCGTGTTGGTGGGAGCATGGCCAGACTTGCTGGGGAACCCTTGGCCAAAATCGGGGATGGGGAGAATTAAATACATGTGTTAACGAAAACCACCCTGAGACACCATCTTCCCCCTCCAAGGCTGGCCATGCTGAGAACATTTTATAGCACCCTGCTTCAATTTCTCCTTAGCGCCCAGCACCATCTCATGTAGATTTTACACATTCATGGGACTGACTGCGTGCTTCCCAAGCCTGCCAGAGTGGACCCTCCACAAGGGATGGGAATTCCATCGGTTTTGGATACGGTGCTCTGTCCCCAGCACTTGGAATAATGCAATAAATACTTGTTCAATAATGAGGAAATGCATTCTCATGTATTACGGATATGGGCCAAAATCTGGCACAGCTTTCAAAGGACAAGCTAATGTCTGCGGAGGGGATAAACATGCTGAGCACTGAGCACACTGGAGCCAGCGATCATCCAAAGCTTGGTTCTAGCAGGTGCACAGAAACATGCTTCCTGATGGTCCTAGGCTGGAAACAACACCAGGACCCCTTCACAGGAGAATAAACAACAAAACTGGGGTCCATCCATATGACGGAGCACCTCTCGGCAATCAAAAGGACCAGCCCCAGTGTGGGTAACATGGCCAACCTCAGAAGCCAGATGTGAAAGAGAACAGACTCCTCTGGTTCCCTTCAGAAAACTCCAGGAACAGAAAACTAACATCTGCTGTTAGAAGTCAGGGCAGTGGTTCCCCAGGACAGGCACTGAAGGGGTGACCTGGCTTGTGATCTGAGTGGCTGCCCCATGGGTGTGTTCCATTTGTGAAAATGTGTTACTGAGTCGTATGCTTCTGGTAAGTTCTATTGATTTTACTTCAATGAGTTCACAAAAAATACACAAAGAAATGCATATGCATACTGACCCAGCACTCTGTACCAGGGCACAGCATAAAGATATTCACTTAGAACACTGCTTTTTAACAGCAAAAGGCTAGTAACAACTAGAACATCTGTCAGTAGGGACCAAAAAGAAAAGCCGGAACACGGGGACAGTGACATGCTGGCTGGTAAGGGAACTCTCTGCATAAAGATAAGGAGGAGTCCCAAGATATGTTGTCAGAGAAAAAAAGCACAGGGCAGAATAGTGTGCATAAAATGCTAGTATTTATGGACTGACTGGTGGTTCTCAAGTGTGGTCCCAGGCCCTGGAGGGTCCCTGAGGTCTTTCCAGGCATCCAGGAGATCAGCACTATTTTCAGAACAACACAACAACATCAGTTGCCTTCTTCATGCTTTTTCTCCCATGAGCATATGGCAGCGTCTTCCAGAAACAACATGACATTGTGGCGATGTCATCACTTTAATGGCTAATGGAATGTGTGCTTGTGTGTTTTGTGTTTTCTAGAATTTTTTAAAGGAAGCTCATGACAGATGATCAACATCACAAGTCAGAAAAATGCAAATCAGAACTGCAGTCGGATACCAACCACTTCACAGACACTAGGATGGCTATACTCAAAAAGGCTCAGCAGCAAGGGGTGCCTGAGTGGTTCAGTCTGCTAAGCGTCCGACTTGATTTTGGCTCAGGTCGGGGTCTCAGGGTCATGAGATGGAGCCAGGCATGGGGCTCTGCCCTGGAGCTCTAAGCATGGAGTCTGCTTACGATTCTCTTCACTCTCGCCCTCTGCCCCTCCCCTCCCCTGGGGGGGAAAAAAAAACATAAAGGCAGACAGTAACAAGTGTTGGCAAGGATGTGGAAAAGTTGGAACCCTCATGCACTGTCGACAGGAGTGCCAAATGGTGCTGGGGAAACCGGCTGGCAGCTCATCTGGTGATTAAACATACAGTCACCAGGTGACCCAGCAGCTCTACTCCCGGGAATATTACCAAGAGCAACAGAAACCTCTGTCCGCACGAAAGCACGTACACAAGTGTCAGTGTCAGCAGTCCTCATGAGGGCCAGAAGGTGCGAACACTTCAATCGTCGGTGGATGAATGGGTGAAAAACAAAGTGCAACCACCACACGGGAAGCTCCTCAGTCAGAGAAAGGCACAAAGTAGTGACGCCTGCCACAATGCGGATGAACCTTGGAAGCATTATGCTAAGTGACAGAAGACAGTCCCCGAAGACGACCTCTTACATGACTTCGTGTCCGGGAATGTCCAGAATATGTGACTCCACAGAGACAGTGAGGAGCTTGGTGGTGGCTGGGGGCTGGAGAAGGAGGAAAGGGGAAGTGGCTGCTACCAGGTGTGGGGTTTCTTTGGGGAGTGATGACAATGTTCTAAACTTGGGCACAAGTGATGCCGGTACAACTCTTACAAAAGCTACTGAATTATACACTTTAAGGGGGGGCTTTATGGTACGTGACTGTATCTCAGTAAACCTGTTCTGAAAGGGAAAGAGAGGGAGGGAGGGAGGAATGACGGACGGACGGAAGGGTAAGGGAAGGAGGGAGGCAGCGAGGCAGGGAGGGAAAAGAAAAGAAAAGAAAAAAAAAGAGAAGAAGAAAAATAAAAAGATAACATAGTTTTAGAGAAACTACCACAGGCCTAACCTTGGCCCCTGCCCCATTTCTTCCAAGTGCTCTATGGTCTGGGGCAGGTAAACACAGGGAGGGCCCACCTAGGGCCACTCAGACCCACTCATGGCTCCAGGTCCCCTGTGAGAGCCATGAGCCCACCCCTCCACTGGGAGCCTGCATCCCCCTGCCTGGCTCTCCGATGACCTCCAGAAAAGCACCCCCCCCACCAGATGCCAGTTTCTCTTCCATAAAATAGAATGACCACACAGACTACAGGGTAAAAACTCTATGCACCGACAGGTACCCCCAGTACAGGACCCAACCCAGCTGCCAGCCAGGGCCAGACCGCTGATGAAACCGAGGACAGCCAACCCCACAGAACACGGAGCACCTACGCAGTCCAAAGGGCAGAGAGCCTCCGCTCAACAACCTCGATGGCCAGCAGCACATGGGCCAGTTGTGCCCACAACTGCCAATTTTCCAGGAAAGACAGAGAGCTGAAATTTACATGAAATCTTCTAATTTCAAAATAGTCACAGCAAAATTCTACGGCTTACAATGCTGCTCTGCAGAAAGAAGTTAGCAGGTGGACAGAGGAGAGCCACGTGTGCTGTAACAGGACAGCAGGCCCAAGTGCAGGTGACACTGGCCCATGTCCTCGCTCCATGCAAGCCTCGCTCCTGACATGCTCGTTCTCACTACAGCCTTGGGCACTCGCAACCATGCCATTTGGCCAATAAGGAAATGGGGGCTCAGAGGAGTGACGTCCTGGGCCCCAGATCATACAACAAGCAAGTGGGGGGCTTCAGACCAGGGTCTTAATGTGGATGTGGGGAGCCAGGGCCCCCGGTTTGCCTGTCTTATTGCTCTCCACAGGACCCACCCAGCCCGAAACAGTCACAGACCCCATTTCCAGCCCCTGTGGTTAGGGTTGAGCCCAAGAAGGGCTGGCCAGGCCCTCCTGTGAGCTCTCCTGCCACAGCCTCCACAGGCTGCCTCCATCCCCTGCCTGCTCCAGGAGCCTGGGGCTCTAGTAGGAGGTGATTCTGTTGCATGGGTTGGGGGCTCAGGTGTCCAGAATCCCAGCCTGGTTCCCTTAGGCCCCACACAAGTTAAAATCTCCCATAGGCCAAGACTGGAAAAGAGAGGGCAGGATGAGCAAGGATCCTCTGGGGAATGAGGACAGGAGAATCTGGGCAAGTCCCTCTCTCCTGTGTCCCAGCAGCCACAGCCTGGTGATTCTGGGAGGGGGGGTGGAGGCACTGGGAGTGGTGCTGGACACCCACAGATGCTAGAGAGGCCCACTGCTAGTCCTTTGTTCTCCTGCAGCACTCCCTCTGGGAGTCACCAGATAAGATCATACTGGCCTCCTGCCTTACAACTTCAATGGCTCCCCACTGCTTTTGGGACAAAGACCCAAATCTTCATCTTGAGGATCAACACCACTGTGGCCCCTATACCCTCCCCAGCCTCATACCAACCGCACAGCCTCCTTTCAATCTAATTCGCTCCTTCCAGCTACAGGGCCCCTGCATGTGCTGTGTCCTCTGCCTGGAGCACTGTTCCCTCTCTGCTTGCCACCTGCCGTGGAGTCAAAAAGGCCTCATGCTCAAATATCACCTCCCCCAGTAAGCCTTCCCTGATCCCCAGAAGTCAGATCCCTGAGAGATAGGTTTAGATAGCATACCCACCTCCTTTCTCAGCCCTGGTCACAGCTCAGAACATCACACCCATTTGACTCCAGGCTATCTCCCCCACTAACCCGTGAGCTCCCCGAGGGCAGGGACTGGGCTGGGCTTTGTTCCACACTGCACATTCAGCCACTGTCATAGCCCACACACACCAGGCACTCAGAAATGACAGGGATGAAGACACGAAGAAATACGAGGGAAACCTGGATCCACCGCTCCCCGCACGTGTGTTCTCAGACAAGGGATCTGATTCCTCTGCTGTAAACCAAGTCGGTGGTGGTGAGGATTAAAGGGGTTAATTATCACAGCACGCTTTTATAATGGTGCCCGCGCAAGACGCAAGCATGACAATGTCTGCACTTGGTAGAGTTACTTGAGTTTTAAAGTTTCTCTGTTAGCCAGAATGTCAGAAAATCCAAGGACCCCTGCCCTGCAGAACCTGGTTACATGGGTCCCAAGGAAGGGGGCCCCTTACCTGCCACATAGTCTGGGAGGCCCACAGAGGTCAGCTGGAGCCTTTCCTGGGAAGGAGAAAATCCGCCTTCCAGAGGGTCAACCCTGCCCCAGGGCTCCCTCCCTTGGGGCCCAGCAGTCTCCTGGTTCCCTCGGTCATGCCAGTCCAGTGGCAAAAGGGGTGGGCATACTCACAAAGCCCCCTGAGTGACAACAGACTTCAGACCCCTTCTCCCCAGCCCAGGGAGCCGGGCATATGGCTTCCATTAGGCCACATCTGGACATGCTCAGAGGCAGCCAGGATCCCTGGCACAGCTCCGGCTCAGAGACAAGACCCCCGCCCCAGCCGGTCCTGGGGCAATGGCTGGAAACCTCCTTCTCCAGGCCCCAGGGCTGCCATGGCAACATAGCTGGGGGTCATTTCCGGCTCCATGGTCCTCCTCTCCGCCGGCCCCACTGGCAAGCAGGGCAGAGCTACCTCCCCAGCTCCTCTGCACTGAGGGCCCCTCCATCACTTGAGATGCCCCTGCCCTCGCCCCCAGGAGGTCCCCACTTCCCAAAGGATGCTCCATCAGGCCCCTGGCCCCCACCCATCAGGCTTCCCACCACCCACACTTCCTGGGCAGCGTGTACTACTTTATGGCCACGAAGAAATCTGTGTGTGTGTGCCTATCCACTGAACACCCTCCTGCCCCGAGGAGACCTCAGGAAGGGAGAGGCTGCGCTGGCCTCATTCACAGGCACAGCCCCCAGTGCAGAGAGGGTAGGCCACAGACATCTGTTGAGGAAATAAACAGGTAGAATGAAGAGTGGAGGGTGACAACCAGTAGCTAACATTTTTAATTACTCAGCAAGGGCTAAGCTTCCTGCCGAGCACTGGACATGAATCAGCTCCTCTCTTCAAGACATCCCCACGAAGCAGGAGCCTCCCCGTTGCTGATGGATGGAGGAAAGGAGGCACAGAACGGTAAGCCACTAGCCTGAGTTGTGCAGGGAGTGGAGCAGAGCTCATGAGCTGGCAGGGGATGGCTGGTCCCAGGGTGAGGAGGGGAGGAAAGATGGACGGGGGTGGTCAGTGGCAGGCCAGCCCTTGTTTATCTGGCTAGGACAAGTCCCCCTGCTCCCAACTTCCCACACCTTCCTTTCCTCGCACACCAAAAAATGCAGCTGCCTGTCTGTGCCCTGCTAATTATCTCCGGGCTTTGCGTGGGCTGGGCCCTCTGCCAGGACAGCCCTTGGATGGGAGAGGGGACACCCCATCAGAGGCCCCTGCCCCAAGGCAGCCCTCATCAAAGGCCACACCCCAAGATCCATTTGAGAAAGCACAGGGCAGAGGAGGGAAAAAAACAAAAACAAAACAGAAAAACCTAGGGCTCCTGAGAACAAAGTAAGTCTCCAAGATTCCAAAGGCCTGGAACCACAGAGAGGCCTCTGGAGCGAGAGGCGGGGGTGGGGGGTGGGGGTTGTGTCTATTTTGGAACCCCTCAGAGGCAGCAACCCAAACACACTACGTGCGCCATACTCCAAAGCCAGGCCTGCAAGCTCTCTCCGGGCACACATGTACTTCATTACAGCTCCCCCCACCCCATGGAGCCTCCCCACATCCTGTAGGCTCAGTGCTGGGTAAGGAGGATTCCACTGAAGCCCACTGCCCTGGATCCAGCCCACCAACTCCCACTGTGTGACCTGGGGACACAAGCCACACCTCTCTGACCTTGATGTGCTTGGTTTTCAAGAACCCCCACCTCCACAGCTTGTAGGAAGGATCAGAAATGGGGTCTGGCACCTAGGAGGTACTCACTCGGCAAAGGTGAGTTCTGTGCCCCACTCTCCATGATGGGGCTGGAAGGAGAACCATCTGGGCTGGGTCGGGGGAGCTGATCCTCCCACCAGGTCGGGAGGAGCCTGCAGTCTCACCCCTCCCTACATGTGCACAGGCTTTGCACACAGTCTATGTCCAATGAGGGCTGGAGTACTTGACTGATGGGAAAAACGGGGCCCAGGACAGTTAAGAGACCAAGGCCACAGAGCTGTGGGCAGCAGCAAGGTAGGTATATGGGAATGCTGCAGAAATCCTGGACCCCCCTCATACCCCCTCCTCCCCCACCACCACCCAGACATCCCTCCCTCACAGCCCCCAGTCTGTAGACATGGGCCATGGGGGTCCAATTCTGCCTCCCCCAGGCCCACTAGGACCCAGTCACAATTAGTGCCTAATGAAGGTTTATAGCGAAGGTTTAGGTATTAGCTTGAACAAGACACAGACTCTCAGCTATGGGGAGGGATGTCTAGACGACCAGACAACTGCTTAGGGTACCTCAGAGGTGAGGCAGGGAGCTGAAGAAGGTTAGTGGTGAGGGCATCAGACAAGGCATAAAGATTCAGGGAAGGCTTCCTAGAGGAGGTGCTGCCTGAGCTGGCTGGGAACAGTGTGAGCAAATAGGTGGGAGAAAAGGGATATGTCGGTGTAAGGTGTTCATAGGATGGCAAGGAAGCTAGGATGACCAAGGATAAGCCCCCACTGATTCACTCGTTTATTTACCTGATATTTACCAAGCACCAACTGTGTTGCTAGGCCCTGCCAGAGGCCCTTAGGTATAGCAGAGAAGATGACAGATGTGGTCCCTCCATTCATGGCACTACCATTCTACTAGGGGTGACAACATTAAACAAGTCAACTACGTGCTATCATATGAGGTATTGCTAGGAGGAATTAAAGCAGGATAAGAGGAAGGTGGAGTGCTCTTTTAACTGCGTGCTCAGAGAAGGCCTCTCTGGGGAGGTGACCTGGAAATGAGAGCATATAGAGGGAAGGAATGAGCCACATGGACACCTCAGAGAGCATTTCAAGAGGAGGTGTAAAGTGCAAAGGCCCTGGAGCTTCAGGGTACCTGAAAGGGGCTAGGAAGCCAGTGCTAAGCAGGTCAATAGGGACTGAGTGTTTAGGCCCCACTTCCAACTTTGTATGTTAAAACCCAAATTGGCGGGAGGCAGTCAGTTAAGCATCTGCCTTTGGCTCAGGTCATGATCCCGGGGACCTGGGATGGAACTCCGCACCAGGCAACCTGCTCAATGGAGACTCATTTTCTCCCTCTCCTTCTGCCCCTCCCAGCCCTGCTCATGTGCTCTCTCTCAAATAAATAAACAAAATTTTTTAAAAACCTGATAGGGATGGTATGTGGAGATGAACCTTTGGGGATATAATTAGGCCATGGGGGTGGATCCCTCATGATGGGATCAGTGCCCTTCCAAGAAGAGACACAAGAAAACTTGCTCCCTCTCTGTGTATCTCAGTGAGATGCACCCTCATCTCTCATGCAAGGACACAATGAGCAGATGGCCATCTGCAAACCAGGAAGTGGGCTCTCACCAGACACCAGGTCTGCCGGCACCTTGATCTTGGCCTTCCCAGCCACCAGAACTTTAAGAAATAAATGCTTGTGGGGTAAGCCCCCCAGTCTTTGGCATTTTTCTAACAGAAGCCAGAAGAGACTAAGAAAAGGGTGATGGAGAGGTGATCCAGGAGGTCATGGGCTGACCAGGGCAGAGCCTGTGATCCTGGAGAGAGCTTTGGCTTCTATTCTGAGTAGGTGGGAGCCCCGGCAGGTGCAGTACAGAGCAGGGACAAGAACGATGTGTGTGTTAACAGGAACCCTGGCTGGCGTGCATGGCAGGTCTGGTCCTAGGCTCTCACAGGGAGCCCCCAGGAGAGACCATGTCCCTTCTGCTATCAGCTCAGAGACCAAGAACACAGCCATGACCCGAGGCTACTGTCAGGAGGGGGCGGATGGAGCTGGACCAGGTCTGTGAAACTTTTCACTTCCTTCTAGGGCACCCATGGATCCCAGTGGGCCCCACCTGCACCCGAGCTGGAACCTTCCTTGAGGAACTCTAGCCCTGAGAAGGTATACCTAAGAGCCCTTCAACCATAGCCCCACCAGGTAGCCCAGCACCTACCACAACAGGGACCTCACCCTTACCCACCGTTCTGTCCCCAGGAGTGCAGCTGGGAAGAAAGCGCCATCTCAGTGCCCCCTGCCTTACAGTGTGGGGGTTGGGCTGACCATGGGTAGCCTGGCCCCACAGACCCAGCTTCCCTGGCCCCAGGCAACTTTGCAGAGCTGGGGGCCTTAACAGGGCCCTGAGGCTGTCTTTCCCTGGGCTAAGTGCCCCTGGAGGAACTAGAATGGGTTCTTACCTTCATGGTCACCTCTGGGGATAGAATGAACAGAGTTGGGGTCTGTGTCCTCCTCTGGCTGAGAATGGGGCAGAACCGGTGGCTGCTTGGGCACTTCCTGTGTGGGTGGGACCCAGGCTGCCTCTTGGGGAGATAGGGTCAGCATGGTGTGGATGCTGGGCTTCATCGTGCCCCCAGGAGAGTTCGGTGTGCCCTGTGATGGGGGGACACTGGTTGTGCTTGACCCCAGAACAGGCACGGCTCCCTCCTGCCCAGCACTGTCAGGGGTGGCCTGGGCTTCCGGGATTAAGTTCTCTTCAGGCCCTGCCCTCGCCTCTGCCTTGTCCTCTTGGACAGGGAGACCAGGCCCAGTTGGGCCTGGAATGGGTGGTTCATCCAGCCCCCTGGGGCCACCTACTGCCGGCTGCTCCCTGATGACCAATTCCTCGGTCTTCTCCGGCCCTTCGCCATGGCTGTCCTCTGTCACTCTCCTGGCTTGCATGGGGGCCGGGGGACCTAGAGCAGCAGCTGCCGTGGGCCTAGGGAGGGCGGCTGGCCAGGGGGTGGCCTGGAGGGCAGAGGATGGCTGACTGCCACCTCCCAGAGCAGCCGGGCCCCCGGCACCTGCCTGGAGCTCGGCCGCCAGGGCTGCTGCAGCTTCTGCCTCGACCACCTCCTGGTCGTAGCTGTAGGGGTCTTCATAGTGTCGCTCGGGGTCCCCCTCCTCCGTGTCGGAGAAGTTTTCCACGGCAGCCGCAGGCACACCTCCAGCATCCCCACGGCAGCCAGGGAGCTGGTAGCAGATGAGCTCGCCCCCTGTGTCAGGACAGTGGCAGGCCCGGCAGGGCGGCAGGTGGACAGTGTGGCCAGCAGCATACTTGCGTCCAGCGTGGACACAGCCCACCTGGCCGCACTGCGGGCAACTGTCGGCTGCCACCACAGCTTCAATGCAGTTGGGGGGCAGCTCCGGGCACAGCATGAACTGGCAGCTAATCTTGCCACCGCCCGGTGGGCAGGAGCACTCGGTGCTGCCGAAGTCCACGAAGTAGGACTGGCCGGCGGGCACGCGGCCACGCACGAAGCCACCCTGCAGGCAGTCGTAGTACTGGTAGCCCTCACATGCACAGCCCTGCTGCATGCACACCGCGCAGCAGGCGCCCGGCTCCAGTGCCTCCTCGATGCAGTTCTCCAGCGGTGGGCACTCAACGCCCGTGCAGTCCTGCCTTGGGGCTGCCGCGCCAGCCCTTGGGCCCAGGGCCAGGGCCATGGCCAAGACCACGGCCAGCCAGGCCAACACGGGCTCCCGGGGCCACGCCATGCTCCCACAGCCGGCTCAAGGGCTGCCTTCAGTTGAACCGCCTCCTCTGCTGCGAGGCTCTGTGGGAACAGGAAAGAACAGCTGTCAGCGCCCCTGGGCCACCACACACGCGGCTGGACAGCCCCCCCAGTACAGCACATGCACGTGGCTGGGCAGCACCCCCAGTACAGCACACACACACAGCTGGACAGTGCCCCCAGTACAGCACACGCATGTGGCAGGATAGTGCCCCCCCAACTGGATGGTACGTGCGCACGCTCCTGGACATGTCCACTCAGACGCACCACCATCGCTCACATGCCCCAGGTGTTGGCGCACAGTCATTAACGTGACCCCAACTTGGGGATGCTGACCCCTCCACCCCCCCCGCCTTGTGACACAGGCCCTTTGAGTGGGAGCCTCCTGCCCACGGCCCCACAGCACCCCCAAACGCACCCCTGCACCCTCACTCAGTCACACTCATTCAGGGCATATGTCTGGTCTCTCACACCCTTGGTGACAGACACCGTGGTCTCTCACATACACAGCTACTCACGCTATCTCACACATAGGCTCATCCACATGCCAGGACGCCACAGGAAGTCACACACACACACACACACACACACACACGATCGCCCAAACGATTTCTCTCCCCACAGAAGTCCCACTCGATCCCCAGCCATCCACTGAGAGGCTGGGCGGCCAGCCAGAGGATATGGTCAGATAGATGATAGGCAGGAACAAACCCCCCTCTGAGGCCACGGCGCAGCCAGCCAAGCCCCCCACCGGAGCCCTCAGACCGCAAGGCTCAGGAACACCGCCCGACAGGAGACACCCCCCGTCCTTGGACTACAAGCTTAGCCTCAAAGGGGCTTCCTGCTAATGTCCTCAGCTCCCTCCATGAACATTACCACCATTCCCAGAACTTTTCTAGATACCTGCTCTCCTTAACACCCCATCCCCATGTTCTGTCCACTCTCCCTCAGGAATAGCTCTCCACTCTCTACCCCTTCTCTTTGTTTCCTTGGGCCCACCCCAGACCCAGCCTCACCTCCCATCTGCCCTGGGAGATGCCCTCCCTGCCCTCCACAACCCCACTCAGCTCTTCCTCTGCAAAGCCCATGGGACCTGAGAGCAGCTGACCCCAACACGCCATGGCCCCGAGCCCCGTGGAGGCTTCCCTGCTCCAGCAAGAAAAGGGCCCCAATCCCAGTGAGAACCGCCCTCACCCTGCCCTCCCTTCCCAGACACCGGCTACTTCTCCACCCACCGCAGTGAGGCTGAGCTATTGTTTGCAGTGGCTTTGCTAAAATTGTCTGGCTTTCTAAAAAGGGGGGTGGGGGATGGGGAGAAAAAACAATAAAGTGGCTTCTCTAGCATTTTAAGTACTTGTCATTTTAAACCTATAAATATTATAATTTCAAACATTTCAACATTCAAACAATGTAACAATAACTTCATAAAAGTTTCTGAGAAGAGGAGAGAGGGAGCAGGGAGCAGAGTCACCACTGTGTCAAGAGGAAAGCGGCTTCAGGCTCAAGCATCCACCCCGCCCCAACCCCCTCCCCCAAGCAATGCCCCGGACAGGGCTAGCAGACAGGACTGGAGTGGAGTGCAAGGACCTGAGTCGAGGAGGGCAGTGACAGTGACTCAGCACCCAGCACAGCGAGACAAGGAGGTCGGCCTCTGCCAGCCAGTCAACCAGAACGGACTGAACAGGTCCTATGTGCCATGCACCTCTAGAATTGGGGGCTTCTCCAAAAATAAGACAGCTCCATGGCCATTCCACCAGTGCAGAGTCTCTGATGTGGGGAAGCAAGTAATACACCCACAGCAAAGCCCAGATGACGAATACCCGGCAGTAACAAGGACAATGAAGAAATAAATGACAGAAAGCAAGGAAGTGGAATAGGAAGTGACTAGGGCTGCGGGAAAGCCCATTTTAGCCAGGATGATCAAGCAAGGCTTCTCTAAAGAACTGCCACTTCATCTGAGACCTGAGTGAATCAAAGGAGACAACCACGTGAATATCTTGAGGTAAAGGCCCATCTGTAGGCCACTGAACAGCAAGTGTAAAAGGCCTGAGGCAGGATGAGCAGGTGGGAGATGAGGAACAGCAGAAAGTTACCATAGTCTGGGAGAGCCAGGGACCTGGAAGGATGGAGCTCTGGCTTCCCAAGGCAGGGGAGGCTTCCAAAGGAAGGCCTGCAGAGGTGATAAAGTTCTAGAACCTAGGTGAGGTTCGGTGGAGTAAGGTCCAGAGCCGATGACCAAGAAAGAATTCTTGAGAGATCTTTGGTGCAAAATGGTGGTCTATTAAAGCACGGGGACAGGACCCGTGGGCAGAAAGAGCTGCTGCCTGGGGTTGTGAGGGATGGCAGGTTATGTACCCTGCGGTTGGGGGAAGGTGAGGAAAAGGGAGATTTCAACGGAGCTTTCATATGCTAAAGAGGGCCTACAAGGTGCAGGGATACGGGAAGTCTTGCTGCTAGATCAATGTTGTCTTTTGGCAAGCCATTCACATTTCTGTTATCAAGCGTCTTTTTTCGTGAGATTTGGGTTTAGAAGAAATTTAACTTTATTTAGGGCTTGAGGAACTGAGTTATTTGCCTCTGGAAATTGGGCTATTGCTAGATAGCTTCTTTGTTGTAAATCTCTAGGACACTGGTAAACCAAGGGAGACTCCTGGCTTGCAGGACTGTGATCTCTGCAAGTTAACTATTTGCTTTTCCTTTAGGGCAGCCAGGGGTGGCTGAGGAATGGCACACATATTACTGAGGGGAGTAGGTGGAGAGGGGGTGCAAGGTGCCAGCTTTTGCTTTGTCCTCAGTCAGCCTCCTGCTCCCTCATCAGAGGGATGTGCAGCCCAGTTTGGGACACATCAAATTTGAGAAGCCCAAGCAAAGTCCAAATGAATTTCGTAAAGATGTGGAAGGACACCTTCCCCATCCCCCAGCTAAGAAGCCATCTCAGGAGGTAGGTTGGTGGGCATCTAGGAGAATTGGGGCCTGTGATCCCCCCTGACCAGGTCAACGACCCTCTACTTGGAGATGGTGGGACATGAAGGCCCGAAAGCAGCCCGAGTCCACTCTAAATAGTGTCATTTAAGAAAAAAAAACCTTTACAAACCAAGAGCCAAACCTTTAACAATGCATCCCCAAGATGCAAATATGCCCACCAGGCTGGCAGCCTTCTCCCAGAGGAACTTTGTTCCCAGTCAGCCCTGCCACACTCCATTCCACCTCACATTCTCCCACAAGTTGGTCCCCTAGTTCCTCTCAACCCCCTGGGTGCCCTGGCCTTGGACCTTCCCCACCCCAAGCATCATATTCTGCCTGCATCGAGGTGATTCTAGATCTTGGGTTCACCCATCACCCTAACCCGAGGCCCTGGCTTTGTGTACTCATCTGCTGTGCAACCCTGAACAAGGCTCTTGTCCTCTCTGAGCCTCGTTTCTGCATTTGTGTACCACGGAGAGGCTCCAGCATACCTCGGATCACAACAGAGGGCCTACGGGTTCTGGAGTTTTGTCAGCCAACTCTTGTGTTTTGCTTGTCCCACACAGTGGGTTTTAGTCTTAAATTAGTTAACCAGCCTTTACAAACTGGAAATGTTCACATGAAAATTCAGGTTTCTAAAAAAGAAGAGAAAATTTCTCACTCCTCTTGAAAACCACCAAGCCTGAGCCACACTGAGATAATCACACGGGGTATGGGCTCCTGCTCTCCCAAGAGCCTATGTAGCCTTATCGCTGACTTACACATGGTTGGGTGTGCTTGAATTCAGGGTCCCCCCAGCTCCACTGTGGTCTCCAGCTAGAAGAATGGAAGTCTAGGGTGCATGACACACTGCACCAGAGCCTTCTGGTGCTGTCTGAAGGGTGGGACAAACGCAGATATATTCAGAGAAGGTGGCCCACTGGGGAGGGTCCTGGGCCCCTGAGGGTGGCTCACCTGGAGAAAAGCAATTCAGAAAGCCCGGGTCCATCTCCACGGCCACTCGGGGCAGGGCAGGACCTACAGGTGTGTATGAAGGGTGGAGGGGAACAGATCTCCACAGAGCTCCATAAGGGCAAAGCTCTCTCCAGGTCAAGCATTAGACCAGGCTGCTAGGGGGAAGAGGTGAACTCCCTGTCATTGGACATAAGCAAGTGGGGCTGGAAACACACAGGTGAGAAGTTGGAGGGCCTAATCTCAACATCGCTGGTTCTCAGATTCAGACATGTCCCTCCTGGAGACTCCAGCTGCTATTTTCCCATGGCCCCCACAGCAAGTGGCCCCCTTCACACCTGGCTTCTGCAGACATCCCCCCCCTTGCAATCTAAAAAGAGGAGCCACAAAGGGGAGGGGCTGAGAAATGGAGGCTGACCTCCCTGCAGGGGGGAACCCCAGCAGCCAGACTGTGGTCACAAACAAAGAACCTCCTGCCAGGCTGCCCAGTGCTGGCAGGCTGGGTCACACATTCCCAAGGTGGGAACTTTCCAGGGAACAGGGAAAGGCAGTTAAACCTGCACAGCTTCTGCCTTGCACCCATCCCACTGGCAAGCTGGCTAATAATGTATGTACATTCACAATAACAAAACTGTGATTATGACAAGGCCGACTGCCCCGTGTGACCAGGGAGCGGACACCTTGGAGAGGGCTACCTATGCAGTCATGTCCACAAGCATATGCCACGCACACACGCTGCGTCCCCCTGCCAAGTGAGCTATCCAAAGAAATCTACAGAGATCCACATGCCCATAGTGGTCACTGGGTACTCGTCCAGTGGTAGGTGGGGACCGAGCAGGCGCAGGCCCTGATGCTGTTCCCTGTCCTAGATCCACTCCCCGCCCTTCTCCTCCACCCTGCTCTGCACCTGGGAGGCTGACCTCTCCAGCCTGCATCCCGGAGGATCCTGCACCCCTCAATGGCAGCCACTGATAGGAGATCAAAGGGTGTGGTATCTATTCCCCACCTCCCACCCCCCTTCCCCCGAGGGCAGGGGTTGGTGATGGCTGCCCCTCCAGCGACGGCTAGGACTCCAGTAGGGTGACCCTACTGTGTTCAGGATTTCATCCCCACCCCTGCAGGCCCAGGGTGCTAAGGGCTCCCCACCCACAACCATGACTCCAAACATGTCCCCTAGTTCCCCCCAACTCTGCCCATATCTCTTTTCTAGGTATCTTCATTAACCACTCCTCTCGATCCCCTTTCCTGCTGGGACTCTGCCAGACACATCCCTGTGAGGACCCCAGAGAATGCTAAGTCCATGATGTGCTGTGCACAGAGCAACACGGATGGACCTTGAAACTAGAACACGAAGTGGAACAGGTAAGAAATAGAAAAAGCTAGCCCAACACCATTCATGTGGAGTAAAAATACACATGCCCAAAGTAAAACACACCATTTGCAAAACACAGGGAAACAGATACACACTGAGCAGAGCTGGAAGTCTGCCATAGTGGGCAAATGGAATGGCACGGGGAACAGAGATAATGGGAATAAACCGACCAATAAAATAAAAGCAGGACCCCGCAGAGACCAAGATAATAGTGTGTTATTAGCTGAGGAGTGTAATTAACTCAACTATGAGTGCCTGAGGTCTAGCTGAAGGAAAAAAAGAATCCCATGTCCTAACAGGGCCCTTCTAGAAGCAGGAACCCCAGCAGCCTGAGGGAGGATTCAGGGCGGGGGTTCTTCCTGCACCCAGCTCCATGGTGAGGGGGGCATGGCCACATGACCACTCCCAGCCCATCCACAAAGCTCATCCCCCCTTCACTGCAACTGGTTGAGGGATGGGCCTGGGGAGTCATGTAACCAGTGAGACTCAGAACTCCCAACTGCTCCAAGTAGGGGAATTTGGCAGTGGGGATACTGAGCTGCCTGTACGAGGCCTGGCAACTTCCACCTGGGTCTCTGAGGGCACAGAGTCACCAGGAAAGGCATGTAAGCACCCTGATGGTGGGACCACAGGAGCCCAGCATCCATTCCTCCTGGTTGCAACCCTGGGTCTGTGAGTCCATTCTGGAGGCCCCCATCCACCCGGAAGGCCAGGTGAACACCACTGAAGGAGCCAAGGCCTGCCTAAATTTCTGACCAACTTCTGTTGACTGTTGTGACTGTTGTTGCTCTCAGCTGCCAGGGGTCGGGGATGTTGGTCACAGAGCGATAGGTAACCAAAACCACTGGGATCTAAGCAGACAATCTGGCTGGGGGACATTCCACAGGACACATGTCACCCACAGCTTCAGCACATAGGAAAAGCAGACAGAGGAGAGGCTGCTCTAGACCCACACAGGTCTGAGATAAAATAGCCCAGTTCGTGTGGGGCTCCTAATCGGCCCCAGTGTGAACAAACCAATAAGCCAGCTAGCTGTCTCTGCTCACTGAAAGGTTCCAGGATGGCCTGAGGACCAGCCGATCATTCTGTGAGGTGTGATGGCCACCAAATACTTTCACATTTGTTTATTAATCCTTTATTTAGCCATCATGCCTATGAGATGCCCTGACATATTTCAGCATGGATAGCAGTCAAAAGCAAAACATCCAAATGTTTGCAACTGTCGAATCTAGATGATGGCTGCCTGATGTCCTTTCTGGTATTCTGGGTTTCCGTCTGCCACTCCTCACAATAAGCAGCCACTACGGGTGTGGAGGTGGGACTGAAGGCCAGGGAGCCACCGACACTCATATCTGGGAGTGCATCCAGCTCCATGGAGTGAGTCCCTGAATTCCAGAACTGGAGGTCCTGGAGCAGGCTCCAGGCAGGACCAGCAGGCTGGTCAAGGTCACCATCCAGGCTGCTAATAGCTTTGGTCTTTTGTTAATGGGACACCTGCTGTGGGCGGGGGCAGTGGGGATTCTGTGGTAGCCTGGGCTCAGGTTCTCATGGATGGGGGTGGGTGCACACTCAGGAAGGGTCTCTTCCCAGGAAGCATCCCCCCAGAGACAGGGCCTACTCTCCTCCCCACCCCCCACCCCAGGGTGCAGGGTGTGGACCTCGTCAGGGAAGGAGATCTCTGGCATAGCAAAGTCAGAGGTGCTTTGGGGTGCTGCTCGAACCTCAATGACCCTCCCTTGCTCTGGCTACAAGCTCCTCTCTCCACCGCCCTCAGGACTGCCACCCCAAAACTCAAACACGTATCCCCGCAGGAAGGTGCCACCACCTCCCACAGCTGCCATCCAGAGCAGAGCAGGATGAGAACTTTCTGGGTTGGCAAGGCCATGCTGCAACCCCTCCCCACATGGCCCCAGGAGACCCAGATTCATCACCAGTGCTGTTATCGAAAGTGGGGTCTGGCTTCACATAGCATCAAGCCACAAGATAAGGAAATGCTTCCCTTCCCCAGTCCTCTGATCGTTCTGATCCCGACAAGAACAGGCTTGCCAAAGAGAGCAAATAAAAAGACAAGACACGCAGTTATGGGGGAACTTCAGATAAGCAATGTGCAAATGTTTAGCATAAGTACGTCTTGCACAATACAGGGGATGTACTTAGACATCGTGTATCTGAGATTCCAATTTAACTGGGCATCCCACATTTTTTACAGGGCAACCCCAGACAAGAGGAAAAGCTCAGGTTGATGCTGGTATGGCTTCAATACTTTCTAAATATTTGCAGGGGATCTCTCTTTTAAACAAGTCACATCTATAACAAATCACTGGGACTTTCAAGCAGCAGGGGAAGGAAAGAAGAAATAAACATACAAGGCACTTGTAGACACACCAGTCACAAACATGTGAGTCATCAGGACCACCTGGGCCCTGCTCCTCCCAGAAGCCTGCCCAGAACAGCTGCCCCCTGCTCCCAAGTCCAACCAGAGGCTGCTCACAGGGCACATCTGGGGGTCACGTGTCCTCTTGAAATCAGTTGCTGATATTCTAACCTTCCAATGTCATTAATGTAGCATCAGTTTAGTGGTGTAACATTTAAAATCTGAACACTTTGCACTGAATAGACCCAATCATCTCAAGGAAAACCAGAGGATAGGGCCTACCAGCAGAGCCCCTCTGGTCCACGGTGAGTCCACGTTCACTCTCCACTGGCATCACTGGTTCACTGTCTCCTTGGACCCACTTGCGCCTTGGGTTTCTCTTATCTACGCCCAAAGGAGGGAGGCCCAGAGGAGGTGGGAGTTTCTGCTCCCTCCTGCCCGGCGTCCCCTCCTGAATGTCCTAGTCTCCTGGGTTAGGATCCCTCTTTTCTCTAAGTGGCAGACAGTGGGAATTTTGTCCCCCTGCAAGTGCCTGCTACTACCCAAGTGGCCTAGTAGACAACAGTGTATTGGTCCTATCCGATTCCAACTGCATCCCACAGTTATACAAGATACACAACACAGGGGGGAATATGGGAGTTACACACTGTCATAGATGGTGATGCCCAGAAGCAGAACCTGACATGGGTTCTCGTATATGTGACTTAGTGGGGGACAAAACTTGGCAAAGAGGTTGTATTGGCTAGAGCCCAGCATTGGCCTGATTCCTGGGGAGCCCTGCAGGGTGACCAGTACCCCAGGACTTGTCCCACTTAGGGACCTCCGTCAGTCACTGGCCAAGGACCACAGTGGGGTGAAGAGGTAAGGATTACTTTCCAGGCATGTAGTGGGAGGCAGTGCCTGTTGGCCAAGGGCAAGCGGCTGCAGAAGGACATAGGTGGGAGCCATTAGCAGCCAACACCTGAAGCATCTGGGGGATGAGAGGGTCCAGATGGGACACCAGCAGTGGCCACAGTGTCTCTCACACACAGGCACGCGCGCGCACACACACACGCACACATACAAAATGCAGAAGCCAATGAAACAGTATAGTCCTAAAAAATGTCCCCAAACCTACCTTTAATTTATAATTCAGTCTGAGATCACCCCAGGCTCAGAAAGGTAACAAAGTATATACTAAAAATAATATTTGTACAGCCATGCTCATGGCAGCATTATTCTCAATAGCCAAATGGCAGAAACAACCCAGGTGTTCCCCCCAGCAATGAGCAGATGAATAAAATACAGTCTACACCTACACTGGAATATTCTTCAGCCTTAGAAAGGAAGTTCTGACACAGGCTACAGCGTGGACAGATACTGCAGACAATGTACTAAGTGCCACGAGGCAGGCACCACAGGACAAATCCTGTAGGTCTCACGTGAGGTCCTTGGAGTCATCAAGTTCATAGAGACAGAAAGGAGGGTGGTGGGTGCCAAGGGCTGGGAGGTGGGGAGCTGTTTCCTGGGGAGAGTTTCAAGTTTGGGAAGATGAGGAAGTACTGGAGATGGGCGGCGGGAAAGACTGTACTACAGCGTGAATGTGCTTAATGGCACCAAAATGTCCACTTAAAAGTGGCCAAGATGGTCCATTTTCTATTTCATGTATTTTACTACAATAATGAGTAAAAACACATGCACTGCGGAGCCAGAAGTGAATACTAGGAAGAGCACAGAGAGGGGAGGAAACAAGGTCCCACACTGAAGGCTCCACAGGGAACAAGGGCTGCCCCAGATACTTCCCCCTAGGTTGTAAGCTTCCTGGCAGCCAAAGTCAGAAGGGAAATTAGAGGATGACCCAGAACTCCTTGTCTGATCGGAGGAAGTCATCTAGTTCATCGGGAAAAATAAACTTGTTCTTGGCACAAAATGTGAGTGGGAATTATAGCTGTTAGTTAGGTTCATGCTCAATGATCACTTCCTTGGTGCCAAGGGAATGCCAAACACCAGACCCAGGCTTTCCAGGAAGGTTTATTTTCTTTTTACAATCTTATTTATTTGAGAGAGAAAGAGGACAAAAGCAGAGGTGAGTGGCAGAGGCAGAGGGAGAAGCAGGCTCCGTACTGAGCAGAGAGCCTGATATGGGGCTCGATCCCAGGACCCTGAGATCATGACCTACACCAAAGGCAGACACCTAACCAACTGAGCTACCCAGATATCCCAAGGTTTATTTTATAAACCATGGTCTGCAGATAGGGAACCTCAGGCCCAGACAGAGGGCATATCACCAGTAAGAGGAGGCATGGAGATTTGAACCCAGGTCTGTCTAGCCAAGGGAGTACAGCCAGAGTCCTTCAGCTTCTAGATATTCATCACACACCTGCTACCTAACACCTCTTTTTATAGGTGCTGGGATGTGGCAGTGAACAAAACCAACAAAGGGGCAATGGGGCCAACACTGGTGGAGGGAAGAGACAGGGAACAAATGAATAAGAAGGTAATACGGGTGTTGTGAATAAGGGGGATTGGAGCACTTCTTTGTCAAGAATGGTCAGAGCAGGGCACCTTGGTGGTGCCGTCAGTGAAGCATCTGACTCCTGGTTTCGGCTCAGGACACAATCTCAGGGTCCTAGGATCAAGCCCTGCAGCAGGTTCCATGTTCAGTGCAAGTCTGTTTGAGATTCTCTTTCCTACTTCCTCTGTCCTTCCTGCTTGTGCACTCTCTCCTTCTAAGATAAATCAATAAATCTTTAAAAAAAAAAAAAAAAAAGGAATGGTCAGAGCAACCACATGGAACAGGTGACATCTCAGCTGATAATTGCCAGGGAAAAATGTGGTGGCCATGCGAAGATTTGGGGAGTGGCATCCAGGCAGCGGTAAGATCATGTGCAAAGGCCCGGGGGCAGGGACCAGCTTGACACATTGTGGCTGGTATGCAGGGAACAAAGCGAGCAGAAGATGGTAAGGTGAGAAGCAAAAGGAGAAAAAAAAATGAAAGAAGAGATGTGAAAATCAAGGAGAGAGAGAAGCTCCAAAGAGGAGGTCCATCAGTCCCCCATGTGCAGTGCCCCAGGGAACTCCACAAAGCATCCAGTACATTTAGCAAAAACTGTTCCAGCAGGGTAGTAGGGGTCACCACAAGGTCCAGCATACTGGGAATTCAAGAAGGAACTACAAGTGGGGCCCAGGTGGCTCAGTCAGTTGAGCATCCAATTCTTGATTTCAGCCCAGGCCATGACCTCAGGGTCCTGGGATCTGGCCCAGCATTTGGACATTCTCTCTCTTCCACTCTCTCTGCCCCTCCCCCAACTCACACTCTCTCCCCCAACCCCTCTCCAAAAAGAAAAAGAAAAGAAAAAAAGAAGGAACTATAGACATCCTTTCCAAGGAGTCCAAGGAAGATTCCAGTCCATAAAGTCTGAAACAGGTAAAACCTAAACAACATCATATAGGGATCACAAATGTAGGAGACAGAACTAAAAAGCCAAGCTGGAATGGCCACCATAGAGGTCTGGTGATGAGTACCTGGTGGGTGGAGGGACACAGGTAAGTTTGATGGGAGCTCCTGGGTGTGGGCGCTGTCCTCCTGATACCCCCAGGTAGTGGTCACTCAAGGGTATGCTGATGTTTATAGACTTTCTTTTATGTATGCTTTTTCACAATAAAAGAGATTTTTCTAAAAATCTCTTCTCTAAAAGAAAAGCCAATTATAGTAGTCCAGGAAAAGAAAACAAGAGCAAGAAATGGTGTTGGCCGAAGAAATGGGAAGGAGGGGAAAGATGAGAAAAGTAGTCACAAATTACTGAAAGAAAGTGGTCACGTTTGGCTTCTGTCTTTAAAGTCTTATTTCCCTTCGTTTCCTTGAGGCAGAAGTCTATGTAATCGCTGGCATGGTTTGTAAGAAGACAGGGCTGGCCATGAGGAGAAGGGTTAGGAGACCAGGGATGTGTTAGGAGATGGGGTCTGGGTCCTTGGTGCTGGGAGAGCCAGACAAGGCTGAAGGCACAGGTAGATGGCTTGAGATCCCCAAGGAGAGGAGAGAAGCTGGGTCCAAAGTACAGGGGGACACTGGGGCTCTGAGCCAATCCTGGGTGCAGAGTGCTAACAAGCATCGGGACCCAGGTGGGACACACAGAGGGGCTGGGAGCCTTGTGTCCTCACAGGCTCACTGGCCCCTGGGGACTGCCAAAGGCATGAGCTCATGAAAACACTTGCAAAATCATTCTTCAAGTAGAACAGCCAGGGTATTTTTCCCCTCCCTGCCCTCTCCTCCCTCAGAAGAAAAAAAAAAAAAAAATGAAATGAGTAAAAAGCTCCTTAAAGCTTGGGTGAGAGTTGACCCCATGTATATAACCATTAATCTCATTACCAGCATAAGCAGGTGAAAAATTACAAAGATGAATGTCCATGACTTATAATCAACCTTTAAGCAAAGAAAATGTTGCTTTTGGCACCAGGAGGGAGCTTCTATTTTCCTTCCCCACAAGTCAAAACTCTGGAAAGAGGAAACACTCCCAGGGAGTAGTGATGAGAAACGGGCCTGCCCACAGCCACGCTGAGCTCACTGCTCTCCCCACCTGGCGTCCAGGGGCCTCCACCCGGCCCCAGATGGAGGGGCGGATGAGCAGCGTCACACCCCTGACCTCTCCCTCTCTCTCTAAAGAGCCAGGCATCTCCATCCAGCCTGCCCTGGTCCCACCCACAGGAGGTTTTTTGGCTGATCTCTCACTCCTGCTCATAATCCTGAATGGTGCCTTAGAGAATCCACGAAAAGCTATGGGTAATATACCCCTCCATCAAAAAAGGGAAAATGCAAGCAAAGCAGGGTAATGGATATGGGGTGGTTTCTGGCCATCACATTATATATTTACCCGCCTTTCAGGAGCAGCCCGGGAGCTTCCTTCTGGGGTCCACACAACCCGTCTGCCCCCCACCCCCACCATCAGTGTTTCCTATTCCTGGATCCAAAACTGAATTTTGCAATGACACGAACCCACAGTGTGTTAAGCTAACCTGGACCAGATTTTCTGTCACTTGCAATTGAGAATCTTAACAGAGATAAGGGCATACACCAAAATCTGTTGTGTATCATTTTAGGAGTCTCACAGACTCCCTAGAGCTCACTCACACACCCCTGGTTGAAGACTCCTGGCCCAGGGACATAGTGGAAACTCCAAAAGAGGCATTCAAAGTCTATCACTACCTAACCCCCACCTATCTTCCCAAACGCTTTTCTCTCCGCTGCCTTCCATTTACCCAATTCCTGATAAACTGGAAGATTCCCAACCCCCGTTTTCCTCATATTGCTAGCCCAAACCAGAGTCCTCCCTTCTGAATCTCTGAAGACCCAAATCCCAGCTCCTACTTTAAGGCTAAGCTCCAAGGGTAGATGGATGGATGCATAGATTAGTGGCGGATGAGCAGTTAGCAGGTGGAAGATGGCTGGCCGAGAAGGCAGAAGGTCAATGAGTAAGTGAACTGGTATACAGAGGGACAGTTGATGAAGAGAAGGATAGAGGAATAGACAGATGGTGAACAAACGATAAACGGGTGAGTGAACAAATGGCAGATAGAGGACAGATGGATGGGAAAGTGGGTCAGTGGATGAAAGGGCAACCAGCATGTGGATGCCTGTCCAATGGATGGGCAGATGGGTGGGTACATAAGTGAGAGGGTAGAAGATGGATGGATGGGAAGGCGGGTTAATGGGTGGGCGTATCACTGCAGGAATGAATGGCTGAGGAGAAGTTCAATGACCAGGCAGGAAATGGGTCAGTGGACAAAAGGATGCAGGCATAGCAGGTGGGTACATAGGTGCGTGAGCAGCAGATGGGCAGGTGGAGCTAGGGAAGTTCTCTTGGTGCTCAATCAGGACTCTTCCCAGACCCCCTGGAAAGCCCTAGAATAAGGCCAAAGGCTCTCTGATAGGCCAGTATCTCAAACAATTCTTGGCCAAACAATTCTTGGCTATTCACATTGAATAGCTTGGAAGCATGGCCATCAAGTCACACTGGCCTGCATTCACAGCCCAACAGAGTAGACTCCCACTATTTGACCACAGACCAGGGACTGGCTCTCTGAACCTCATTTTCCCCATCTGTTAAATGGGAACCATCACGGTTTCCTCACAAGGTACTGTGGGATGAAATAAAGAATTCTCTGCAGAGGCTAGCCCAAGACATGGGACAGTCAGAGCTGACAATAATTTCCATCCTATTAAAAAAAAAATTGTTCTGGGGCCTAGAAAAAGAAAAGGGCAGCCACCTCACATTTTGTAAGACAAGGAAAATCCTGACGCCAAAAGCAGACATGGATACTCTAAGCAGACAGAAGTAGAGGCCAGTTTCATTTACAAATCCTAGCTGCCAGGTCCTAAATAAAATACCAGAAAATTGAACCCAGCAGCCTGTTAAGGGGGATAATACATTCTATACAACAGCATTACTTCAGGAATTCAAGGGTAGTTCAATATTTTAAAAAAGCAATGCAATTCACCAAAAAGAAAAATCGAAGGGGTCACCTCACTAGATGCTGGGGAAAAAAAATTCTATAAAATCTGACATCCTGATTAAAATTTCGGAGAGACGGGCGCCTGGGTAGCTCAGTGGGTTAAGCATCTGTCCTCCGCTCAGGTCATGATCCCAGGGTCCTGGGATCAAGCCCTACATTGGGCTCTCTGCTCAGAAGGGAGCCTGCTTCCCCCTTTCTCTCTGCCTGCCTCTCTGCCTACTTGTGATCTCTCCCTGTCAAATAAATAAATAAAAATCTTTAAAAAAATAAAACAAAATCTCGGAGAGAAGTCAGCTCCTTTTGGTAGAGAGGACTACTTTCCAGGCTTCTATGGAAATGGACTCGCCCGAGTGTTCATGGGAACGGAAGTCGGATGTATGAATGTGTCCACGTGTACACTCTGATGTGAGGGAGAGTGAACGCATTCACATGTCTGTGAACTTTTAAGGGTGTATAATGTGAATGCCTTTGATAGGGGTGTGTGCAAATTTAAGTGTGTATGATTCTGTGTGAGGAGGTGTGAATATGCACATAACACAAACATGTGTGTGCATGTACACGTGCTAGGCCATCCCCCACTGGCGGGCCCCACCCCTCCTGCAGCCCCAGCCAGTGGGTTACTGCTTGCCAAGTCTCCTGAGCTTTCCCCTCTCTCTACCTGTGTCCCTTCCCCTCTGCCCTGACCACACTCTCTCCTTGATGCCCCCATGACTGGTTTCCTGCTCCCCGCCTCAGCCCCACCTCACTCAGAGCTCCAACACAGGCCATCCCGTCCAGCACCCCACCACTCCAGCCTGTGTCAACAGCCCCGCGGACATCACCACACTCGGGGCACAGTCAGTGCCCTGGGGAGGCTCTTTCTGCCATCAACCACATCTCAGAGATCCCATCCTCTGCCTGGCTAGATGGGATGGCCCTCAGGGACCGGGACAGGCAGGGTCATGTCCTACACTTAGGAGCCAACATCGTACACTGATGTCTCCGCCTGCTTGTCTCCCCAGCTGCACTTGATTCTGAGGCAAGGACTCTGCCCTCCTGCTCAGCCTTGACCTGGGGTCTGGGCCACAGCGGGCACTCAGAATGCTTTGGGTGGGTAGGTGAATGAATTAGTGTGCATGGCCCCAGCAAGTCCTAATACAGGACATGGGATGAATTATAAATGTAAGTGCCACCTACACTCATCCCAGAAGGGCCTTTGAGATCAGCAAAAACTTGCCTGAGGTCACCTGGCAAGTCACCGACTGAGCTGGGAGCCCCAAGCACACAGGTGCTCAGAAGCCTTTTCTCATGTGTCACCATTTAGCCTCACAGCTCCACAGGGGGCAAGGGTGGAACAGAAAGGGACTTTCTCAGGGCTTCCAGTGGGGAGGCCTGTGTGCAGCGGACCCTGCCGGGTCTCGCCCCAGCTATGGCATCCCCAACGCCACCTCCCCCCACCCCCCCGCCAGGCCATAACCCGCCCCTGCCAGAGCAGAGACAGACAGTAATCAGGACAGTAATCAGGACGAAGCTCTGGACTCCCCAGGCTCCTGGGCCACTCCAGCATATGACGTTCTGAGAAGGCCTGTTCCATTGGCTTATGGGCCCAATCAGAGCAGCCTCCCAGTCACACCCAGGTAGGGACTCAAGGAGATGATGCAGAGACCCTAGCATGTCACCTGGCAAACAAAAGGCACTCAATACATGTTCAACATTTTAAGAATTTGCTATTCCCAGCTACTCTAAATCTTTCACAGCTCCTCGACTCCACCTGTTCCTTGATTCCCTCTGCCAGGCCCAAATGGTCTCCCCTTATCAAACTCCTATTCATCCCTCAAAGCCCAGCTCAGTATCTCCTCCTCTGAGAAACCTTTCTTCAGAGTTCACAGCTGCCTCTCTCGATCTCCCTGCACTCTGTACACAGAGCCCCCGATTCTGCACAGGGTTTGCAGACAAGAAAGATATAAAAGCAAGAGGGTTAGACCAAACCCACAGAGTAATAGATTCTGCCCATACCCTCGCCACTTGGGACAAGTGTGGTTGGGGTGGAGGTCAAGACCCCAGAGCCCCTACCCCTTCTCTTGACTCAATAGGGAGTCAAGAGAAGGGGTAAGGGCTACCCCAGATGGTGAAGAGCCGCTGTTCCTCATCCTGGAACATGCTAACATTCCCTTTGGGATGGGTTTACCATGTGACCTGGGAACAGGGAAGAAACTGCAGACCAAGTATACAGACCAAGTATACAGAGCAACTCAATGATGCTCTGGGGATCTCCACCTCCTTCTCCTAGCAAGAGAAACCCAATCATCCTCTGGGGAGCCACCCTCTCTTGGGTTACATGGACCACAGGATGGCCATCCCCCATCCATAGGGACCACCACATGGCCCACACTGCAGCTTCTGAGCTCAAAGGAGTGAGCCCAGAGCTGCCGGGCCATGTGACTGCCTGATGGACACACAGACCCAAGGGCATCTTTAGAGCCCCTGGATAAAGCCATGCCTGAAACTGCACCCTGTACTTTTTCGTTCCATGACTTTTTTGTTGAAGTTACACTTTCTCTCAACCTGTGATCAAAAGAATCCTGACACTTGTGATGAAAGTAAGAGTAGCCAACTGTGTTGTGTTGGTTGCTGATTCAACTCTGAGACTGTTGGTCTCTGGAGTTCATAAACTTGGTCCCTGCAGCAAGGACCTCCTGCTGCACTGCTAGTCTGCTTTATGTAGAGCCCATTCTCAGGGACCAGCTGGAGAGAGCTTACAGAGCCCCTGTCACTATCACAACCCTGCCCCCGGCCACAGCCCATTGGCCCAGCATGGACATTTCACCCACGATGGGCCAAACAGAGCTCTTCCCCAGGATTCTGCATTGGACCTAAAAGAACATACAGAGCATCTCCGGGGGGAAGAACTATGAGCCAGGCAGCCTCCAAGCTGAAGGCACATTTAAGTCATTTTGAGAAAATCGCAGAGCTTGCAGAGAAAACCAGAGACAAAATAAAGACGGGGTGTAAGCCAGTCTTGGCTGCATCAGAAACCCTCACTGTAGTTTTCTCTGGGCCAGCGGGGCCTAGTCTCCCCTGACGATGCAGTGGAGCCCCCTGCTTCTCCTGAGTGACATCCAATGAAGCCCGTGTGAAGGAGAAATCACTCACCCCACAGTGGACAGGCCCCATCTGAAGCCCAGCACAGGGGAAATCCCTGTGGGACAGAGCCCAGGGCGTGGGTGGGCCACCGTGCCCTATGCTGAGGCCCTACCCTCCCCATGAGACCCCTGAGATCTGGAGCCAAGAGGGAGGGTCACTAGTCCTACCCCACGCACAGGAAGCCACAGCCATTCCAAGGGGCGTACCTGGCCCAGGCATGTCCTGCCTTGGGATCACAGTGGGGCATTTCAGGGACAGGCAACTGACGTCACCATATCCTTTCCCCGGCCAGCACTCCATTACATGAGTCTCTCTCACTCGTCAGGGTGCAAGGTCAGCCATTCAGTTCAAGGAAACGAGTTACGAGGGGTGATGGGAGTAGGGCAAACTTTTCCTCACACTGGGGCATGTTGTTAATTAAGGGCCCAAGCAGCCATTATCATGAGTGTGATTGGAATTACCCATGAGACGTATCATTAATGACCTCTGCTCACCAGACTTCATAGCTTACACGGCACTCTCCCATCTAGCCAGGCCTAGATTTCCCATGTCATCCAGAGACTGGGCCCAGCCTCACCTCGCCAGCTACCATCAACTTCCTTCCTCAGCACTAGAGCCCTGGTCCTAAGCCCCTGGCCCACGACCCCCTAGCATGGGTTCCAGGCCACCAGACACCTCAGAGAATGCCTCAAACCCCTGGCCTGAGAACCAGGGACTTGGCCTCAGAGGAGACATCCCTGCTGGAGGGACTGCAGCCTCCTGTTACATCCCTGCCCAGCAGGAAACATGCCAGTGAGGGCCCAGAAAGATGGAAAAGGGGATTCCCAAGAAGCTGGGAGGTGTGGGAGGACCAGCCAGAGGGGTCTGCCCAAGTGGGACTACAGAGGACCGTGCAGGATGAGCTCAGATCTCAGAAACAAGGCAGAAGCAACAGAAGCCCATGGAGAGTAATTCCCCCCCCCTATCCAGTCTCTTTCCACCACTCAGGATCACAGAGAACTCCCTGTGGAAAACTCGTGTGCCTTGCACGTCTCCCTGCTGCTTGCCAACCTTTGTAGCAAAGAGAGAGCAGGTCCCTCGGCTCAAGGCTGAAGCAGGGAAAAGAAGTCATGAGGGTTCAAAGCCCTGCTTGGCTGTTGTTAATCTTTATTTTTTCATGGGTATTGCTGATTTAGGGCAAATCTGATTTTTATCTACAGCTCTGACAAAAGGTCTCCTTTTAAATAAGGACAAGTAAAACAGAGAAGGGATTTTTAAAAATATACTATGTGTCACGTAAAGGCATGGCAGGTCGTGAGGTCTGGCGGAAAACGTTGACAGTGTAATGCTAAGCATTACTTTATCAGAAGAGGGCTGATACCCACTGGCTTTTTCCCCAAGAGAAGACACAAGTACCCCTATGGGGCCTCCCTTCATCAGCCCCATAGGCAGGGACCAGCAGCAGAAACCATGAGATGTCCATGGTCAGACAACATTTGAATTATTCTGCTTGGAGGACACGCCAGGGGACAGATAATGAACACTGAGATGCTCGATCAGCACCAAACCACCACAAGGACAGCTAATCTCTCAGCTCCCGAGAACTAGGAGGCTGACACGGAAACCACAGGGAAGAGCTATGGCCGTGTGTCTGTGGGCATGTGTGTACACACATGCCTGTGAGTGCTGGGAGTCAAGAAGATAACAGTTCTGAACCACCGCCTTTGAGGAGTTGGCATGTGTGAAGACCACCAGGGGCCCAGATCCCCTGAGGTGGCCCTGATCCACAGAGGTCCAGCCCCACTCTGCCTGTCCCACTCATTCCCAAGTGGGCTCAGAACCCTTTCCTGGCTCCCTCTGGCTCAGACAAGAGGCCACAGACTTGCTGGGGGTTTGGGAGCTCTTCTCCGGGGTCCTGACAGTTCTCTACCAGAATGTTTTTAATGTTGTGCTCTCATTTTAAGGAGTCATCAAGAACAGAATTATCTGGATCACTGAATGCTCACTTTGTGACCAAAGACACAGCTGGGAATTCAGGGCTAGGATGGGAGACCCAGGCTGAGGAAAGAAGAACTCTGGGAGGCTTATCAAACCCAGTGTGACCTGGGCTCCCTGGGTGGCTCAGTCATGATCCCAGGGTCCTGGGATCGTGTCCTGCATCGGGTCCCTGCTCAGCGGGAAGCCTGCTTCTCCCCCTGCCCGATGCTCACCCTTGCTTGTGTTCTGCTCTCTCTCTGATAAATACATAAAAAATCTTTTTAAAAAATGGTGTGTCCTGCCCACAAGGCCAAGGGCTGGCCCCTACGATGGCATCTCAATGATGAGAAGGAGGACAGGAGAGCGGAAAAAACCCAACTCGCATAGGTTAGTGAAGCACGATGTAGCTGTCAAAAATGGTGCTCTGGGCCCCCTGTAGCCTGCACACCAAACCTGCAGGCAGGCCACTACCACCAGGCCCACTTTACAGATGGAGAAGCTGAGGCTGGGACACAAAGCCCTCATTATGCGGGCTCCCAGGACTCAGGCCAGGCAGGCGTGCCAGCATCCTCCAGGCTTCCCTGGCCTGGCTGCATCCTCACCCTACTGGCACTCCACAGGCCAGGCCTTCTCACATTTCAGGCCATTCCTGGCCATCAAACCATAGCAGAGCCAGGAGGGCTGTCCCAAGTTTGCAATGAGGAAATTGAAAGATTGAAGCTCTTGCAGGTCAGGGCCTGCCTGCAGCCAAAAAGGCCTCTGGTGGTCAGAGGCAGCCATCCCTGGAATGTGGGTGCTCACTGCCCCCCACCCTCTCAGCCAGGCCAAGTCTCCTAGCCCGGGGCAGGCAGGCAGCCCCGCTTCCTCACCAGCATGTGACCTGGGCGGGGTCACTCTGGCCTACAATGCAGCATCCCCCCACCAGAAAAGCTAGGCTCCCCACCCTGGAGGAAGGAAATAACCTTTCCCCAAACCAGCACTTTCTTTGCAACAATCTCCATATATGAGAAGACAGAGGCATTTTTGCAATGCTTCCAAGTTCCAATAAACGTGAGGACAATGGTGCAAAATGACGCAGGGCTTGACCTGAGAGGGGCCCTGGGAAGGGACCAGACCGGAGGAGGTAAATTAGCAGGGCGTGCGTGCCAGTGGTGCCCGTGATCAAGGGGCAGCCCATCCGGAGCAGGACCTGAAGGTGGACAGACCTGGCTCCTGCCCCAGTTCTTCCTCCAGACTTGCCATGTGACCACAGGCAGACACGACCCTCTCGCAGCCTCAGTTTCCCTGCCCTGTCACTCTCACAAGCCTCCCACCGATCATCTCACCCCCCTCTAGTCCCTCATGCCTGGACTGATTGCCAGACAGACCCTCCAACCCTCTGGCCATGCCCATCCTCTTCTAAGAAATGCCCCAAGACTGCCCATCTCCAGGTCACAGGCCAGGATTTGAGGTTCTCCATTGTCAGGGTTCAGTCCACCAGCACAACTTTATGGCCCACCTCTCCTCCAACCCACCTCTCCAAGAGAAATTGGGTTTTCTCCTGTTCGTGTCTCCCTCACCTTTTTACCTTCACATCACAGAGCCTGTACACCTCCTCTGGGAGGTCTACCCTGTCCACCACCAGACTCAGCTAGATGCTTCCTTGGCTATCAGGACCACTGTGCTCTCTCCTTCAGGACAGCCCTGACTGAAGCAGGTCAGAACTGCCTATGTGCCTCCCTGGAGCCCCTTAATTGGCATGGGAGGGACAATAGGCCATCCCACACCAGAGGCTACTGTGAGCACCCCAAAACCTTGGGCACACATCCCTGGCATGGATGTCCAGGGAGCCACTGTCCAGGAACCCTGACTCTGCAAGTAAGGTGTTCCCAGCAATGCTCAGCCTCCCATACGGCCCAGTTCCAGGCCCCTGTGGCTCTCCCCCAGCAGCTCAGGAATGGGGGTACTTTAAAATCTCAATGAGGGCTGGCCCCTCCCTGAACTGAATCTGTATCCACCCAGAATAAAAATGAAAGCCTTCCTGTGGCGCCCAGATGTGGCCCACCCTCCAGTGGCTCTCCTTGCTCATAGGGGTCCTGATTTCTAGCTGCCCCAGGTCATTTGTGCCTGCCATGACCTCTGCCTGAACAGCACTACTCCACCCAGGCGTCTGCTCCATTGACACCTCTCATGCTCAACCTAAAATATCCAGACCCAACTCCCAGCCCCAGACCAGGTTTGCCATCTCTTTAGCGCAACCACAGCCAGCATAGGACATCACAGTGAGCACCCACACATCCCCTGTGTGTGTGTCGCCCACCAGAAAGCAGGCTCTGTGGGGGCAGAGGATGTTGCCTTGGTCATTGTCCTATGCCCAGCACTCAGAACAGCATCCAGGACCCAGTAGATGCTCAATAAATGGAACGAGTGATCTCATTTCCTCCTTCAGTTAACCCTAACAGAGACAGGACACCCATTTTACAGATTAAAAAAACTGAGGCTCAGAGGTGTAAGTCACTGGCCTGACGGGATCACAGCCTGCGAGCGGCAGAGCCGGGAATCCAAACCTTGTAGGATGCCAAAGCAAGGATTTCTTACCCCTGGCTTCCCTTGGCTCTGGACCTGCAGCTCATCTCCCAACCAGTTGGCAGGGCTGACTGGGGAAACAATCTCAGGGCAAAACCGTAAGTGCTGTGGGTGCCCAAGCCAGGAGGAATCAGCGGTCAAATCACCAGAAGGAAACACACCCACAGGAAAAAGGGGTAAGAAACGGAGTGAGAGAGAGAAAGGGTGGGTTTTTTCTTTTGTCCATTTGCCAAACTTTGCAAAAAGTGACTTTGTTACCATCTAATTTAATCTCAGTGGAAACTTTTATGTGCCATGCCAGGAAGAAGTTAGTCCGTTCAACAACAAGGTCAGTGAAGCAGGGAATTTAAAAACCACCCTTAAACACTTCCACTTAAAACTCACAAATGAACGGTCACCCACCAACAGCCCATTTGCTTTTTAATTTAATGTTTTGAAGAGGCAATGCAGTCGTGTGGTTCAAAAAAGCAGAAAATATTTTAAAAAATTTTTAAAAAGGCACTAGGACATGTCACCTCACCCTTGCACCCTTGTCCCCCTCCTGCCCACCCCAACCCCCCCCCAGGTGACCACAGGTGAACACTGCAACTTGTTCCTTGTGTTTCCTCCCAGGCCTTGTTTATGTTTACACAAGCTAACAGGAAGTTGGATTTCTTATTGGACACAAGAGGCAGCACGGTTTACAAGCCATTCGGCAATGTGGCACCTATTTTCTTCTCTTAATAGATCTTGAAAGACCTTTCCACAAAGAGTGTCCTCATTTTTTAAAGCTGCATACTATTCCAAGGTGAGGCCATCCCAGCATCTGTCACCCCGATCTCAAATGTCCAGTCACAGACCTATCTCCCTCCTCTGCCAGTAGCTTCTCAAGGGTGAGAACTGCACCCCAGCATGGGGCCTAGCACAAGCCTCCCAATCTTCCTCAAGAGGGTGTCAGAAAACGGAAATCCGATCTCCTTGCTTCTTCCACCAAAACCTTTCAGTAGCTTTCAAACTCGCTATGCTGACCTCCTTCACTTCCTTGGCACCCTCTCACCTCTCCCTGACTCACTCCAGCCTCCTCCTTTTCCATTCCTCACACATACCAAACAGGATCCTACCTCAGGCCCTTTGCACTAGCTGTGCCCCCTGCTTGGCATTCTCCCTCACCACTCTGGTCTCAGCTCAGAAGTTCCCTCCTCAAAGGGCCCTCCCTGCCCTTTCTGTTTAGCTGTTCTGTTGACTTAAGCTCCTTTACAGCATCTGAAATCAACGTGAATAATTAATGTCATTAATTTCTTTGTTCCCTGAATCACACCACCTCACCTATCTAACTAGAATATAGACTGCATGGGAACAAAGAGAGTATCTGCATTGCTCACCCTGAGTACCTACCTGGACAGTGCCTCTTCTAGGATGTGACTCCCACACTCCAGCCCAGGAAAGCCAAGCTCCCGCAGCAGCTCCCACCTGGTAGAATTATTCCTGGCAGCCCTCACAAAGCTTATGGGACTGTGGGAGTCCAGCACCCAGAATCCTGCCACGAGCTGGAACTGCATCCCAGGCCAAGGTCTTCAGCTAGGGGAGGCCTTTCAGAATTCAAGAAGCCTGGGAGCAGGGCTACACCCAACTGCCTCCCAACAGTGGTCCCAAGGATTCCATCCTCTCCCCTCCCCTTCAGATCCATGAGCCCTAGAAAGCTCAAGAGCACAGTACCCATTTTACAGAAGGGAAGACTGAGGACCTGAGAAGGGATGGATGGGCCCTCTGCACCATCTTACACAGCCCAGCACCTTCCTCCCCAGTGGAAAAGAAAACCCCCAGGAAGCTTGAGGAAGAGGTCAGGGCTGCCCACCATCCCCAGTCACTACAGAAGGGCTGGCCCTCATTCAGTCAGACAACAAACTTCCAGGATGTTGCACATACCAGGGGGCACTTCACTGACATCAGCCACAGAAGTGTGCTCACAAGAGAGAGCAGAGTCACAGAAGCTGGGACTTAAAGTAACACAGCAACTGCCCCACCCTGTGCCACCCATGGAGAGGCCACCCAAGGGAATGCGAGCTGGGACCTGGGAGCCTGTTCTCCACCTGAGTCCCTCCTTGTAAGGAATCTCGTCCACCAAGGCTGACCAGGGACTTACAGGGAAAATGCAAGGTTAGCATGAAACCTGATGTCCAGCTGGGCACACTGTGATGCTCCTGAGGCCAGACAGACTTGAGACTCAGCAGTCTTTATCCTGGTGGTCAAGGGGTCATTGTGGATATGACTGTAAGACGAACAGAAAACCATGCTGAGCTTTCAGGCTGATGAAAACGGCCTGGCTGGCTTGGCTGGTGGAGCCTGTGACTCTTGATCTCAGGGCAGTGAGTTCAAGCCCCATGTTGAGTATAAAGATTACTTAGAAATTTAAAGAAATCTTTAATTAAAAAAAAAAAAAAAGGAACCTGGGTGGTCATTTAAATCTTCACTTTATTGTGAAATCTTCTTCATTTTAGGTCCTGAATTTAGCTCTACCCTGACCCCTGTAGAGAATGCAACTTCACTTCCCTGGTCATTCCACAAGCATTTATTAAGCACCTACTGTGTGCCAGGTATGGACCTGGCTCAGGGACTTCACCCAGGGTTGATGAAACCAAGTCCCTCCACTCATGGATTCATCAAAAGAGGGCAAAGAGCTTGGCTTTAGGGCCAACAAACTCTGGGTTGAAATTTCAGCTCTACCACTTGCTTCCTAGAAAACTCTTTCCAAGCCTCAGTTTCCCCATCTGTCAAATAAGGTAAGAATGTGACCTTGCAGAATCATTGATGGGATCTGGTAAGAAATTTGACTGTCAAAGCTGGCTCTGATATCATGGCCTTCCTCCCATGGGACTCCCAGGCCACTGTTCCCACAGTCCAGCAGAAAGCACCTGCCATCATCACAAAGATGCCTTGTGGCCCAGGCCTCTGGTGTGCCCAAGTGCTGTGAAGAGGTGTAAGGCTCCCTCAAGGCTTTCCCAGTCCTGGGTGGGGGGACTAGCCTGGGCCCCTTTGGGGTAGGCAAGGCGCAAAAAGAGCCCAGTTTATATGACAGGCACAGTCAACAATAGAGGTCTATGCAGGCCAGGTAGGAGCTGAGTCCCGGGTGGAGACTATAGCCAAATGATGCTCCTGTCCCATCCCCGTGGGGGCAGAGGCAGACAGCACTAGACAGTTGGTACCACAAAGGAACGTGGATCCTGGGCTTTCAGGTCTTATGATTTTTCAGGTAAAAGGTGAAAATCTGGACTTTTCTGTGAAACTTGCCAATTTGCAAATGCTGGCAGCTAATTAAATATTTAAAAATAATAACAACATGGTAAGAGCCAAGCAAAACACACAGAGCCAGTCAAAGCCGGGGCTGGCAGGTTTGCATAGCCAGCGTAAGATTCTTTGATTTCACCCATCCCCTGCCCGCTTCCCCCGTTTCACAGCTCTGGATCCAGGAAGGGAGGGTGGAAGTCAAGGAAGCAACAATTACAGGTCCCTCCCTCCTCCTGGTGAGGATCTTCACCCTCCTTTGCACGTGAGGAAGGTGAAGCTCAAAGCCCCAGTCATTCAGCTACAAACACTAGCCTGGCCGGCTCTTGGGGGCTTGCTCTGAGAGGGGCTATCCAAGGGGCTCTGCATGATGATCAGCACCCAAATCTTTTTTTTTTTTTTTTTTTTTTTCTTTTTCTGGCCTGTCATAGTGACACCTGCTGGCTCACACCAGCTTTGGCTCACACCAGTCCTAGTGTAGTCACCTTCTAACAGGGCTGGTAATTGGGCCAAGAAATGGCAATGCAGCTTGGGAGAGTAGAGTGGGGGAAGGGGAGAGGATGCAAGGGGTGATGAGGAGTGGAGAGGCTGTCGGAGTCAGGCCCAGCTCTGAATGCCCCTCCCTGTGCTCCTACAACCTCCCAGTCCCAATGGTAAGTAAGAGAGCCTCAGCCAGGAGGCTTCCCCTGCCACAACCCTCCTCTGGCTCCCAGCTAACTCAGGATAGCAGGCAGGGCTATGCCCATAGAGATGGAGGGTCAGGGGTGCATGGGACTATGAAGTAGGTGGATGTGACTCTGGGTGAAAGATTCAATGTGTGAGGCACTGTTACTCCAGTTATGCGAGAGACATGTGTGTAACACATGTGAGATAGAAATGCATGTGTGATAGACACACGTGTGGCAGACATGCATGCGTGCCAGAGGCACACGCGTGTAACACAGACACAACTGCTTGAGAGAGAGGCGTGCCTGTCTGGGACACGCCCATGTGTGAGGCACGTGTGTGCAAAAGGGATCCAGGCATGTGTGTGAGAGATTGAAGGGGGGAGCGCTGAGCATGGGACTTTGCAACTGGGGGGCATGGGGGATGGGGTAACGGGTTGGTGGGTGCGCCCAAGCAGAGAGGGTGCAGGAACTTCTTTTGGCTACTGGTGCGCCTGTGTGGTAGTGTGGCAGGAGGGGGAAACTGAGAATGTGAGCTTGATGTTGGGAAGGGAGCTGAGGGGCAGCGGGAGGGGGGTAAGGGGGCGTAGGGAAGGAGTGCAGCAAGGCTGGGGGGGGGGGCGGTGACCGGTTGGATGCAGCGGAGGGAGAGGACGGCAGCACCGGCGATGGGGGGCGCTCGAGCCGGCGGGTGGGGGGACCCGCCTGCAGACCCCGAGGCCCCCCTCGCTCCCTCGCGCCGGCTTCAGTGCCCATATCCGTCCAATGGGACCGAGGCCGGGAGGGCGAGCCCGCAGCTGCGCGGCGGTGTGGGCACCCGGCGGCTTGGGGCGTACATCCGCGGGGCCGCCGAACCGTCGGGGCGTCCGAGGGCCCCCAAGCCGAGCTTAGCAACGGCGGCCCGGGAGGGGCGCGGCGCGGGAGGAGAGATGGGGACCCCGCGCGGGAAGGGGATCAGTGCGCACTCACCGCGGGGCGCTCCTCACGTCCAGCCGCCCGTCGCTCAGTCCGCCGGTCCGTCGCGCGTCGACAGTCGCGAGCCCCGAGCCCCTGCTGTGCGCGGCGCGGCGCGGCGCGGGGCGGGGCGAAGGCACGGAGGGGCGGCCATTAGCCCGCCCCCGGCCCCCTCTCCTAACTCCGCCTCCGGGGCGGGGTCTCGCCGCAGGCGGGGGAGGGGGCCGAGCCCGCGCCTCTAGCAGCCAGCTGCGCGAACCGACGCCCAGAGACGGCCGCCAGGCGCGTCCTCAGCGGAGTCCCCAGCACCTCACCGGTCCAGCACCCCTCGTGCCCCGCCCAGCCTAAACTCAGTTCCAGATCCCGCGCTGCTGCCTTCAGCCTCAGGGCCTCTGGGCCTGCCACCTCGACCAGCCCGGGCCTCAGTGTCCCCACCTGAAAGTTGGGCTCGACAACCCTGGGCACGGCCCGAGGGGTCTGCGTACCGCAGTGCCAAGGGACAGCGGTGTGACAGGATCAGAGGGCAGACTTCTCCATCCCCCTTGCTTTCTACCCTGGGGGCTCCCACACCCCACCTGACCTTCTGGCGCCCCACAGGGCTACTACTGGTCCTTGGACAGACTGATCCCAGCCCCCAGTTTTGGGGCAATCTAAGCTTGTCCTTTTCCTCAGCGCATACAGCTAGTTGCCTGTGACCCCTGTATGACCTCACCCAAAACCCTTGAACTCTGTGAGTCCAGCCTCCTCGTGTCTTGAATGGATTAACCCCTATGGGTAATGGGAAGCCAAGGAGAATCTGGCGTCCTACCCTCAGCACAGGCCCCAAGACATAGTGAACACTCTGCCAAATGTAAACTAAACTCTTAATTACTGAGACTGTCATCCCCACAGCTGAGGCAGAATGGGGGTATCCAACTTAGAGTCTATGACTGACTGCTAGGAGACCCTTCTCAGAGCAGGCAGCTGGCAAGCGGCTACCTCCCAGGTCCTGGCCAGGGCTCAAAAGCCCATCCTCGAAACACACAAGCAAATTCTGGTGCTGCCTGCCCACTGCAAATGTCTAGCTCCGGAGGAGCCTAGGGAAAGGAGGAATGGCCCTAAATCCCCAGGCCCTGCAGGCCTGGACCTTAACACAGGGACCCCGAGCCCCCAATCCCCTCCCCACCACTATCTTAGCATCCCAAAGGCCAGTCAGCCTGTGAGAAAGTCACAGTCTGGGAATTCTGTCCTCCCATCTCTCTCTTTCTCTCTCTCTCTCTGCCATCTTCTGTCTCTCTCTTTCTCTTTTTATTGTGGTAAAAGTTACAACAGCATAAAATTCACCATTTCAACCACTTTGAAGTGTACAATTCAGCCGCATTTAGAATACACACAACTTTCTCTCTTGTCCTCTCTTGGCCATACCACCTTTGTCTGTCTCTCTGTCTCTCTGTCTCTCTCAGTTTCTCTCTGTTGGAATCCACCTCTATCTGCATTTCTTGCTGTCTCATTCAGGTGGGCTGGTGGCTCTCAGGGTGTCTCTCACTCTTTCCCCACTTTGTCTCTCCCTTTCTGTGTCTCTGTCTCTGTTTTGAGGCCCATCTGTCTCTCTGTCTTATTCTATCCTCCTTGGGCTCTGCATTTCCCTATGATTCTATCCCTTGGTCTCTGTGTGTTTCTCAGTCCTGGGGCCGCATCTCTAGGACCAAAGCCTAGACCAGGACCTCCAGGACCATCTTCCACCGCGGCCCAGAGACATGGAGCTTAACACTTGCCACCTCACATCTGGGCAGCAGCCATGGGCCAAGGCCTTCTCCCACCCCCACCCAGAGGCCTCGCCATAGCCTAAGAGAAGGATAAGGCCTCCAAGAGCAAGGGCAGAGAGAAGGGAAGCTACTTGCTCAAGGTCACACAGCTGGAAGGAGGCAAAGCCAGGCAGTGTCCAAGGGCTAAGACAGGACTGACCACAGAAGAACCAGGAGTGGATGGAGGGCCAAAGCCTGAACTGAGAACCTAGGTCCAGCCCTACCCCAGCTGTCTGTCTAACCCTGGGCTACCTGGCCCCTATTCCCCCACTGGAGCTTGTTTTTCTTCAAGGGCCTTTGCACACTCCCTAATCTTCATGACTGGCTCATCCTTGCATTGAGATATGGCTGAAATGTCACTACTCCAGAGAAGTCCTCCCTCAGACCCCAGTGCAGGTCGCCACTGCCCCTCCTTCCCTGTCTACCCTCTCTACTCTTGAAAGTCCTTGTCACTAGCTGACCTCTTTTCTTCATTTATAAATGACTACAGGTAGTAGAGCCTGTACTTAGGACTCCCACCACTCCCCAGCTGTGTGACTTTGAGCAAGTTACTTCACCTCTCTGGGCCTTGAATTCTTCAACTGTAAAATGAGCATAATGATATCAGGGAAGATTAAGTAAATCAAAATATAAATATAAAACATCAAAAGTACTTTGAACAGGGCTTAGCGGGAGGGAGTACTCAGTAAATGTCTGATGAATGAATGAGTGACGGATGGAATCTTTCCTTCTGTTAGCAATCGAAGAGCTCTGGGGCTTAGAAGGCGCTGAGCCTTGCCTCCCTTGTGCCTAGGTAAGCCACTGTCCCCTGATGAGGCTCTCCCCATCCCCATCCCCACCCCCTGCAAGTCCCAAGCCAGGAGGAGAGGCAGTGAGCCAAGGTTTTGCCTCACCTTTGCAGCCGGGGGGAACCCAAGACTTGGCCAACTTTCACAAGATAAAGTGGAGACACTTCAGTCGTTCCCTGTTATCTGAGCTGCAGATGTGGCCAAGGCAGCTGACTCCTCGGAGTCCTGCCAGGGCTGTTATCACAGACAGAGCGGACATCACCCACCAGGAATTTGGGGCCCGGGGCCTGGCCGAGACACGGTTGGAGGAAGTTCTGGGCTGATAAGGCACAAACAGTGCTCAGAGTGGGCAGCGGAGTTATTAACATCAGTGACAATCTCAGCAGCCCCCCCAGGCACCAAGGCGCCAGGGCTGGCCGGCTCAGAACACACCTGCACTGCCTGGCCAGCCAGGCTGGGGAGGAGATTTACTGGGCTTCCCAAGTCTGCATCCTCCCTTGGTAGCCTCCAGAAGGACCCCGCATTTCTCCCGGCATCTGAGAATAACAATAATAACAACACTCCCATACAACAATGGAGTAGGGTCTAGGAGCAGTGCCCTGGAGCCAAATGGCCTTGTTTTTTGTTTTCTTGTTTTTTTTTTTTTTTTTAAGATTTTATTTATTTGAGAGAGAGCACATGCAAGAGCAGAGGATAAGCAGGTTCTCTGCTGAGCAGGGAGCCCGAGGTGGGGCTCCATCCCAGGACCCCGAGATCATGACCTGAGCCGAAGGCAGGCACTTAACCAACTGAGTCACCCAGGTGCCCCTGAATGGCCTTGATTTAAAGACATATTCCTCAGGGTGATATTCAGCAAGTGGCTTCAGCTCCCTAGTCTCAGAGGTTTCATCTATAAAACAATTCCTGCCTCATAGGATTGTTTGGAAGTTAAGATGCTTCAAGCGAAGCTTGGCATGTGATGAGCTTTCAATTAAATATTTGTTTTTGTCAATTGCACACAGCCTAAACTAACATGAGCCTGCAACAGTGCCCCAAATCTTGCCACCAGAACTTTTCCTGCTGCTTCTGATGGCTGATGTGACACGCCTTCCTCCACACTGGGCCCACTTACTCATCGCGCCTGCCTCCCCTTCGGCACCCTCTGTAATCACAATGACTGGGCAGTGTGAGACAGCTGCCTGTGCCTGGCCACCAAGGAGGTTAAGAAAGTGGGTGTCTGGGCCCAGCTGCTGCCGAAAGAGAGCATTCCACAAATACAGAAAAGATATTCAAAGAGGGTGGGCAGTGATTTTAAGATGGAGGCTCTCCTCACCTGGGGAAGGCTTTCTCTACCTGCCGTCCTGTGGGCCAGCGAAGACCCAGGACAGCAGCGGCCAGACCCAGGCTTTAGAACATAGCAGTCCTCAGGGCATCTGGCTGAAGGAATGGGAGACTCTTGATCTTGGCGTCATGAGTTTGAGTCCCACGTTGGGTGTAGAGATTACTTAAATTAAACACAGAAAAATAAAAACCAAGGCAGTCCTTTCGAATCACCCAGGGGCTTTTTTTTGAAATACCAGTGTCTATGTTCTACTCTAGAACGATTAAAACTGAGTCTCCAGAGGGTGCGGGGGGGACATCGGTTATTTTTCATCCCCAGTAGATTGGAAGTTACTGCCAAGGACTTCCCTCTGGCTCTCTCCTTCCAGCTGTGCCCTTCTGGAGAGGACCAAAGAGAGATCAAGGAGATGCGTCCACCTGGAGCCCATCAGGCTTCACACCAGTCCCTGGGATTCCCCACTCGAGTGGCCCAGAACCCCAGTGTTTGTGCTGGCTTCTTCCACTCATCCCTCCCCCTAGGAGAGGGCCACATCATCAGCAGACGCACTCCAGGCCTAGGGCCACTGCTCCAGATGACATGAATGGAGTGTGCAGTCAGTGGGTACGCGATCAGTCCCTGCAACCCAGGTCAGGCCCAGTCTAGTCTGCACGTCACCTGGTTCTCCAGCCTCATCCCCCACACACATCCCTGACTTTACTCTTTAACCCAGCAAAAAGCTGACTCTACACCAGGAAACTCCCCACCTCCCCGCCTTTTCATCCACCATGAAGACTGCTCTATCTGAGGTACAAGGCACCAGGCACCAGTCACACCCCACCCTTCACGTGAGAAACAAAACCGCAGACGTTTTACGCAGACCCAGCCTCCACGGCAGCCAGGTAGGAAGTGTGAGGCCATTGAATGGGCCATTGAAGAAGTGATGTGACCTCCTGCTTCCCTTTCCTCTTCCTGCCGGCTGAGTAAGGACTGGGTGGTGGATAGAGACCTGGAAAAGCTGCCTTGCATGGGGTGGGGGGGAGGTCACACTTGGGTGGAAGGAGCCCCCGAGCTTCATAGATGGAGCACCATACCTGGCCTAGATTCTCCCATGGAAGAGTCAAATATACTGTTTCAAATGTCTCAGCCATAGTCTTTCAGGATCTCTCGTTTATAGCCACCTAACCTATACCTAACTAGTAACTAGCGCCCCCCTTCAACAGCTGGCTCGAACGCTCAGCAAGCCAGTCATGGACATACTGAGTGCACACCAGCCTTCCCCAGGAGCTCGTGGTCCAGAGGGCCCCTACCTCACTCCCCATCCCCCACCCCCGCCATGAACACTTGGGCCATCTGCCGCTGTCTCAGCAATTTGTTCCAGCTACCAGCGACCAGCCTCCTGAGCCTCGTGCCCACAAGCCTCTTCTCTCCATTCTGAGTCCATGTGTTTTTTTCAGATGGAGCTGATCCCCCCTTTCTGGCTGGTAGCGGGGGTGGGCGGTGGTCATCTGGCCCAGGTGTGCCCCACTAAAGTAATCTATTCAGAGAAGGAACTGAAGGGAGGAACCTCTTTCTTTTCTTTCTTTGTAATGATTTTCTTTACTTATTTGAGAGAGAGAGAGAGAGAGAGAGAGAGAGAAAACCCAAGCAGGGGAAGTGGGAGAGGAAGAAGGGAGTCCAATGTGGGCCTTGATCTCAGAACCCCAGAATCATGACCTGAGCCGAAGGCAGACGCTTAACCATCTGAGCCACCCAGGTGGCCCCAGGAGCCCCTTTCGTTAAGGCAGCATATCTGTCTCAGAGCCTGGGACAGAGGCTCTCTTCTGGCGCATGGCTCGGCTATGGGTATGAGCCTGTGGTATGGAAGCCACCTCTTAGCAAAACCCACTAAGAAGGAAACCAGCTCAGAGGAAAGTAGAGAGGAGAGAGAGAGAAAGAGAGAGAGAGACAGCTTTCTGACAACATTTAAGCACCTGATTATAGCTTGACCTGGCAACCCCCCTCTGGAGTTTTCAGTTACAAAGGCCAATACATTCCCTTGGGGGCTTCAGCCAATTTAAACTGGGGTTCTATTACTTGCACCCAAGACTCTTGGCCAGTGGAATTCATCTCATCAAGGCAATGTTACCTACCCAGTCTGGTGTCTGCACTTCCGAGGTTTGCTTCAGATACTGGGGTTAGTTAGCCATTGGGGATCAGATTTTATGATGTCCAGACTCTCTCCAAAGGCGCTTTGTCTTAAATAAAGGGGACAATGATTGGAATGAAAAATAAAGTCAGATCTGTTCACCATCCACTGTGTGCCAAGCATTGGAATAGACACCTTCTATTGGTTCATTCATTCATTTAATCCTTGAAACAATCCTAGAGATGCTGGATATTATTACCCCCATTTTACAAAGAAGCGGGCTCAGCAGCATAGCCAGGGCCTCTGCCCAGGGCAGTCTGGCTCCAGAGGCTGCTTGTTTCTCCCTGCTCTTGCAAAGGAAGGCGTGGGGCACGTCCACGGGTGATCATTCGCTGATCATTAGATCAGCCCTTGCTGATCATTCCTCCACGGGTATGGGAGCCGGGACTAGATGGGCTCTTGGCAGAGCATTTGGAGGGGCTGAATGAAGCACATGGAAGGGGACGTGTGGAGAGAAGAGGTGGGAAAACCATTACAAGTTTTCTTCCACTCTGGGGCTTCTCTGCATTTTCCCAAGCTGTCTGCTGAGTGCAGGAAAGCTGCCCAGCCTGGCGCTTCCCATCTGGGAATGGTCAACCCTTACCTCCCAAGGCCCAGCTCACTCTGCTCATTAGTGACTCACCCCCGCCCATCTCCCTGCCTGGTGTGATGAAATTTCTGGCACTTCTGAAAAGTTCTGGTCACCCTAGACAAGACTTGGCTCAGCCTTGCCATTCAACCCAGCTCTCCCTGCAAGGGCAAAGGCAAGGGGGCGAGGGGCACTGAACTCAGAGGCTGGGATCTCCCCAGTGGGCTGGAAAACCAGGCTGAGGGGTCTCAGAGCCCCTTTCCTGGTGGAGCAGCCCAGAGAGGGAGGGATTTGCCTGAGGCCACACAATGAAGACCTACAGGGCTGAAAGGGGCCCCCAGGACATCAAAAGTAGCTCAGAGACAGGAGGCCTGGTCTTAGCATGGCTCCCACCCTCTCTGAGCCTCAGTTTTCCTATTTGTGAAATGGGAGAGGCTGACTCTGATCTTAATACATAAGCTGGGGAAAACAGACAATAGAACATTTAATACTAGCAAATCTACCTTCACAAGAGAACCTCTTCCAACCAGTTTTGTTCTAGACCTATGTATATATGTGTGTGTGAATGGATGTACGCGTGGATGTATGCAAATAAAATTACACAATCAAATTATAATGAACACTGTTCTCTGTCCATTTATTTTTTTATTTTTTTTAGATTTTTAAAATTTATTTGACAGACAGAGATCACAAGTAGGCAGAGAAGCAGGCGGAGAGAGAGAAGGAAGCAGGCTCCCTGCTGAGCAGAGAGCCCGATGCGGAGCTCAATCCCAGGACCCTGGGATCATAACCTGAGCCGAAGGCAGAGGCTTTAACCCACTGAGCCACCCAGGCGCCCCTTCTGCTCCATTTTAATGTGATATATTGTCACCATTTTTCTACATCAATAATGGACCCACAGGATCACTGTCAACAGAATATTCCACAGTCTACCATCACCATGATTTACTGAGCCCTCGCTGATCATTCCTAGTTTCCTTTATTATAAAAACCGGTTTGAAAGACATCCTTGAATCTATGTATGCAGACGTTTGTCCACCTCCAAGAAGTTTCCAGGGCAAAGGGCATGTATGTTTTCAAGTGATTTGGATATACAACTATCCAAGGACACTCCCAGAGACATGTCCAAGTCTTCTCCCACCAGTCCTGTGTCCGAAGGCTCGTTCTTCATGTGCTCACCACCCACACGCTGGCCTCAGTCCTGGGGATGTTCAGTCAGCCTATTAGGGGAAGAGGGCATTCTGTTATTTGACGGTGACTGCCTTTTTAAATGGTTACTAGCCCCTTGGGTTTCTTCTGAGAACTCCCACACATACTCTTCATTTTCCCTCTTGAAGTGTTTCTCTTAAGCTCAACAATTTTTTTTTTTAAGATTTTACTTATTTATTTATTTATTTGTTTGGGAAGCAGGGGAGGGGCGGGAGGGTAAAAGGGAGGAGGGGAAAGAATCTCAAACAAACTCACACTGAACACCAGCCATGGCCAGGCTCGATCTCAGGACCCCGGAGACCATGACAGGAGCTGAAACCAAGAGTGGGATGCACTTAACAGATGGAGCCCCCCGGGCGCCCCTTTAGCTCAACAGCTTTTAATAATTCTTCAGCCAGAGGGCATGTTGGCCCTTTGTCTTCCAAGTACGTGAGGCAGACAACTCTGTTCTAACTTTAGTGATGTGTTTCCTGACATAGGGAACTTGTGAGATGGGGTGTGGAAAAACTGACCACTGTTTTCTTTGTGCTCATAAAGCCTTTCGCCCATTCTACAGTAGACCCTCAGGGCTCCTTATTCATTCACTCATCCTTCCATCTTGTGTTTGTTGCTGCCCTCGCATCTAACCCCGAGGCCCCCGGCCACCCAATCCCACAGAGCTGGTGGCTTGCTGCTCCAGTGCACGGCCGGGCTGTGGGGCAGAAATCTCCAGTAATTCCTGGAAGCCTCCCTTTCTAGGAACAGGCGGAGGGAAAACATTTCTGCTTCAATAACAAATCTTGGCCTCTGAGACTGCAAATAATCTCTGGTTACCTGACAGGGCTTGCCCGAGCAGTCCTTGGGTATCGAAATTTTAGAATAACCATGATTATGGCTGCCAAGAAGATTCACCACTCAGATCTCCTGCTTCAGCAGCACAGGTGGCTGCCTATCCCTCTACATTTACTTCTGCATTTTTGCTGAGGCCACAGTGAGCTGCCCCCCATAGTGGCTACGAAAGCAGGATCATTCCAGCAAGACCCTGACTTCCTCCCGCCAGCAGGAGGCTGGCTGAGGGTTCCCCGTCGTCCTGCCTGGAGCTCTCAGGAGTTGTTCGTGCTCTGAGATTCTTAGTCCCTAGCATGCTTACTTCCCCATTTCTGGTAGCAAGTGTCTGTGCTGCATTGGCCTGAGTTTCTCCTGCCTTCTCCTGCTCTCTCCCCCAGAAATGTCCTTGCACATCTATCCTGTCTTGGCAAAATTAGTATGGACTCCTTGGCAGACCAAAACTCATGCAATGAAAAAGATAGTAACTAAAGTCGTCGCCACTGTGTCACACATTTATGAAGCTTAGCTACGCCCATCTCTCTCGCATCCCTCTCCGTCATGCAGGAGGTTAAATGCTGTGCCCACGTTACAGGTGAGAAGACTGAGGCTCAGAGATAGCTGAGCTTTGGTCCAAATCCAGGCTCCGTCCTTCCCACCGGAAAGCTGGGGAGAGCCCCGTGGCCCCCAGGAGTACCAAGTCCTTCAGACTGGGCATCCCAGTCCATAGCATTTCCCCTGGAACCCCAGCTCAGCAGGCTCTGTGTTCCCTCCTTCAACTCTGAAACCCGTGGGCCCCTCTAGGCCATAGGAATGTCAGATGGACAGGGTCAGAACCCCCTTCCCTGGATGGGAGGAGCCCAGGACCGCCCACCCCAGCTGAATCCAGAGGAAGGAGCCAGGAACTCAGCTATGGGATGGGAGGCAGTGCGTCTGTCCTCAGGCAACTTTAGGTGTTGACAGAAAGTCTTCGGCACAATTAGAGGGGACTTCCTTCTTCGGTTCTGGTCGTGCTCCCTGGCACTCCAGACTGGCCTGCTCCTCCTCAGTCAGCGCCCGTCCACGCCCCGCAAAAGCTGCTATTTTCCATGCAGAGTCACCCCAGCTCCTCTGCTACCCTGTGCCCAACACAGCCTGTCCCTCTCCCAGGGCTAAGCCCGGGGCTGAGCACTAGACCTAGCGCTGGTCTGCACTGCCCAAAGAGATGCTTCACCTTCCACATTCCAACCTTTAGACTTCAGGTAATGTGACCCGATGTAGAAGTATTTATTTGGGGTGACTTTTAAATTGCCAACACACACTGACTCCCAGTCTCTCCACTTCCCAGCTGTACATGCAGATCTCCTTGGCTTTGTGCTAACCCACTGGGGCTCAGGAACCTTCAAGCAGACCAGCCCATTTATCCTGGGCATCTACACTGAGCTGCCCTCTGGTCTCTTTCCAGCCCGTGCAGATCTCCCTAGAACCTGCCAGGCCTCTTCTTTCTTCCATTCTCCTCACTGAGGCCCAGAGAAGGCAGCAGGAGGGTGGGGGACCCACACTCTCTGTAACACACCAGCCAACTGGCTCCAGCCCCAGGAAGCCAAAAAGGTCCCTGGTGAGGTGTGTCTTAATTCTGTATCTCCATCTGTCCAGCCCTGGCCTCCTGACATGCTCGGGATAAGTGCCCAGTCTTGGCTCCACATCCCTGATCTCTGCTCATCCTGTCCTCCCCCCCCCATTAGAATCTGTTCTCAGTGTTTGTCCATCCATCTGTCCCCCCAGGCAGGTGTAGTGTGGTTACAAACACAGATTCTGGAGCCATGCAACCTGGGTTCGAATCCCAGCTCTGTCACTTACTAGCTGTGTGACCTGGGGATGTTCCCTCTCAATGACTTGGTGCTCCTAGCTATAAAATAACCTTCAACTGGCACACACTGTCAGAAAGACTAAGTGAGCCAATATATGGCAAGTGCTTAGGAAGTGGCTTGCACATGGCAAGTGCTCAATGAATATTGGCTAATATTACTCACTCGACAAATCTTCCCTGAGCACCTACTCCATGCCAGGTACCAAGGTCCAGCAGGAGGACAGACTCCCTCTTGCCCTCGGGGAGCCCACACTCTTGCAGGAGACAGATATAAATTCAACAACCTCACCAACACCCAGCAAGAAGCACCCTGAGGAGGCAGTGCAGGGGAGGCCATGTGGGCTGGTGGTTAGCCCGCAGAGCCTGGGGGTCCTAGGGGGTCCTAGCTGCACAATGCCTGGGGAGGCTCGTACCGCTCTGGGCCTCATTTCCTTCTCTATAAGTGGGGACAACAAGGATGCCTAAATCATCAGGTTTCAAGAGGGTTACGTGAGTTCGTAGGTGAGCAGAACTTTGTCAAGGCCAGACCCAGAGTAAGTGCTCCAGAAACGTGCTCCTGGGGGAGTGATGTGCAAGCTGAGGGGCCCTCGGTGGGCTGCTGGAAGAGTTCAGTGTGGCTTCTGAGAGCAAAGGAGTCCCTGGAGGATTTTAAAGGGAGCCCCTGAGGTGGCAGGTGGTAGAGTCCAGGTGGGAGACGAGGGGGTTCAGATGGGTGTGGAGGCCTCAGGAAGTGGTAGGATAGGATAGATACTGAGAGGAAAGAACTCATGCTCACACGGGTGTCTCACCAATGCTCATGGGAATATTTACAGTATGTCTGTTCACATCAGGTTTAAAAACAACCCAGACTCAGTAACAATTTGAGGATGGATAAACTTGGTGAGGCCCTGCAACTGGGGTGGGGCTCAGGAAAGGATGGATATTGGGAGCCAGGAAAGGGAGGGACAGGGATGACTCCCCCAGCTTCTGGCTCAGGATATGCCACTGATTAGCTGGAAGGGGTGCTGGTCTGGACTTTCTGGGGCAAATCACAGTATGCTTGAGTCAAACAGGCTTAAGCCAAAAGAGGGAGATAGGGAATTCCATAAAAGAGTAGAGGGATGGACTTCAAGCATAGCTGGATCCAGGTGCTCAAACGTTTCCAGGAACAAGTTTCTCTTCCCTTGTCCCTCAATTCTCCTCTCCTCCTTTTTCTGCCAAAATGCTCTTCTAGTAACCAAACATTCCAGGAGGTCCAGCACACAACCCTTAAAGTCCAGACAAATGAAGTACTAATCCTCTCAACTTAAAGACCTTTCAGATTGGAGGGGCTGAAGTCAGGTGCTCAGGTCTGAACCAATCACTGCAGCCAGAGGAATGGGCTGTGCTGATTGGCTCAGCCCAGGTCCTAAGCTCTACCCTAAAAGCCTGAAGGGGTAGGGTGAACTTCTAAATGGAAACTTAGGCTGTTGCCAGATGCTGGAAAGAAATCTGTGAATGGCCCCGATGGGGTGGGTGAATTTGCAGCCTTGGACTTTAAGTTGATTTTGTCTACATTGGATTCAGACACTGTCAGATAATGGCACATATTTTTAAAACATGTTCTCTGTAAAAGCCTCAACATTCACAAGGGGACTTCATCAAGCTTGTCAGTGCTTGGCTCTGGGCCAAGGGAGCCCCCCGCCCCCAGCCCTGGCAGTCCAACCAGTGAGAGCCCAGAGAGGCCTGGACTTCACACATCATTGACTCATGCTAGGCTAGGTACCAGAAGCCAGGCGCAGCCACCGTGGAAGCAACATGGGTCTGATAGGAGAGTCGTCGCCTGTGGTTGGTGACTAATAATAAAACAAGCAGGGTCCGCCCATTGCAAAAATGCGAAGCCAGCAGGCAGGAATGCCACACGAGCCCATAGTTGGATTCCGGTTTTGTGAGAAAATACCAGAGCTGGGGACTCTGAGAGACAGAGACTAGAAATCCTCTCCCGCACCCCGCCCTGGCTGCAAGGTCTCCCCAATTGATGCATCCTCAAATCGTTATGGAGGTCAGACTGTTTTTGAACTCGCTGTTGGCAGACATCCTGGTCGTGTGGATGGGAGCTGGCTGACAGCGCTTGCAGCTGACTTTCGTTTCTTTTCAGTGCTGTATAGTATTCCACTGGCTGGCTAACACGAGGGACTGTCTTGTTTGTGACTCTTTTGGTTGTTTTCTGGGTTTTCGTTCAAATGACAAAGAAGGCTGCCATAGCTCTCCTCGTCCCAGTCTTCCTGTGACATCTGTTTCAGTCCTCCAGGGCCAGCAGCCAGGAGAGGGAGTGCTGACTCATAGGGTGTGCACATGTTCAAGTTCACCAGCTCATGCCAAACCCTTGTTTCAGAGTGTTTGTACCAGGGCTGCCAGCTGCTGCTGCCTGCCGCACCTCCTCAGAAACATTTGTTGGCGTTTGCCCCTGCAGTAGGTGTGAAATGGTATCTCGGGCAGTTTTAATTTCCGCGTCCCTCGTCACTAACAGGGATGGGCGTCTTGTCCTACGCTTGTTGGCCGTCTTCCTCTCCTCTTTTACAAAAGTTCTGCTTACGGCTTTTGCCCCTGAAAACATTGTTTCTTCTTGGAAATCCCTGATTTCTTCAGCACGGTCTAGCCATGTGACTCTCTGCCTTGAAGCCTTTCTGTGACTCCCGGGGGGCCTCCAAGTAAAGTTCACGCCCAGCAGCCTGGCTAGCCAGGCCCTACCGTGGTTTGGCTCCCATCTGCGTCTCCATTCTTGATAGGAGCTGTTTCTTGACACTCTTCTCACATTCTTCCCTCCCCTCTTCCATTTGCCTGCCTGAACCCTGTCTCTGCAAACTTCCAGCTCCTGCTCCTGCTGGGGCACTGTCAGAAAACCCCTCCTTCTCCCCATTGACCCCACATCCTTCCCTGGCTGCTTCTTTCTCAGCCTTCAAGTCTCAGCTAAAACATCACCTCCTCTTGGGAGCCCTCCTGATTTCTCCCCACCCCCACCCCAACTGTAGGGGCACAATGCCTGCTCACTCTGTCTCAGGGTCAGCACTCCTGTGCTGTAAACTGGACAACAAACTCCCTGAAGAACGAAGAACAAACTCCCAGGAAGTGACAGTGACAGTGATTGTTGCAGGCTCCTATTCCTGGTAACTGGGAATGTGGCTGCAGTCAGCCAGCTTTCTAAAACTCTAGAAGAGGGAGAAGGAGGGAGGGATGGCAGGGGCAGCATGGGACTTAAAGAGAAGTGGTTGCACCAGCACAGACCCTGGAGGGACCCAGGGACCACTAGGATCTGAGGTTAGGGAGGGCAGAGGAGGGGAGCTGGCTTCTAGCTGGCAGACTCAGCTTCCTAGAAAAGTCTCTTGTCTTCTCTGTCTCCGTTTTCCCATCTCAAAGAGGGGAGCCCTGGCCTACTTCCTATCAGAGACAGTGCCCCTGGATGGTCAGCCTGTAGGTCAGCCTTGTCTGACCTACAATTTCAGGCCCAGGGAGCTGGCAGACCCCAGGCCAGACAAAGGGGGCCTTGTTCCCAGGCTCTTTCACGGAAATTCCCCCCCAACAGCTTGGCTCCAGCTGAACAAAACCACATGCCAGCACGTGGGAGGAGGGGGTAGGCGTGCAGGCAGCATCCCAGCGCCCCTCTCAACTCCAGGCCCTGCCCAGAGTGCCAAATGCCACAGACTCTGAGGAGAGCTCCCTTTCTTCCCCCCCCACCCCCTGCTGGCTGCACTCCTCCAAGTCTCCCGTGGGGGGCCAAGGGAGCCAGTGGAAGTGTGTTCCCTTCTTGTCTCCTGCAAGGCTCACGCCAACCCTCCAGGCAGGCATTGCCACTGGGCCTGTTGAACATATGAAGAACTTGGGAAGCTTGGAGGTCACAATCACAAGCCCTCGGCTCTGCCAGGAGAGGTAGAGGCTAGACCACACGTGGGCAGCCTGACTCCAGCTATCCACTGCCCTGAGGCACACCACAGTGTCCTCCCTGTATGCTTGTCAGTCATCTGCCTTTCCTGGTGGGCAGTCTTCAGTGGGGTGGAGTGGGGGTTGTCTTCCAGCAAACCTCACCCTAACCTTCCTACAAGAACACATGGCGCAATATGGCTTCCCCTCAGCAAGTCAGAGAACGGACAGAAGGGACAGGATGTCATCTCAGGGCTGCTGGACAACTTCAAGGGGAGGAGGAGGCCCCAACCCTACTCACCACTTCCCATCTGGAAATCTGCTAGAACTCTGACTCAAGTTCCCAGCCTGCCGCAAGCTGTGCGATGTGGGGTGAGGGACTCCCCTCTCTGAGACTCCAGTCTTCTCATCATTGAAATGTGGGCAACGGCTGGGGGTGGGAGTGGCCCCCCATGGAGACTGTAAAAAAAGCCATGAAGTCACAGAAGGAAAACAATGGAAAGACCAAGTGTGGGCAAGGAAGTGTAGCAACCGGAATTTTTGTCCGCCCGCAGGGGTGGGGGTGGGGGGGTTCACATGGTCCCATCATTTTAGGAAACTATTTGGTGGGATTCACTAAAGCTGATCACATGCGCATACTATGATCCAGAAATTCCACTCTTGAGTTTTACCTCAAGAGGGGGAGAGCATGTGTCCTCCAGAAGTCCGGACAAGACAGTCCCTAGAGCAGCACCGTCCATAACTGCCCCAGCTGGAAACCACTCGGACGTCTGGCAGCAGCGGTATGAATATGCGGGTCGTCGTGTGTTCACACAGCTGGATCCCGCCACAGCAGGGCAAACACACGATTTCTGGCCACGAGCAACAACAGGGATAGAGCTCACCACACAGCTCTGAGCGCAAGTCAGGCCCAAAAGTTTACACACGGAGGAGTCTGTTTTTTAGGAAGTCCTAAAGTAGGGCAAAACGAATCTCTTGCTGTTAGAAGTTAGGAGCAGGTCCAGTTCCCCTCAAGGAGGTGGCAACAAGAAGGGACCACCACGGCGATTTTCAGGGGGCTGGTTGGGTTCTGCTTCTTGATCTGAGTGCCACCTTCATGACTCTGTTTGATCTGTGGAAAATCCAGCGAGCACACACTTAGGATCGAGGCATAAGGAGTTAATCAAAGACAGGGCTGTGTGGTAAGCCGTGATGTCCCCACTCCATTCCCGGTCTGGTTTTGTTTTTATTGAGACTCTAAAGGGATGGCTGGAGAGTGGTCTTGTGGCAGACACCTCTGTGCCCCGCCTGTCACCTCTCAGCCCACGGAGGGAGGGAACTGAAGCCTCCGTGGTCACTTTGTACGCAGGTGGCTTCTTTTGGCGGGAGGGCACCTGGCCTACGGGGCAGCCCTGAGTCGCCTTGCTATGAAGGCCTCCAGGAGCAGCCTCAGCCAATAAGGTGTAGGGCTGGTGGACAAACACCCTAGCTTCCTCAGCCCGTGCCTGGCGATTCTGAGGTGTGTCCTGTGCAGTCCCTACAGAATCCCCTGTTGGCTTGAGTCCCTGCTGTCTCTGATGGTAACTCTTTCACAAACATACCCTTTGTGGGCTTTCTTCCTTTTCCTTCCCCTGCCTCACATGGTCATGTTGCTTTCTGAAAGCATCGCCCAGAAAAACCACTTGCACTCAAATCCTTGCCCCAAGTCATCTTTCGTATCCCTAAATGTCAGGACAAGAGGGAATGATGGAGGGATTGTCCCTGTCTGGGAATCCAGAGAAGGGAAGCTGGTCCCCGATCTGATGAGAGTACCCCATGTGACCGTGGGCAAGTCACCCATTTATATAAGCCCATCTGCTGCCCTGGGTGCTGAGACTTTTGCTTTAGCAGAAGCTAGTGACCAGGACCCAGAGCTGAGAACCAAGAAGAGCCCCAAACCCACATTTTAAAGAAAACCAGAAGCCAGTAGAAGAGAGACCCAGCCTGTAGCTCCAGCCATCACCCAGGAACCCCTGTGCCCTACCCCATCAGCCTGCATATGTGGACTCCCAGGAGGAGGGGGGAGGTGAACTCTTGCTATTGGGGCAAGAACCAAGCTTCCCCTCCCCCACCCCAAAACAAAGTAAAGCCCTGTCAAAAGCCAAATTGCCAAGGGACTGGGTACATCTGCAAGGAGGGGAGATGGGGTGCCTCACTCCCAGTTTGGACATCGTCTCTTACAGTGGGCCAGGAGCCCTGGGTCCTGGGCCTGTGTGTACAGGAGAGAAGAGAATGGGAGAGATGGAGTGGGGCAGGGAGCAGCCATGAGGACTGCCTGCCAGAGCCCACTGATGGGCACTACAATAGCGGGCCAGGGGTGGATGTCCTTGCCAGTTCCTTGCCCTACAGGGATACCTGGCTATGGGGCTATGGGGGAACCACAGCATCAGGGCACACTGCTGGGGGCAGGAAATGAGCAGATTGGAAGGAATCCAACTGGGGCCAGGGGCTCTTTGCAAAAAGGGGTCCCCCTAAGAAGGCTCTCCCTGTGCTTCAGGAAGGACCCCATGTGCCCAGAAATGTGCTGGTGGAGATGGAGGTCGCATGATGGATGCCCGCAGTGCAGCCCAAGAGGCAACAGGGATGGACTGAGAGAGGCTGGCCGTCCTCCCTGCAACCTCCTGCCTCCCCAGGCTAGATTGCAAAAGAGGGCAGGGAGAGCAGGGAAGACAGGCCACACCCTCCCCGCCCTGTCCAGGGCCACAGGCCACATCCAAGTCTAGAGGGAAGAGATGGGGAGGGGAGGAGATTTTAAGTCCACCGTGGCCTGAACTTCATTCTTCCTGTCTGAGCACTCTAGGTTCTGCCCCCAAACCCTGTTCCCATCCAGCACGCCCAGACCCCGGCCCACTGTGCTGACTTGGGGGGACAAAGTCACTATCCCCTCAGTGACTTTGCCGGTGACCACCAACCACACACATCATGAACCTCCCACCTCCAGAGCCCTCCAGGCTACATAGATGGGCTCATGCTCACACCGGGCCCCCACCCTACCCAGGGCCCTCAGTCTCCGGGGCAGGGCTGTGCTGAGAAATCAATTTCCCCCAAGGATGAGCAAGGTAAAAGCACAGGCCAGTCTCATCCAGAGGCACAGAGGCAAAAATTCCTAAACAAACATCAATAAACAAATCTAACCATCTCTAAAAAGGTACTATATTACATACAAGTATCGTTTATCCCACAGCATGAGAAAAATCTTATGATCGTCTCAATAGGTACGTGCAAAAAATCTATTTCGTGAAGTCAACCTCTCAAAGTAGCTTTCTTTTTTTTTTTTTTAAAGATTTTATTTATTTATTTGACAGAGAGATCACAAGTAGGCAGAGAGGCAGGCAGAGAGAGAGGAGAAAGCAGGCTCCCTGCTGAGCAGAAAGCCTGACGCAGGACTCGATCCCAGGACCCTGAGATCATGACCTGAGCCGAAGGCAGTGGCTTAACCCACTGAGCCACCCAGGCGCCCTCAAAGTAGCTTTCTTAATCTGATAAAGCATACATACACACTTCAGTTTCCATATACGATCTAGAAATTCAACTTCCACAGAAAATGATGACCTGGGCTGAACCTGCCCGCCTCATTTCCATACCAATTCACTCCTCCAGTCAACAAGCGTCCCTTAGCACCTCCCATGCCAGGCCCAGGACCGTGTGCAGTGGTGGCAGGACGGCACCGTGTCCCTGCCCCAGTGGGACTAGATGTACTCACTGGCTAGGCAGAGTTCTCATCTTGCTGCAGAGGTAGGCGCCCGGGAGGTTTGGGAACACCAGGAATGGCCCCAGCGACACCATGCCAGCCTCCTTGGCCTGCCCCATGTGAATATCACTGCCACTTCTTTAAAGTAATTGCAGCAAAATACACATAACAGAGACTTGACCATCTTAACCCTGTTCAAGGGTGCAGCTGAGCGCCAAGGATGTTCTCACTGTTGCGCGACCCTCCCCGCCATCCATCTCTGGACTTTTTCATTCCTCCTAAACTGAAACTCTGTCCCCGTGAAACACTGACTCCCATTCCCTCCTCCCCCAGCCCCTCGGCAGCTACCAGCTTGCTTCCCGTGTCTAGAAATCTGCCAACTCTAGGGAACCTCATATAAAGAGGGAATCACTCAGAATTTGTGATTGATTACTTGTACTGAGCATAATGCCCCGAGGTCCATCCATGTTGTAGCACGAGTCACAGTTTCCCCCTTTCTAAAGGCAGAAGAAAATTCCATCGTATGTCTATGTTGTTTATCCATTCATTTGTCGATGGGCACAAGTTGCTCTCAGCTTTTGACTGTTGTGAACTTGAGTGTGTGAATATCAGCTTGAGACCCTGCTTCTGATTGTTTGGGGTCCTATACGTTTGTGCTCCTTTCTGCACAAAGAAACAAGTGAGTCCACCCTTAGTATCCCCGCTGGGACACGGGGAGAAGACTTAGCGCAGAAGAGCTGAGGCATGTGTTGGAGAAGAGGAAGGATGGAGGGAGGGCAGAAGAGGGAGAGGGAGGCACTCGTCAGCATGACCCAGCTAATCTTCCCAGATCAACCCCTAATCAACCCAGATCTGGGCCTCAGATACATTTTTTGCTGTCTGAGAAGATATTTTGAAATGCAGGATACAGCCAGATCTGTATTTCTGGATTCTCTTGGAAAGTCAGACAGTCGGGTCTGGTCTGGGTTCCCATGGCTGGAGCGGAGCAGCAGCCCACCCTTAGATGGGACCTGTGCCCTCAGGGTCTGCATGGTTCTCCAAAGCCCTTCTCTCCCTCCCTGGCACCCCTCAACAACTGCTGAGCTGGTGAGCCCTTACATGGAAGCTATCTCCCCACTTTACAGTGGAGGAAAGTAAGGGGGAAGTTAAGTAGCTGAGCTGGGACTTGAACCCATGTTGCATCACAGACACGGAATGAAAACCTAACTGTGTAAGTGGTGACTGGATGCCTGAAGAGAGACGCGGTGACACACCTGTACAACCCATCCCCATCCCACTTTGCTCCTGGGTCCCCACTACCGTCTGCCCAGCCCCACAACTGGTCCTTTGCCAACAGGATGAGGGCAGCTCTTTTGCTCGTAGCTCGATTCTCCTATTTTACTGTCTCTCCCCTGGGTCACCTGGAACCCTGTGCACCCCCTCACTCTGCCTTGCTCCTGCCTGGCACCCTTCTGATCTGCCCAGACATAGGCCATAAGGCTCTTCTGGAAACATGCACCTGCCCACAGAAATTTCCTGCCTGGAAATCTTTCTCAGCTGCAGTGCCTTGAGGACGGAGTCTGACTGCATCAGGCTGGCCTTCAAGGCCCGTGGGAAATGCTTCAGCCCTCCCCCACCCGCCGCCTCATCCCCCATGCATCTTCCCCTTTGGCTAGATTGTGCAGCTAGGGCACACCACACCATTCATACCTCTTGCCTTTGCAGATACTGTTTCCTTTGTTTCGATGCCCTTCCCTCACCTTTTCCCTGGTAAACTCCTACTCAGCCTTCAGAACCCAGCTCAGGCATCGGTCCTCTGGCCCCATGGGTCCTCTCTCATAGCTCTGATCATCATGTTTTCTTACTGTCCCTCTCCCTGAGACCACACCTGAGTCATGTCTGAGCCCCCACAACCAGCCTTGGGCCTGGCACAAAATGGGGTAAAATGAATAAATAAGTGGCCAGAGGGAGGGATGGAGGGAGATGGAGGGAGAGATGGAGGGATGGAGGGGAGGATGGAGAGTGGAACAGGTGGAAAAATGGAGGGATGGAGGAGAAGGGAGGAAAAGTCATGGGAAGGGGGATGGAGCAAGGGAGAGATGGCCAGAGGGACAGAAGGAAGGGAGGAAGGAGGAGGCACGGGTGAAGAGAGCGTGGGATGGGCTGGTTCTCTTTACTCCACTGTTGGAGAGACCCTCAGGGAGGGGAGGACGTCTTTATTTGCCTGTGGATTCTTCACGGAGCCCAGCCCAGGAGTGAGAGTGCAGCAGGAAACTGACAACGAACCCAACAGGAATGTGCTGGAAGTGGTGCTTAGGACGAGGAGTGGGGGCCACTGGGTGGAGTAGACGGAGCAGGCAGGTATGATAATAGTGCCCAAGCCCAGGGTAAGAGCGGGGACTGAGGGCTGGAGAGGTGAGACATTGGATAGCTATGGCAGAGGCAGAACTGGCTGAGCATGGTGACTGGGGACATCCGGGAGAAGAGAGGAGAGCAAGGGTGAGTCCAGGATGGACATGCAGAGTATAACTGTCCATCAGGGCTCTGTCCAGGACTGGGGCTGGAACTCAAGTGAGTGCTCTAGACCAGAACCAGGTTTGGGAGTGCTCTAGACCAGAATCCGAGAGAGGGTAAAGGAACATGTGGGATTGAGAGAAATTTCCAGATCTTGGTGGGGAAAGCAAGAGGATGGAGGCAAGGCCTTGGGGACAGGAGAGTGAAGATATCCAAGAAGAAACCAGAGGGAAAGGGTTGGAGAAGGGCAGGGTGAGAAGTCCCAGAGGAGCCCAGTCTGCAGAGGGTGGCAGAGAGGGTGCCCACGGTGGGAGGGCATTCAATTGGGACTTGCTCACGCCCTTAGGCCCCCTCTACCATCCAGTCCTGCCCTTGGCATTAGACAAATAAGTGCAGACAAAGAATGAAGGAGTTAGGGCTTGGCAGAGCAGTCATCATTTGCTGTCCCGGAGTGGTAGGTCTGTCCACCAAGCAGGAGCAGCCATGGGTCATATTAACGGAGATATGATGTATAGAAAGTGGGAGTAGAAGTTTCTGGTAAACTCCTCCCAGTCACACGCACCCCCATCCTGTCTGGGCGCTATCTGGAACCTGGCTATCCACAGCCTCAGTTTGGACCTCTTACCTACTCCTACTTCAGCTGTGCCTTCAGCACACCCCTCCCCAGCCCAGCCTTGCCTCCTACTCTGACCTGGGGTTTAGAGTCACCTTCTTTAGGGCTTCATTTCTCAGACCCCATCCAGCTCTTTCTGTGGTTGCTTCAACCCAGTGGCAGACCTAGCATGTCAGACACTCAGGATCCGTGCTCAAGAGCCCTGTTGTCGACAGGACAAGCATTTCCAGTAGTAATCACAAAAATGGAAATATTTTATAAATGAACAAAAATGTGCGCTTACCAAGCAAAAAGCATTTCACTCCGAGTTTGCATATTTATTTTCACTGGATTAAATTTTAAGCCTACATAAAAACTCCACGTGGTCCCATGGAAAGAACGAAAGTAGGTCAAGTTGTACTCCTTCCATCTTCAGAAACACGGTGCGATTATTGATTATTTCAAATCCACTGCCTAACACAAGAGCAGGTGGGGCCACAAGCAGTCAGAGACACTAAGCTGACTTTCCATTGCCTGAATGCTTCCAAATCATCACACACTCACTCTCCGAACACATGCTCATAGTTGAGCCCCCCCCGTGTCTGGGTGACCACATCTCAGGAGTCTGTACATCAGCAAAACATGCTATTTTGAAGCATGCATCTATATAATTAAAATTTAACAGTATCTACTGCCATTGTTTACAACAGACAGGAGTATTTTTATCATTGATCCTTTTTTTTTTTTTTTTTTTTTTTAGGATTTCCAGAGCCTGGTGCTAATAAAAAGCAGACTGCATTTGGTGGGGTCTATGACAGATTTAAATCATGCACAACTAATACCAGACCACCATTGACTGTCCCCAGGAGAAACCAGTCCCTTCTCCTGCCACTGGCCCGTTCTGGCCCTGGCATGTCATCAGCTGCAAGGGAGGGTTTCCCCAGCGGCCCCTGGCACTCTGACCACCAAAGCAGGTTTGTGGCTGGAGCCTTTGTCCTTTTTCTCAGCCCACTGGCATCATATCAACTGGAGTCCTCCCCTTGAGTGTGTCCCATCCCAGGAAACCACCAGCACCCCCATCTTCCCCAGGGGGAGGGAAGTCTCTGAGGATAAGAACATTTCTGGCCCTGCCCTATAGTTCCAGAAAGATACTCCTTGGGATCCCTTTCTCACTTCCCCAGGCCAGATGGCCATGAACAACCCACCATGGAGATGTGGTCTGAGAACCACACCCCCACTCCAGCAGTAATTCCATGCTTGGCATGCAGCCTGGATTAACCCGTGCCTGCACTCCAGACTGATGACCCAACGTGCCCGATGGGGCCAGCCAGAGACCTCCCTCTCACAAACGGCCTTTGTTCTGCTGCCCCTCAACCCTGGCCCCCATCATGGCCTTCCCCACACCCCCAGAGAGGGGAGGTTTCCTGCCCTGCCTCTATCACCAAGCAGGCCCTGTGGGGCCTGTCCTGATCCTGTAGCTGTGGAAGATGCTAGAAAGGCCAGGAGTGGACTTTGGTGTCACGCCCAACAGGGTTTGCTCCTGATGGCTGCACACGAGCTGCACAAATCTGGACTAGTTCCTGAGCTGCCCTGAGCCCCACTTCTTAGATCTAGAAATGTTCTACCTCTCAGAACAGATCCGAAGGCAATAGGAGACCATGTCCCCCTCCCTCCTCTGCTGGGACTCCAGCACCCCAACTGTGGTCCAGGCCCCAGGCCCTGATACTCCCAGAGCCTTCTGTCTCAGCTCTCTCCCCTCCATGGCTCACCCAATGTCCCCGTGTCCCCAAGCACAACAGCCTAGTGCTCTCCCTCAATCTTGGAATTATGACCTGGTATATCACCTGTTGGTATATTATACCAGTGCTCCTCAAATATTTCGCTGTCAGGATGTTTTAATAGGGAAGCCAGGTTTGGTGCATAGATAAAAATACAGAATGCGCAGTTCGGTTTGAATTTCAGATAAATAACAGATAATCTTTCTAGTTTGCAAAGCTCTTTTATGGGCAGGAAGGAATGTTTGGAGGGCTGGGGCCTCCCCGAGGAGGGACACTATTATGTCCCCACCTGGGCGATGGGACACTCAGCTGCTCCTGCTATAGCCCTCGGAATCCCAAAAGAAGTCGCTCCACGCTCACCTCCCTCTTGTCCTAAGTCACCACAGGCTTTTGTAAACAGTCTAGCCCTGCTGCTACGGGACCCCAGGGCAGGACCTCCAGCATGCTGGGTCCAGGGTGTCTAAGAGAGACAGGTCACCCGACCTCCTCCAACCAGGCCTAAAGTTGCTGGTGAGGGAGGAGGGGACGTGGGGCCCAAATCCTCAGGGGCACTGTGATCTAGCTTCCCCACCCACCACCGAGGAGGCTGCTGCTCCAGGGCCGGCCTCAGGAAGAGAGGCACCCTCTCTGAGGACAGCCCAGGGCTGCTGTGGCTGGTGATACTGGGATACCGGGCTCTGGAAGCCCCCCCGCTCTCCTCAAGCCAGGGCAGGCCGTGTCTGCCAAGGGGGCACTTTCTTCTAGCGTGCACAAGGCCATGCTGAGATGTAGCACTGGGGCCTCCTGAGTCTTTCCAGCCCTCCTAGAGAGGGAGCTCAGACCCCTGGAGTCTTGGCCCCCAGCCTGGATGCCTGGTCCCAGCCCCCTGGCTTTGTGGTCTGACTGCCAACCCCAGCTGGACACCCTCTTCTCTGTCAGCAGGTGCCGCCTCCCTCCTCCCATCCGGCATTCCACAAGTCCAAACCCCCATAGGGAGCTCCCCCAAGTGAGCTTTGTTCCAAGCATCCTTTGGGAAAATATTTGTTCACTGCCTGCAGGCTTCCCCAGGCTCCCATTTCCAGCTCTCGATGGGGAGCACCACTGTTTGCACTCGACCCTGGCTGCCAGCCCCTGGCTCTGGACTCTGCAGGCAGGATCTCCTCTCCATCCTGTGACCAGGAGACCTTGGCAGAGCCCTGGCCAAGCCCCTACCCTGCCCTCTCTCCTTCCCACCATCTGGCCCATGCTCCTGGGATGGACCCAAGTTCCCATGGGCAGAGAATCTCTCCCTGGGTTGGCATCGTCTGGGAGAGGCAGCTGCAGCCTGGCCTTAGGTTGCCAGGGACTTGTGAACTGCTGCCAGAGCAAACATCACCCACTGCCTGCTTCCTCGGGCCCCCTGGACCAAGAAGGGAAGGTGGAAGAGGACAGAGGCACAGAGCCCCGACTGCATACTAGAGCTTTGGTAGACACGTGGCCAAGTTCCATAGGTTGGAGGCATTACTTTCTTATCTGCAGAAGAGGAAATGGGGACTCAGAGAGGGAAAAGGCCTTGCCCAAGGTCACACAGCCCAAGAAGTGGCAGGGGCAGGGGCAGGATTTGAACCCAGGACGCAGTCTCAAATGCCCCTCGAGGCAGCCTTTTCTCTGTTTGGGGTCTGGGGCTAACCTGACCAGGGATGAAGAGGGCAGCAGCCGCCTTTCCATCAGCAGGTAGGGTTAGAAGTCGATGGCCTTGAGCCCTGAATTCACAATGACCGTGGAGCCTAAGTGTCCACACAGTAGCCACCTCCTGGGGAGGGGGGTGTGGGGGGGCATGTTCATCACGCCCTGTAACTGAGCTTCTGTGTCAATTTCCCTTGCTGCCTAGAAGACTCGGCCCTGCTGCTCCTCCTTGTTCCAGCAGACAGTCATGGGGCCCCACCTAGACTAGGGTCTGCCCCACCCAGGATCTGCCTGGCCAGGACCAGCTCCCCCAGCCAACGCTCTAAATCTCACCTCCCCTTCCCAAGAGCCCCTGCAGCTTGCTTTGGAGCCCTGCCCCATTTGGGGGAATGTGGCCCATCCACACAGCCCAGGAACTGCTCTGCTCGGCCCAGACCCTCTCTGAGTCAGGGCAGGGGGATGGTGGAGAAGGTGGGAAGGCCGGGGCTGTGGTAGCCGCCCCCTCCGCCCAACTGCTGGGTATGCACACTCCACCCATAAAATGGCAATGTCTGTTTCTGCCTCCCATGTGCCGTCAATTCCTGATGCTCAGCGTTGGCCCCTTGCCCCACACCCTCTAACACTATGCCTCCAGGCCTCTCTCTCCAAGGCCTTGGGTAAGAAAGGCACTCAGAGAACAAGAGCTCCGTCCCCTGGTTTTCGGGTGGAGGTGAGGAACGGAGCAGCAGGGTCCACCCCTGGTCACCTAGCACGACCTCCATTAGCAGGGGCCATGCAGGCCAAGGAGCAAGGGGAGCCAAGGAGCGGGTGGGGCTGGGGCCGAGGACGGCTCTGTCTGCAAACAACAGTAAGGGACAGCAGCCAGATGAGTCGGGACAGCTTGTTCCCGTAGCTGGGCCCAAGGGAACCTGGCTGACCGTATTTCAGTTACACTGGACCTGACATCCGCTCAGCAGCTAGCCCTGTCCCTCTCAGGCCTCCATTTTCACTCCTGCACAAAGGGTGATGGAACACAGCAATAGCCCAGGGTGGGGGCCCGAGGTTGGCTGTTTCTGGGGCTGAAGGAGCTGGCGGGTCCTCCCAGAGGTCAGGTGACCCACGCTGTGCAGGGCAGGGGGGAGGGGGTGGTGCAGATGCCGACAGGGGACCTCACACAGGCTCCCAGCCTCCAGCACAGACACACACACACAAGGGCACACTGAGGCTTGGAGACGGGAAATGACAGCCCTACATCATTGCAGCTGAGTGCCAGAGTCCAGACTAGTAGCCTAGCAGGGGTGACTTACCATCATAACAATTGTGGCAACTCCTTTCTAGAGCATTCGCTACCTGCCAGGCATTGTTCTGAATGCTTTGCATGAGCCCGCTTATTCATTTCTCACAGGCTGATATTATCTCCATTTTACAGATGAGGAACCTGAGACCAGGAAGGCTGTCATTCACCCAAGGTCAGGAAACTGCCGTCCAGTTTACCCCAGTGCTACCCCATGGATAGAGAGGGGGGATGAATTTGGTGCCTCTCCCCCAAGCCCCCCAGCCTAGCTGCCAGCAGCTCCCTGGAAACTCCCGGCGGAAAAATAATTGTGCTGGCCTAGGGCTGCTGGCAAGACCCAGGAGCTCCCTTCTCTGCGTCCTGCTGATGCCAGGTAACACTCACTGGGAAACCCGGGAAGGGGCTGGAGGGGAGTAGGGAATGGAGAGCACCCGCTCAGTTGTGGGATGGGGGTCCCCACAGATTCAGAGGGGACACTGGAGCCCCACTGTTCCCAAAAGTGGGATAGGGAATTGGGTTCCCAGCTTGGCCTGGCAAAAACAGTTCCTGGCCCTTCCCTCACAGCCCCAAAAGGCACCCACCAATTTCCCTCACGACTGGAATGGAGTGTTTCTGGAGCACCTACTGGGTGCCGACAGGCCCTGGGAGAGCAGATCCTATTCCTTTCCCTGCCTGGTCTGCCGGAAAAGCAGACAACAGGGCAAGCTGCGACAAGAAAGCCACCAGGCCCCAGTCACTGTGCACTGAACCCCTATGACACGCTGGGAGTTCCCACGCCCACTGGACCCTCCCAGCAACCCCTCGGGTGGCTGTCAGCAGTCCCATTTTCGAGAACTGGCAACTGAGGCTCCACAGGGGAGAGTGCTGGTCTAGCGTCATCCAGCTAAAAAAGGCAGCCCCAAGACCCCACCCCAGATCATCTGATGTCAGAGCCCACCGCCTCTCCTAAACCCTTCCTGGAAAGTCCTGGCATCAGAGCTGTAGGAGTGAGCTTTCCTGGGCAGGGCCCCGGCTGGAGATGCAGCCTCCCCCCTGCACTGGGAATAGCAGGGGGCCTGGACCTCACTGGACACCAGCCTTTCTTTTACAATGATGCATTATTTATCTCGTTCAGGCCACACATGTGTGAACTCTCTAGATAATTTTGGTCTGTCCTTTTAAGCAACAACAGTTATAATTTAACCACTTATGAGGAAATGAAGTCTACACAATGTCTTCTCTGTGTCCCTAAGAAAAAAATTTACGACCACAAACCTTTTTCAGGCCACATCACCGTAGGGTAAGAGTCTAGGTAGAGTAAGAGCCTTATTGAGAGGGGAAAGGTTACCTGCACTCACACAGATGGCCTCCACCTGGTATGTTGTTATGCCTGCTTTTAATGATTGTTCTGCATCCTCTCTTGTTGTTGGACTCATTTCTAAAAGCACTTAAGGTCTGTTCTGAAGAATGGAAAATGAGTCTGATGCCTCTTGTTGGTGACTGGAGTGTCCATGATTCTGTTGGGAGCACAGTTAAACAGCAAAGGGAATTCATCAAGAGAATCAACTATCAAGTACTGCTCAAGTTCAGGAAGCTCTGGGGACTCAAGGACTGAGATCGGGGTCTTGACACAGTGTGGCTTTTAGCCTGTATAGTAGATTTGTGCCAAGTAGAGAAAAGTTCCACTTCCTCGAGACACTTGACTGCCATCTGCTGGGAAATTGTCCTGATAAATACACAAGTATATCTTGTTAACTGTGTAAATAGCATCCTTTAGAATTATGCACAACTTGTACAGCTGTTCATGGCAGCTCTGTCTTGATGTCAACAGAATTCTCCTTCTCCATCACATTGTACCTTTTTCTGCCTCCATTTTGGTCTTCCATGCCTTAGATTGGCTTTATCTTTGTGGTCAAAATGTGACTGCTCTATAACTCAAGAAACAAGGTCCCTTTCCCAGGCATCCCCCAAAATAAAAAAGTATAGGTAAGGACTCTGGACCATATTGAGTAACACTGCATCACTAAATCACCTCTGTGATCATGGAGAGGGGACGGGTGTCCGTCAGAGCAGTCAAAGTTACTGCTGCATAACAAGCCACCCAAAACCTCAGTAGCTTGAAGAACAAAGATTTACTCTCACTCATACTGAATGTCCATCCCCTGTTTGAGTGGGGGCTCTAGTCACCTTGGGCTTTAGGGGACTGAGACTAAGAGATGCTATGGCTCAAAACATGCTCCCACCATCACCATGACAAAGGGTCACGAGAATCACCCACAGGCTCAGAGAGCTTCCACCCAGGAGGTCCACAAGCCCCTGAGCTCACAGTTCATAAAGCAAGTTCACGGCCACATCCAGCTTCAGAGGGTGAGGAAATATAGCCCTGGCCTGGCCTGGAAGAAGGATGAGGAGGATCTGAACTTTCATCACATTCTACCTTCGGGGCAGGGGACCACGACTGTTACAGCCTGGGGAAAGAGGAGCAGGAGCTCCTCAAGGAAGGGATGGGGGTGCCGGCTGCCCCAAACCACTGCCCAGGGTACTCAGCCAGCCCAGGACGGGAGGGCCATGTGTCAACAAGACGGCACGGAGCAGCCGCACCCAGCCTCTGGACACTGCAGCCAGCAGGACCTCCAAGAGACCCATGGGGACCAGAAGTCCAGGGAAGAAACACACGTACTCCAGCGCAGGAAGAAGCAGAGTCTGGGCACCCCGGCCCAGACTCCTCAGCTTCTGTAGAGGCAGAGTCTCGATTTGTTTTGTCTCTTGATTTTTGGGGTAGCCTCAGTGGATGGACAGGAGCTAGGCGAAAAAGAAAAGCTTACAAACATCCCTTAGAATCACAGCACCCATTTTACAGAAGCGAGTGGCACCTGTATCTGGTCAAGGAACTTTCACCAATTCATGGAGCTCATCGGAAAACCTGCATTTACCAAGCGACTCCCCTACACCAAGCCTGTGTTCACGTCTCTGGAGTCCCTGTCTATGGGTCCATGGACAAGAAAACACAGACATCAGGGGCACATCGCAAAGCCAGGCAGGCTCACCTCTGAGGCCTCAGCCCTCTCCGGTTGCCCTCAGGATTTGGAGGGGTTGTCTGGGGTGGGGGGAGGCTGAGAGGAAGGAGCAGTGGGCATTTAAAGGGATGATGGGTCTGGTACACGAGCAAGGAACTCTGGGACCAAATGGGCGGCTGCAGGCTGCACTTAAGACACATTCCTAAGCTCCGAAAGGAGAAATAAAAGTGTTCCCTTGTCTGTGAGTTGAAGAGACAGCAATATTGTGGTGTAACTAGGACCAGATGGGCTCCAGGAATTTCCAAAGGCCTTTTAGCATATTAGACAAAATAGCCTCCCAGCCACACACCATAACTTTGTCTGGCCGCCTGGGTATCGGTTACCGAGACGACCAGCAGGCTGAGCGCACTGGCTCCAGGGTCCCAGAAGGGAGTGGGCCTCCGGCCCAGCAGGAACCCCTTCCCCGTTGCCTGTGACACCTTCCCCAGAGCTCCAAGGCCAGGGCACACTCAAGAGTCAGAAAAGGGCTGGGCAGTCCCAGAAACAGCCTAGCCAGAAGGCCCCCTGTTGTGCAAACCCTCCACCACCCCCACCTTCCAGAAGGGGGAGGTTACGCCCCACGAGGTGCCCAAGGGTGGAGCACATGCCGCGGCTCAGCGCCAGGCTCTGGGGTGAACCAGGGAGCATACCCCAGCTGGGAGACAGAACGTCCCTGCACCCCTCTCCTCAGCGGCAAACACCATTGTAGGAGGATGAAGCAGTGTAGCACACGCCAGCTGTCTGGGTGCCTGAACTGTGCGGTGAACCGGAAGTGCTGCATTGTGTTGGTTGCCATTACGATGGTCTTTGGAAAGCTCTGGCTGTGAGACCATCGGCCTCATTCCCCTCGGAATAGTATTATTAGCTAATGGTAATTGAGCACTTACTAATGCCAGCGCAGCTTCTGAGGGGAAAGACTCAGGCTCAGGGCAGTGATTTGTCTCATGAAAAGCCCTACGACCTTGGAGTGAAGTGGCCCAGCTGGGAAGCTAATTCCTGCTCTAGCCACCGTGTTACACTGCCTCCCAGGGGCCCAGCTCTGGCATGGAGCAAGGCCCCCGTGTCTCCAGGTCTCCGGTTTCCTGTCCGTGCAACAAGGGGTTGGACGGTGAGTCAGGAGGGTCCCTCCCACGCTCTCGTTCTCTGGATCCTCATGTTGTCCTCGAATGACCCAGAGACTATATGCCAAGCCCACTTCCGTCATCTCACACTGTCCTTGGAGAGGGAGAAGTGAACCTCAGAGAGCAGATGCCACTGGTCCTGGGTCACTTTGCTGGCTGGTAGAAGAGGCGGATTCGAGTCCAAGGCTACCAAGTCCCCTACCTGCATTCTTTCTCGAGAGACCCCCTTGGCAGAGCTCATGGCTCCTACCTGTCCTGTCAACAGCATCTTAACCCTCACAACAACCAGGGAATGTGGAGAAAAACACGCGGGGGGTGGCAGAACCCAGCCTCTGCCACTTGGCCAGCTGTGGCCTTGGACAAGTGCTCGTGCCTCTCTGAGCCTTGCTTTCCTAGACTGTAAATGAGGCTCCAGGTCCCTGCCCAGGGAGGCTACTGTGAGCATGAACAGAGAGGGGGAGAGAGGGGCACGGAGGCTGTGTGGTTTGTGGCGGGAGGGCTTCCCCAGGTCCTCTTCCGGATACGATCTTCTGTATGTGCTCCACGTGGCCCCTCGGTCCCTCCCTCCTGCCGCCTCCTATAGGACTGACGGGAGGAAGCCTGGAGGCTGGACTCTGGTTCGTCTGCTCACCAGGGATGCCAGGCTCCTCAACAGCCCTCCGTGGGGCTCACATTTCCTACAGCCAAAGTGATGGTGGGGACTACCCACACTGGGCTGGGATCTGAGCAGGCCCTTGCAAGGGACAGCCTTCCCTCTCCTCCAGCCCAGTGCGTCCCATCCAGCTGCGGGGGCACGAGGCTGGGCCTCCGTGCGCCATCTGCGCAACCAATAGGTGGAACAGCTACTATATACTTCAGATAATTCATATATGAATTATGCCAATTTATAAAGCACTTCTCCGTGCCCGCTTGGTTTTATTTTTTAAAAAATTCACTTTGTGCTTGCCCCATTCAAGCTGCAGAAAGCCCAATGTGTGTCCTCCAGCTGAAGAGCATCTCAAGGGCAGGACGTGGATGCTGTTCGTCTTTTCAGGCTCCAGTTCCAGCACACGGCTGCTTACCCACTTACTGCCACACTGCCCGCTGCCTGGCCCTGCCCCCACCATCCATGGGCCAAGGAGGCTGCTTTGCCCCTCCAGGTTCCCGCTCTCATCTGGACACTGGGGTGCTGACATCTGCCTCTCCCTGGATGGCTGGTAAGGGTGTGAGCCAGGAAGGGGCTGAGAGGTCCGGGTGGCCTGCAGAACACTACACTCCCCAAGATAGTCTCATTCTAAACCTTGGCCCACAGGTCTGATTTGGGAAAAGGGCACTGGTTTTGCAGTTAGGTGGACTTGGGGTGGATTTGGGTCCATTCCCTGGCTTTTTGATTGCCTGCTGTGTGATATTCACTCCTCTGGGTCCCTGTCTCCTCATTTTAAAAACAGCGATCATGATGATGGGTAACCTTTACTGAGTGCTTACTCTGAAAATTAACAAAGGAAAACCTCACTAGCATGGCCCCAAGAGGCCAGCAGGGGGAGCCCTCACACCACACCACTAGACGTCAATTATAGGAAACCCTGTCATTCAGACCTCAGCAGAAGAAACTTCTAAGAGGAAAAACCATCAGTTACAGCTCCCAATAGGAAACGATGCACGCTGCATCTTCTACAAGAGACTGACTACCCCAGCAACTCAGCCAGTGGAAAACCGTCAGCGCCTTTAACTCTTGCTTGTCTCCAACTGGGCTTTCCTTCAGAACAACCCCTCCCAATTCCTCCCCTTCTCCATAAAATAACGTTCCTCTCCTTTATTAAGGACCAGCTATGGTTTTTACCATAGCTTGTTTGCCCCAAGTTGCAACTGACTGCCATTCCCCAATACCCCTCCCCCCCTTTTTTTCTTTTGCTGGTAAAATAACGGACTTCTTTTTAAGATCAACAATTCCTTGCTGGACCCTGCTTTAAGCACCTTACTAGTTCATTCAATCCTCATGACAAGCCTAAGAGGGAGGTACTATCTTCCCCATATGCCCCATATGTATTGCAGATACATAAGCTGAGGCGCAGAGAGGACATTTTGCTCGGCTAGCAAGGGGAGAAGGTGAGACTCAAAGCCAGGCTGGTGAGAGATGGGAGGCCAAGCATTAACCGCTGTGCCCCACAGCCTCAAAACCAATCCCAGGACAGTATCACTCCTAGGGGAGGGCACTGAGCTTCCCCACATTGGCCCTGGGCCCAGAGCAGTGTGTCCCCTGGCAGTGTTGGCTGAGCGAAATAAAACCAACTCAAGTGTGGGCTTCCCAGGAGGAGATCCTGGCCCTAAACCTCAAGCATTTGGCCGAGGAGCCAGGGAGGGTCCTGGAAGTCTCCTTCAGATCTGCTGGGGAGTCCTGCTAGGCTGGAAGGGCCCCACCTCTGTTACACGCAAGACAGCGGGCTGGGACATTCATTCTGCCTCTGCCCACTCCCTCCCCCGCCACAACGGGTCTGTTAGCCTAGCTTCTGGCATTCCCATGGATGGCTTAGTTGCGGGCACTGCTGTTTCCAGTGCCCGTCTGAGTGCTCCCCAGCTGGCCCCAATGGAGAAGAGAGCTGTAACTCGGGCAGATGAAACCTCTTCTCTCCAAGCCTCAGCTGGCCCGCCAGGCAGGCATGGCATTAGGGTCTCTGGGGAGAAGCAGGGAGGGGGGCTCGGAGGCTCTGAGCTGCTGCCGTTATCACCCCCCACAAACCTGCTCCAGACCTGTGGGCTCAGGACTGTGACTCCCCAGAATTGCTAAGGAAGAAGGCTCAGAGCGGCCAAGCCCAAGGTCCTACATTCAGGCCCAGGTAGAGCAAAGCTCCCATGTAGTGGGCTCGGGCTCCAAGGTCTACCCATGCCTTTGTGCACCGGGCTGAGAAGGGCTGTTCTGCATCCCACTTCAGATGTCCATGCTCTAGATCTCCAAGCAGCTATGCATGGGGTCTTTTGCAGAAATCTCACACCTGCCAGGCATCAGGGCTGCTGGTGGGATTCCAATGGACAGTGCTTTCCCAAGCTTGCCTGCTCCTCAAGTGGTCCCCAGAGCAGATGTCTGTCCCCAGCCTGTCCCCACTCTCGCCCTAGGCTGCAGATCCCTCCCCACCTCCCCCTGGATCAGCAAAGCTGCTGTGCTAGACCCTCAGTAACCCCCCCTAGTTGGCATGTTCCTTGGGTTTTTATAACTTGGGGTGTCACGTGCAAATAGCAAACTGAACGGATCTTAAGATCAGATCCTGAACACTTCACCTCAACTATCCTTGATTCTTAATAACCTGGACTATAGGAGAATCATCATCCTCAGGACTAACATTTCCAGGAGCTAAGAAAATGCGGCATGGCACCCTAAGTGCATTGCCTATATTACGGCATTTAATTCCTGGAACCACCTTCAGGTAAGGACCTTCAATGGCCCCATCCTACAGATAAGGAACCAGCTTATAATTCTGGAGCCTTGGTTCAAACCCTGTTCCTCTGCTCACTAGCTGTGGGCCTCAATCAGCTAACCAACTCTCTTTATGCCTTGTGTCTACATCTGTAGAACAGAGATAAAAATAGCTCTTAACTCAGACTTCTGTGACGTTCACCTTGGCCAAGAGTCTGGAACAGGGCTTGGCCTTTGTCAGCTTTCATCACCCTCCTTACGCCCAGCACAGGGCTGAACTGGACTCCTGCCCACCACCCTCCAATTTTGTCACCTGCCGCCCTTGTCCCCGGCATGAAAACTTGGGGGCCATCCTGCTCCTGCCCAGGCTATGCCACTAACACTGGGGTTGCCCTGGTCACTCGACCAGGCAGGACAGGTTCTGCTCTCCCCCCTTCCAGGACCCCTCTGCCGCAGCCCATCCCATCCCCGTGCTCCATCTACATGCTCTAACCACAGGCCATGGCTGGAAACCACCCCCCACTGCACCCCACCTGTGCACAGCCACCATCAAAGCCCAGCCCTACATGCCTCCCCTCCCCACACATCATTACCAGACCCTGGGCCCTCCTCTATCAGGAGATCAACAACCCCCACCTCATTCCTTCACTCCTGCCAAATCTGAGGCATCTGAGAACACATCCTTCAGTATCTGGCAGAGGTAGGTTCAAACCTGGGTGTTAGCACACATGTGGCCTGGGGCAAATGCCTTGTCTGGTCTTAGTTACCTCATCGGTAAAATGGGAACAATGACCTACTTCACTGGACTCCAAGAACGGAATGAAAATACTAGCATTTATTGGGCAGCTCTCAAGGTCAGGCCTCACGCTGTGTGAATTTTAAATCTTTACTTCCTTTAATCCTAAGGAGGTAAGGACGCTTCCCCCTGAAGAACACACAGCAGCCAATCTAGTCAAGAACAGCCTTTATGGTTCTCTACAAACAGAAGCTCAATGGTGATGAAGCGAGCCCACTGCCTGCCCCCAGATGTTGCAGGCCCCAGGTGGAAATGAGGGGATGTTAGGTACCTTCAGTCAGGTGCAGAGAAACCAATGGCTAGGACCCGGGGGCAGGTGTGGGAGTCCAAGCGCGCGGTTAGTGCCTCGAGGTCTAGTCCAGGAGGTCAGTCTTTTTGATGTTTATGCCTTTGAAACCCTTCCCCCATCCTCCAGCAGAGAGAGCACCAAGGGAGTATGTGGGAGAATGCAAGAGTACCCCCAAATGGTAATGAACAGGAGTCCCCCATGTGGGGTTGGTCGGGCATAGGGAAGCCTCAGCTGGCCCACTTTCCCTCCCCACCCCCCCCCCCACTTGTGATCACTGTCTAAGAACGCACCCAGGGAATGAGGGGCGGATACCACCCCCAGCAACCAGCCTCCTGGGGGACCCTGAGTGTCCCCTTCAGATCAGAGCACAAAACAAGGTCAGGGTCTGCAGCATTTCAAAGACCAGATGTCAGGGCCCACTTGGGACCTTGGACTCCAAGCGCCATCAGGGCTTGGGCACTATGGGTGAGGCCAGTGGAGTCTATAGCCCCTTCCCCCACAACTCAAGGCCCTGCCCTAGCTCCTATCCATACAACCTACAGGCCAGGTCGGAGACCTCTGCCCTCCATCTGGGAGCTCTAGCCTGGCCACCAGCACCTCGGTCCTTACTTGGGGCCTTGGGTCCTAGCTTGGCCACCTGCCCCCATCCCCAAGATCCCCTTCTGGGCCTCATCTTCCTCTGTCCCCTCCCCACTGGGGCTGGAAGCCCCTTCAAGCCTCCGGTGCTGAGGCCCATCACAGAGCCAAATGTTCTTCCTCCAAAACCTGCTACTTTCCCTAAACAGGCAAGACAATGGCTGAAGCATGGATTTGGGGCTCCTCAGACCTACCCCTCCCCTTATCCCCACCAAGGAGCCCCGGGAAAATAGGTCCAGCTCTTGCTTTATTGAAAGGGGAATACCAGATGAGAAAACCCACTGGCACCCCCTTCCCAGCCACCCCTCACATCCAGGCCTAGGGCTCCCGCCGGCTGGGAATCCAGACCCCACACCCCCAGAGGCCTACCTGCAACCCCCAGCTCTTGGCCCCACTCACACGGGCGCCCATGGCTCCTCGTACCCCTCCTGCGTGAGGAGAGGGTGAAACGAATCCTATGACTTCTGCCCCCAAAGCCTCACCTGCCGTTCTCCCTCCTAGCGAAACCACCTACCTCTGCAGGGCCTGGTTAGACCCATGACCCCCACATGAGGTCTTCTGGGACTCAGGCCCTGTCTTCCGCCCCTACCCACAGAGGGACACCCAGTGGGGAGAGTGGAGGGACCGCCCCAAAGGCCAGCCCAGTCAGGGACAGGCCCCCGCCCCTCGGTGCCTCCTGGCTGCTGCCCCACCACCCCCGTGGTTAGAAAAGGAGAAGCACTGAGGGGCGGGCGGGGCTGAGGCAGGCAGGGAGCCACGCAGAAGAGCAGAAGGGCAAGAGCGTGGTCAGGGCACCTCAGGGGGCAGCAGGGGTGTGTCTGAGTTCTGTGCCGAGACACTGGGGGACTCAGCCCCGATGAGCCCGAGGCTATACAGATTAAGGATGGAGTCAGCGATGATGCGGGCTGTGCGCTTCTGGTAGCCACCAGAGGTCACCATGAGGATGGGCACCTGGCGGCCACGGACCACCCGAAACACCAGCTCGTCCCGCTTCACGATGCCCTGTGGAGGGATGCGGGAGGGCTTGGGTCCTGTGGCTCTGTCCAGAAAGTCCTGCCCGGCCCCTCCCCCACATCAGAAGCACCCTGGTTGGCGGGGGGGGGGGGGGACCCTGCACCCCTTCCCCCGGGTTGGGAGGCACCTGTGGGCTGATGGACAGCCCTCCCAGGCGGTCCCCCTCCAGGATGTCTGTGCCCGCGTTGTACACCACCACGTCGGGCGGGTGCTCCTGGAGGGCCTTCTGGAGGTTCCGCTCCACTTTATCTAAGTATTCGTCGTCCTCTGTGCCCCACTCCAGCTCCACCTTCCGCCTGATGGCCTCTGAGGGAGAGACAGGAAGAGCGGTGTGTGTGTGTGTGTGTGTGTGTGTGTGTGCACGCGTGCGCGCCACACGCAAAGCTAGGACACATGCTCAGGAGGGTCAAGGTCCCCAGCAACTGCTCCGCCTCCTTCCATCCCAAATGGAGCTCAAGAATGCAAGGCGGGAGGGCCAAGGGAGAGAAGCGACTTCAGCTAAAGCATTCTGCCCAGGGGGATTTAGGGACCCATGTGGGGGACATCTGATCTCATTGCCTCCTTGAACCCCTGTCCAGAAATGTGGACACCCTGCTGTGCCCTCAGGCCCAAATCCAGCACCTCCGAGACTCATTTCAGAAACCCAGGCCCCTGGGCCACACCTGGGGCTGAATTACCCTCAGCAGATCCACAGGCATAAAAGTCCCATTACTGCATAAATGTTCCCTATTTGCCAAGTGGCCAGGGCACTGTGTTTTCAGAGAGCATCAGGGAATCTCTGCCTTTTGATTAGTAAGTTTAACCCACCTGCATTTATTTTAACCACCATTATATTTGACCTGGTTTACGCCATCTTCGCATTTCCTCTTTATCCTATTTTTCCTTTTTTCTTTTTTGTCATTCCCTGTTTTCTATTAGACAAACACCTACAGAGGAGGGGTTCTATTTTTCTTCTTCTGGTGATTACCCTAGTATAAGGTCCCACATGTGTTGTTTCTTGGATAGGTTTATGCGATCTTGGATGGGTCAAGTGAGTTAAGTCTCAGTTTGCATGTCTATAAAATGGGAGCCACCACCCCCTCCCAGGGATACTGAGGATAACTGAAGTGACTTCTGGGGAGCCCAGCATATAGGGAACACTCAGGAGAGAGACCTCCATCCAAGCATGAGTACAGTTAGGGCTGAGGGAGAGGGGGCAGCTTACGCTTGGCAAAGCGGTCCCCAGGGTAGATGTGGCGGTTGTAGACGTCCATGATATACACGCGCTTGTCACCCATGAAGTCCCGTTCGTGCCCATTGCCCTATGGGGAAGGCATGAAAGCTGCTCACATGCAGGTGCCCTCGTCAAGGCCAGGACCCACCCACACACCCCAAGAAACAGCCCACGTGCCTGAGCAGCTCAGCTGGCCCTTGGAGGCAGAGGGTCTCTTGGCTGTTAAGCAGCAGAGCTGGAATTCAACCGCAAATCCCAGCCCCATGGTCTTCTGGTGTGACCTTGAGTGAGCCCCAGCCCTTTAAGCTTCTTCTTCATGGAGTTAGAAAGGAATTCTAGCCCTACCACCCTCCCTGGTCTGCAGTAGGATCAGCGGGGGTCAGAGATGGGCAAGGTAAACTGGAAAGGGCTGCACAGGTAATGACTTGGTTCCGGAGCTTGCTGTCACTGGACAACACCCCACCCACCCACCCAAAGCAGGGCACCCACCAACACTAACGCACAATAGCAGGGGTGTGGGAGGTCTTTGAGAGCCCATTTCAGATCCTGCCTTGTCTGACCAGAGGAGCCAGCCCAACATTTGGAGTCCTGAGGACTCTGTTGCTTTACCCCCAGGCAGTAAGTTCTTGAGTAGTGGCCCCGAGCCCCAACAACCCTGAGCCTCTGTCTAAGGGGCAGGTCCACAGGAGTCCTCAGCTATCTGCAGGGGTGGCACCCCAAACTGACCAGGAAGCACTGGGGAGCCATAGCAGGCTTCAGAACATGAGAGGGGCATGGCCAGACTGGGCTTTAGGAAGAGCCTCAGCCTGGTGTGTTGGGCAATCAGAAGGGAGGAAGGACCCTTGGGTTTGACAGAAGCAATGAGGAAGACCCAGTGCCTGGCTGGGCTGAGCAGGGCAGAGGGACAAAGACAGCCCTCTGCTTCCAATCTAAGGTGCAGAAGATGGGCAGCGAGGAGAGAGGAAGATGAGGGTGGGAGTGGAAGAGGCCCAGCTTGGCACTTGGCAATGTTCCCAGGGGGAAGGGAGCCCCACAGTGGGGCACTGTGCGACGGAGCTGAGGGGGCCTGGGAGGCAGGGCCACAAACCGCAGCCCCCACAGGGTACTCACCTGATGGGCATCGAGATCAACGATGGTGGCTCTGGAGATGCCTTCCACTCGCTCAAACAGAAACTACCAGCGGAGGGGAGGAGGAAGTGAGGACCCAGACAGGCCAGAGGACATAGCCCCTTGAGGATTCCTAGTTGGTGAGGGGTCAGGCAGGAGGCCAGACACACTTGTGGGCAATGAGGCCACCAGGCAAAGAATTCACCCACCCAGGAGAAGCACGAGAGAAACGTGTGTGCATGGTCTGGGAAGACCCCCTGGAGGAGGCAGCACGTGCTGCGCCCTGGCGGGCTGGAGGTCAGGAACAGGGTAGTAGGGCCTTGGAGATTCCTAGGGAAATATGTAGGGGTTGAGGAGGGAATATCCCCTCACGGCTGTGCCTGGAACTTCATTCTCTGCATTCTCTGTCTTAGCCTACAAGGCTAAGAACTTCATTCTCTGCATTCTCTGTCTTAGCCTACAAGCCCAAGTTCTCACATCTCCTTCTCTGGGAAGCCTTCCTTCCCCTTCCCTACCCTTCAGAAGGTCTCGTGTGTGTGTGTGTGTGTGTGTGTGTGTGTGTGTCCCCTTCTCTGAATGGCCAGAGTCTGCTGACCTACTTGCCCTCCCCTCCCCCATTTGGTCTGTGCACCCTCTGAGAACAGGGAACATGCCAGCCCCATTCCTGATGCCCAGAACCAGGCAAGGCACAGGGTGGCTAAAGGGAGTTCAGCCACCCAACAGAGATTTAGGCCAGTGCCCGCCCTGCCCCTCATCTCTCTGAGTCTGGGTCTCCTCCTCCGTGCAGAGTAGGAGTAATTGAGGTGAGGACGGCAAGCGGGCTGAGCCTGCCAGAACCAGCCATCCCCGTCATCATGTCCCACGCCTCCTCCCTCCAGTGGAATGATGTGCTCCCTATATTGTTGACCAATGGGCCGCCCCACTCCTGACCCCACCATTGTTGGAGGCCTCACTATCTCCCCGCGGCAGGGACAACGCAGAAGAGCAAGTGTCCGGTCCCAGCCTGGATGGGTACCCCTCGCCCCCAGCTTCCTCCCCTCCTGGGACCCAGCTTCCTTCTCTGTAATGTGGAGAACACCCAGTGTGGGGTGGCAGGGGCATTCCAGGGAGGGCTCCTGGAGGCAAGGCCCCACATGATCTTGGGCGCACCTTGATGGCCAGTGTGATGTCCGCATAGGCACAGAAGCCCCCGCCCCGGTCACTGGAGCAGTGGTGGAAGCCGCCACCTGCAGGAGAGCACATGTGGTGTGGTCAGGGCCTCACACTGTCCTCCCCCTCCTCCAACCCCTACCTCCTGCCTACAGCCCACGCCCACTCAGCTCCCAGGGACAGGCTCCTGGAACTCCAGGTTGGCCAAGTGAACTAAGCACCTGAGTGTGTCGCTATGCCTGAGTCAGGAGATAGCTGACTCAGGAGATAGCTATACCATCACAGCCATCTCTGTCCACAGCAAGAAACCTCTCGGGCTATCCCAACAAGTCAGCCCCCAGTGCCCATCATAGCCCACCAGGGGCCAGGAGCTCATCCTGCCCAAAACAAATAATTGTCCCTTGTCTCTGTAGGGCCATGCCTGCCTCCATGGGACATCCCATGCCAGGATGGGGCAGTGGGGCTTTGGGAGACCCATTTATCCTAGGACCGCCCACATGCTGCAGGTTGTAGAAAGGCACGGCCAGGAAGGGTGCCATCTGCTGGTCATGGCTGCCCATGGCAATCCCCTGGGCACCAGAGTCAGGCTCCAACCTCTCCCCCACTCTGAGAAACCCTTGCCCTGCAGCACCAACAAGAGCTTGAGTTTCAGGGGCCTCTAGAACTGAGCCCAACAGCTGCTCTAGCCAGCAGTTCAAGTCCAGGGCCCACGGCTACAAAGAACTTGCCTCTTCTCCCACCAAGAGGCTGTCAGTGGATCTTAACAGTAAGATAATAGCCAATCATGAACTCCTAAGGGGGCACAGAGCTCACTGAAACCTCCCTACAGCCCCAAGTGGGGGCACTGTTATCATCATGTCCATTTTACAGATGAAGAAACTGAGGCACACAGAAAGCCAGCACCTTGCCTGGGATCACACAGTTCACTAATGGCAGAACGAAGATTTAAACCCAGACTGGATCAAGACCTGGGCTCTTAACCTCTACCAGGTCATAATATCTTCCAGGCAGGAAGGGGTTCCCTGGGTCTTTATGAGGACCCTGCTGCAGCCACAAAGGCACGTTTCCTTCAATCATCCGTTTAGTGGTGTTATCGTAACATCACTGTTATGCCAGGCCTAATGCTGGCTACCTGGCAGTACCAAGAAAGCCAAAGGTAGAGGTTCTCTGCTCCAGGACTCTGAGCAAGCCACCAGGCCTCTCCCCATACCTATTTCTTCATCCATACCATGGTACCAACAACAACAATGCCCAGCTCAAATGAGAGGCCAGAGAGGAAAGAGGTTTGCTAACTGTGAATTGCTGTGTCTCCATGAGGGACAGATGAAGACAGGACAAGGAAGAAGATGTGTGCAGCCTTCCCCTGAGCCAATCTTGTGGGAGAGTCCAGTGGACTGCAGGGTGCGCCAGCACCAGAGAAGCCCCAGAGAAGGACATGGTATTAACCCTGACTCTGTCTGCCCATTATGCAGACTGTCCTGGGGCCCAGGAGGCCGATGGAGTTTTTTCAGGAAAGACTCTGAAATGCTGCAGGTTTCAGCCACACCTGGGGCTGCCTAGGGAATGCTGAAGGCTTTAGAGGGCTTTAGAGGGAGCGAGCTCCTTATCACTGAAGTATGCAAAGGCAGGGTAGGGAAGCCATCTGGGAACTCCTTTAAATAAGGATCCCACCCCAGATGGAGGGACTAGCTGGTCCCTCCCAGACACCAGATGGCCACATAGCCTCCCCCAATCCCACTTAATAAGGCACCAGAGCCTCTCAACTCACAGGGGCTGCCTTCAGATTCCTCTTGGCCCTCCCAGCCCCCAGGATCCAGCAGGCCAGGCCGGCCAGGGAACTCACCCACATTGATGGCCCAGCCTCGTTCCATGGCCAGCTTCCCTGCCTTTGGAGACAAGCACAGGGTGAGGGGCACAGGCAATTGATTCCCCCACTCAGTCATTCATTCCCAGCTTCCCCCATTCATTCCATAAACACTGTGTCCAGCCAGCTCTGAGGTAGTGCTGATCTCTGAGGCGGGGTTCAGGAGGCACCCATCCTCCAGCAAGCTCAGACTCAGTCTTTGAAGCAAGGAACAGATTGGCTAGCATATGAGATGTGCAGTGCATAAGCCCCTTGGCAATTTTGCCAAGAAACTGGAAGAAATCGAAGTTAAGTAGTTATGATCACCCAGGAGCTGACAGCGATCTCAACAGGGCTTTCAAAGGAAAATAGACAATTTTGTGCCTGTGGAAATACAGCAGACTGAATACCAAAATCCTGTAGGAAATCATCATTTGGGGGTGGGCAGTAATATTCCAATAAACAAACAAACAAACAAACAAACCAAAAACCCCATTAAACAAAAAAAGGGACAAATTTGCAAAGCTGAAAAGAAAATCAATAGGTCTTGGTCCAGCTCTGGATGAGATCCCATGTTTAAAACTTTAATGTTCCTCTACCACTAGTTAATTCGGCAGCCTGTGGCTAGTTTTAAAGACAGCTACATAGGGGATATGACACCTAATTTTGCTGGAAGGGTTCTTTACTACCACCAGGATGCAGGGGGAGGGGAGGGTCACCCACAGCTGAACTCATGGGCGTTTGGTTATCTTATATACCAGCAAATACGGCAACTCTAATAGGCGGTCAATGGGGGTAGGAACAAGGAATTCAATGTCCTGGCTCATGTGGGAAAGGCTTTGGGAGAAAGGGTGATTGTTCCTGTGTTTTGACAAATATTCAGGATTTTGTTCAACTACAAAGTGGGAGGAGTGTAGTCCAGATGGAGAAGCCCAGGGTGGGAAAAAGCCCAGAGACTTTTGGGGGTCCCGAGCCCAGCAGTTCCTTCCGCCTGCCTCCCCACCTACCATGATGGTTCCTCCGGTCTGGGTCCGAAGGGGCTTCAGCACCTTCCTCTGCACAAGGAAGTTGGGGAGGAAGATGACTGGGGGGATCTCTGTGATGGTCGCAACAGCAAAGGACCACTGTGGAAAGAGATGCAGGCCATTGGCCTCCCACTGCTGTGCCTAAACCTCAGAGGCAGCAGCTGGGAAGTCAGATTCCTTGTAATGCCGGTTTCAAGGTGCCCTGGGTAAACTTCCAGTTTAGCACAATTCCTTTCATCAGAAATGCGAGAGCATCCCCCCACCCAGCTTTGGGCTCAGTAAAGAGCTCTTTCCTTAAAGCTGTTGGCCCACATTCCTCAGTGCTCCAAAGCCCTTGGCTGCCCCCTTGTGCCCAGAACAAGAGCTGCAGAGGACTACCATTGATGGGCTGCAGACCCAGGACCCCCCCCCCAGCTGGCTCCCTGTACAAAACGGGGTGGGGGAGGGAGGAAGACACTGAGGTCCTGACCTGGGAAGATCTCCTCTGGCCCAGCATGACCTCTTCATGCACTGGAAATTGGACCTCCATTCAAAAGGGTGGCCCTCATCTCAGCTACTGACACAGGAGAGTCTAGGGTATCCAAAAGGCATTTGCTCCAGGACACAGTCTTCCCCTGGACCCTGGGCAAATGTCCACTCACCCAGGTCCTGAACAATCTGCTGCCTGGTTGAGAATGTTCCTGGATCTACGTTCCCTGCTCTCCCCTGACCCCAGGCAGAGCCTCAGAAGGGCCCAGGGTTCTCTGTAAATAATTAGTGAGTGCCTGGTAGGCAGCAGGCTCCAAGGCAGGGCCAGGCCTTTCCTCCTGACAGGCCTCGCAGCCTAGTGGGGAGACACTTATTTGCAACAAACCCTTAAAGGAGAATGTCGTCTGTGTCCGGGTGGGAGCAGAGAGGCTTTCTAGAGGCAGTGACCTTGAAGCTAAGACTGAAGGTGAACAGGAGTTGCCCAGATGTCGGGGTAAAGGTGAAAAGACAACTGGAAAGTGAGTACAGGCTCCCAAGAAGTTGGGCTGTGCCTGTCACATAGGGCCTGGGCTGCCAGGGAATATTTTCAGATAGCCTGGTCACAGCAGTGGGGAGCCATGAAATGGCGCTTTCCCAAGCTGTCCTGGCTGCAGCAGGAGGACCAAATAGGGGAACATAAACAGAAGCAGCAGCTTGCCCCAGGGAGGAAGGGAGAGATAATGAGGGTCTGGGAGAGGTGAGAGGGGCACAGTTAGCAGATAGAACAAGGGGGAGGGGCAGACAGATGGGTCAAGGATGCAAGGTTGGAACCCTAAGACTCCAACCATGAAGGGCCAGGCCCAGAAGTGTATAGCCCACTGGGACAATCGAGGGCTGTCCTGGGACAGGTTGGGGGTGGGCAGAGGGATGGCGTTCGGGAGGCTAGGGAGAGAAGTTTCAGGAAGGAGCAAGCAAAGAGAGGTATTCAGAATGGGGAGCATGGCCACTGGGTTCTCCCACCAGGAGAGGAAATTTAGGGCAAAGGAGGCCCGAGCATGTTCAATAATGAGGAGGAACCAGCAGAGGGGGAACAGGAGAGGCCAAGGATGGGGTGAGACAAAAGGGGATATGCCTGGGAAGGTGCTGGCAGCACCTTAGTTGGACAGTGCACTTCGGGGTCAGTGCAGGACAGGATACCCATCAACCCCTGCAGGGGCCGCTGCAGCCACCATGGCCAACAGGGAAGACGTTATTCAGGGCCCAGGTGGGCTGGGCACCCAAGCTGCCTCAAACTGCACTGACCAGCTATGTGGGCACCCCTCCCAGGCTACCAAGATGGGGACAGCTCGCTCAAGTGAAGGAGCTGGTGAGCGTGGCCCATAGAACCCAGACCACTCGTGGTCTGAAAAGAGAGGTGCCCAGCCAGCCTTCCTGAAGCCCCAGGCCTCTGGCTGTAACATGGAGGGCACCGCAGGGTCTGTGGGTGGGGGGTGCTGGATGTGAGACCAGGATGGTTAGAAAGCTCCAAGACCCCTCCAGGTACATGTGTGCATGCAAGCATGTGTGTATGTGTGTGTGTATGCATGTGCACATTTGGGGGGGGGGCAGACCCAGAGGGCAGAAGGTGACCAGTTCTGCCCGCTCAGCATGCCAATCCCACTGCCAGACACAGGCCTGGCATGTGGGAAGCACAGGGCCACTATTTTCTCTGAATAAACGGTATAATAACAAGTGAGCCACTGAGGGAAACACATTAAGTCCCTGCCTCCCCCTCTCTCTCCCTCAGCAAGCTAGCAGGGAATAAAGTTGTAAAGAAAATGGAACCTTATCCTGGCCTCCAGAGAGATCCACTCAAGACACAAAAGCCATGAGAAGGGTGGCTTTTTTTTTTTTTTTTTTTTTTAAGGATTTTATTTATTTGAGAGAGAGAGAGAGAGAGCGAGCAGGAGGAGAGGTCAGCGGGAGAAGCAAGTCTCCCTGCTGAGCGGGACTTGATCCCGGGACTCCAGGATCGTGACCTGAGCCAAAGGCAGTTGCCTAACCAACTGAGACACCCAGGCGCCCCAAAGGGGTCTTTTAAACTGTGTTCCACAGCACCTGTCCAGCTCAGCACTCCCATCAGGAAAGGGTTCCACGTCAAAGAAGTCTGGAAAACACTGTTCCTGCTGTCTACCCCTTAGAAATTCAAAACACACTCTTGCACATTAAAAGCTCTAAATCGTGCAGTGAAGAATCCTGTCGAACTTTGCTTCACCCCACCTCCCAAACTTTCTGGCCACCAACATCCGTCGGCTGGCTTGGCTCATCTTTATAGAACCCAAACTGACCTTCAAAGGGGGCAGTCATCTAGAAAACACTGGGAACCTCTCAGGCTAGAGGATGAATTGTACATGGGCCAGGTGTAAAGTCACCAGAAGCATGTCTGGGATTTGGCCAAGGTGATGTCTGCCAATGCATCCACTTGAAAGATGGTGCTAGACTTCTCCTGGGCCCCACGGTGGTTTCTGTATAAGGCAGCAATGGTCTAGACTCATGCCATCCCATCCAGCCACATGTGGCTACTTGGCTATACTTTTAAAATAATTTGAAACGTGTTTAATTAGAATTTTGTTACTTCAACGAAAAAAGTCAACCATACTTTGATAAAAAACAAAAACAAAAACTAGAATTTCTGTTCTCAGTCTCCCTAGCCGCAGTTCAAGTGCTCAATAGCCACATGTAGCTGGTGGCTGCTGGATAGAGCGCTTCTAGAACATTCTTAGCATGTCAGAAAGTTCTATTGGATGGTAGTGCTCTAGAAAAGCCACCAGCAACCAGGCTGAAAAATAAACCAGGGAGCAGGGGAGAAGGGGGGGATGAGCCCTGGAGGATGGGGAGGGTGGGGAGGGGCCACAGAGGAAGGGCAAACAATTTATCTGGGACCTGTGGCCCAGTGCAGATCTGCCAGAAGCTCAAGTCCTGGGAGAGCCTGGCCCCAGGCAAGAGCACTGAGAGATGAGCTAGAAGCTTCTAGAGTGGGGACAGGGCTCAGCAGTCCTCCTCAGCATCAAAGTAGTCCAACTCAAGGCTCTGCCACTGCTGTGTGAATTGGGACATGGCCCTTTACTTCCCTCCTACCTCCTCATCCACGAACCAGGAGCACCTCCCCACCAGACCTAAAAGGAGGACTTAGTCCCATCCACCAGGCCTACCCTTACCTCCCCATCTGAAGTACCCCGACCTGGGCCCTCCCTCCCCCCCAGTTCCCAGCTTTGCTTTATCTTTCTGAAGAACACCTGTCTCTACCTGACATCACAGTATGTCTCTGTTGTTACCAGTCTCTTCCGGAAAGGGGCCAGGGCCAGGAAGGGCAGGCAAACACCCATTCCTGCCATCCAGACAATGCCCAGAGTGACACCTGGCACACAGTAAGTACTCACAGCACATGCCATCCATCCTCGCCCAGTTCCCTACCTGCACACTCCACGGAGGAGGCCACCTCACCCCTGCCACCCAGGAGAGCCCCAAACAGTAACCGGCAGAAAAGGGGCTAGAACAGCCCGGCCCTCTGTCCTGAGACGGCACAAGGAAAGGAGATCCCCCCTGGGGTCAGGTGAGGCCACGCTTCTGCTGAACCCCCACGGGCACCCCCAGCTTCCCCTGCCCTCTCTGCCCCCCACCTGCTCTTACAGGTTTCACCGCCAAGCTGGCCCTTTGGGAATCCCTTGCACCCCCATCCCTGATAGCCCCAGCTTCTAGAGAGTGCCTCTCTGAGGCATAGTTTCTGGACCAGCAGCACCGGCACTTGAGAACTTGCCAGAAACGTAGACTGCTGAGGCACCTGGGTGGCTCAGTCGGTTAAGTGTTTGACTCTAGGTTTCAGCTTGGGTCATGGTCTCAGGGTCGTGACATCAAGCCCCATTGTTAGACTCTGTGCTCAGCGGGGAGTCTGCTGGAGATTCTCTCTCTCCCTCTGCTCCTCCCCTCACCCGCTCACGCAAACTCTCTCTCAAATAAATAAAATCTTTTTAAAAAATGCAGATTCTCGGGCTCCTCTCCTGACCTCCTAATTCAGAAACTTTGGAAGTGGGGCCAGTGATCCATGTTATGACAAGCCCTCCAGTGGATTCCAAGGCTTAAGCAAGTTTCAGAATCACTGCTCTAAAGAACTTGACCCCCTCCATGTTGAATGAATGAATGAATGAATGAATGACACGAACAAGGGAGGTCTGCCCTAGCCTAATGCCCCCTGCCCACCAAAAGACATGGCCTATAAGCTTCCACATCTCAGGGTCTGGCCAGGTACCATGGCCTCTATGCCCAGCCAGCCTTTTGGGGACCCCACAGATAGCAGGACATACCTGAGGTTGACGACATCCCTGGGACCCACCCACCCCCCACTCCGCCCCGTACTCTCAGCTCTGCAAGGCTCTATTCTCCAGCTGCCTGATTTCCTCAGGTGGACCCTACCCTCAGAAATCCAAGCCAAGAATTGCTCTCAGGGGAGAGATGACTACAACCCCATTTGGAGCCCCAGTTGCTTCATTTGGGTCAGAACTCTCCATCAGTGAAAGCAGGAGCAAAAGGAGAGAAGGGGAAAAAGCCATGATCATTTCAGTTGATGAAGAAGAAGCCTTTTCCAAAATCTAACACCCTTTCATGAAAAGTCAATCAACAAACTAGGAATAGAAAGGAACTCCCTTAGCCTGGTAGAGGGCATTTATCATATAAACATGCATGCATGCACAAACACACACACACACACACACACACACACACACACACAAAATCCCATAGCTAACCTCATACACAGTACTAAAAAATGGAAAATCTTCAGCCTAAGATCAGGATCAGGACAGGATGCCCATTTTTGCCACTTCTATTCAACCTCACACTGGAAGTTCCAGCCAGAGCAATTAGGAAAGAAAAATTGGAAAGCAAGAAGTAAAACTATGCCTATTCACAGACGGCTCAATGTTAGTGACAGAAGGCCCTAAAGACCACACACACACACACACACATACCTATTAAACTAAAGAAGTGAATTCAGCAAAGTTGCAGGATCTAAGATCAACACACAAAAATCAGTTGTATTTCAATACCTTAGCAATAAATAATCCAAAAAGGAAATTTAAAAAAGTATTTAGAGGCACCTGGATGGCTCAGTTGGTTGAGCATCTAACTTCAGCTCAGGTCATGATCTGGGGTCCTGGGATCAAGTCCTGCATCAGGCTCCCCCCTCAGCAGGTAGTCTGCTTGTCCCTCTGCCCTTTCCCCTGCTAGTGCTCAATCTCTCTCAAATAAATAAATAAAATATATTTAAAGTAATTCCATTTATAATAACATCAAAAATAATAAAATACTTGGGAATAAATTTAACTTTAAATTTAAGGAGGTCCAAGACTGGTACCCTAAAAACTACAAATCACTGCTGAAAAAACTTAAAGCTCTAAATAAGTGAAAAAATATCTCATGTTCCTGAATTGCAAGAACTAATATTTTAAAGATGGCAATATTCTCTAAACTCATCTACAGATCCAACACAATCCCTATCAAAATCCCAATGGTCTTTTTTGCAGAAATAGAGAAGCTGATCCTATAATTCATAGGGAATCTCAAGGGATCTTTAAAAAAACAACAACAAACCTGAAAAAGAACAAAGTTGGAGGACTTGAAATTTCAAAAGTTACTACAAATCTTCAGTCATCAAAACAATGTAACAATGCCATAGGACTGACATATACATCAATGGAATAGAATGGAGAATCCAGAAATAAATCTATACATCTACGGCCAGTTGATTTTCTACAAGGGTACAAAGGCTAGGCAATGGGGAAAGTACAGTGTCTTTAACAAATCATGCTGGGAAAACCAGAGAGCCACATGCAAAAAACTACAGTTGAACCCTTACCTCACACCATATACAAGAATTACCTTAAAATGGATCAAAGACCTAAACACAAACTGAATCTCTTAGAAGAAAACAAATGGGTCCATCTTCATGATCCTGGATTTGGCAATGGATTGTTACATGTGACACCAAAAGCACAAGCAACAAAAGATGAAATAGACAAACTGAAGAAAATGTTTTGGACCTAGAGGCAATGTTTGCACCACATTGTAAATATACTAAAGGTCACTGAAATTTTATACTTTTTTAAAAAAAGATTTTCTTGAATTATTTGACATAGAGAGAGAGACACAGCAAGAAAGGGAACACAAATGGGCAGGGAGGGAGAAGCAGACTTCCCACTGAGCAGGGAGCCAGATGCAGGGCTGGATCCCAGGACCCTGGGATCATGACCTAATTTGAAGGCAGATGCCTAACAACTGAGCCACCCAGAGGCCACTGAATTTTACACTTTAAAATGGTTACTGGTTACACTATCTGAATTTTACCATAAATAAGGAGAAAAGAGTCCTCTCAGGGAGGAAGAGATAGAGAAAAATCAGAGGCAGCAGTGGGGTGGGGGAGCACTTCCTCAGAGACTCTCTGAGACTTCAGCCCCTCCCCCTCCCCAATGCTCTGCTGCTAAGGTCTGTATCCCTCTGGACAGGACTCTGAGGGCTGGGAGGTCATGTCTAGGCTCAAGAGGTGCCCAGACTTCCTGAGGCTCAGATGTCCTTGGTTTCTCTTTCTCTTGCATGCCTTATACCCAGTGTGAGAAACAGAAAATTCTATTGTTTCAACTTCATAACAAACTGCATATCCTACACCTCCCCCAAAATCCATAGCTGCTGTTTCTAGCCTAGTCTGAGAGCCCAGGGCCTCTCACCAGATTACTGTGGAAACCTCCTTCCTCACTGATCTCCCTGCATTTGTCTTGATAGCCTCATCTCATTAAAGCTGCCAAGCAACCTGCTAAAACCTAGATCAGATCATCTCCCTCTGCCTAAAACATTCCTTGGCTCCCACATCCCTCAGAGCAAAGCCACAGCGGTACAAAGGGCCCAGTGTGGTCTGGCCCCTGATTGTCTTCTGACTCCATTTCTTGCCAGTCTCCGCTCCACTTCCACTTCCTCCCATTCCCATGGTACACAGTGTTTCAGAACACATTGGAGATACCCTGGCCCCAGGGCCCTTGCACTTGCTCCTGCTTTTACCTGGAATGCCCTCCCTCCACATGCCCACATAGCTCACTCCCTCACTGCTCTCAGTCCATGATCACATGACAGTAAGCTATCCCCACCACCCCCTTTCCTGCTGTACTTTTGCCCACAGCACTGAGAGCCTTGTAACACACTGTATCATTGACGTGATTGATATCATGTCTATGGACTGACTCTCCCCACATAAATGCCAGCTCCCTAAGGAGAGGGACTCCATCTCTTTAGTTCTAGCCTGTCTTCACTGGAACATAGCACAGTGCTCATTAAATACTTAGTGGATTTAAAAAAAAAATACTTGCTGGATAAATGTATCCCAAGCACTGCACAAAGTCAGATTCACATCAAGCTACCCCACACCCCAGGCAGACTGTCACTGGGGTTAGCAGAAGACAAAAAACCTGGCACTGGCCCAATCCAACCACCACCCTCAATGGGGACAATTCTGAGCCTTGCACACAGTAGATGCTCAATAAATGTTTCTTTCCCTAAACAGACATCACCTGCCAAACCTCAGGCTACTGCATCTCCTTCAATGCCTGAATTATTAAGCCCTGAAGGCCATGCCAGGACAGGGCAAGGCATGAGCCCTGGAACAGAGGGGCAGAGTGAGGTGGGGCAGGGGAGAGGGTTACGTCCCACAGCACACACAGAACAACTGGGGAAACCTGCAGGAACTCTCCAGGGCACTGTCCCAGGTGCCCACAGCAGAGAAAAAAAGAAAAGGAACCTTGTAGATGGGGGGGCAGGGGATGAGTGGGGGCAAGGGGGATGTTCCTGAGCCACAGTCCCTAAAGGCCAAAATGCCTGAAATGGGCATGGGTCCACGTGCTCACCAAGGGTACCTCACATGGTATCATTCTCCCACAGTACCGGGAACAAAATCCAAACTCTTCCCACAGCTCACAAGACCCAATGTGGCCTGACATTTCTAGCTTCCCTGACCACATCATGCCGCCTAGCACCCTTCTCCCCTGTAGGAGGCAAAGTTACCTCCCCCTCCTGGCGTGTGGCTCTGCAATATTCTTCCTTCAAAGCTCCACAAGAGTGTCACCTACTCCTCATTCTTTTGTCTCAGCTCAAACCTCACCTCTGTGAGGCCTTCCCAGACCACCCGGTCACCCTCACCCTTCACTCAGCTACCCTCCATTTTCTTTCCTTCCCAGCCCTTGGTGCTCTGTGAAATGCTCTTGTGTGGTTATTTTTTTATTCTCAGTCTTCCACAACAAAAATACAAATCCATGTGACCAGGGGAACTTGCTTATTTTTTGTTTTGTACCCAGCACACAGTCAGTATTTGATATAGATGTGTTGAATGACTGAGTACTTCTCCTTAGTAAGTGCTGTGGGAATCCTCATGTTTCTCCATTTGCTTTTGCTGCCAGGGAGCTCCAAGGCAAATCCAGGAGCTCAATCATAGCATCTTGGCTAATCCTCTCAGTTGACATATCTGACTTCTCCTCCTGCCCTTGACCTCAATTTTCTACTTGGGTCTCCAGCTGTTGACACTTTTTTATTATTATTTATACACAGTAAGCTGCCTTAGGCTTTTGGGGGGGCCAAGGCCAAGCACAGAGGGAGCCCTGTATGGTTCTCCTTAAGGCTCCTCAAACAGATGGGGTCCTGGAGTCTATGCCCCCCTACCCCCAGCCTTATCTTGGTACATTCACATGCCATCCACCCAGGCATCCTTCTGTTCTGGTCACTCCTTGTCCTGCCCCATTGCCATCTATCCCTGCTCCACAAACTCACCCTCTGAACTCTGGCAGGTGTGTCTTCCTGGCCCAGCTCCTGGGTTGTGGACTGTGACCACGCATGTCTGGGCCCTAGGAAACCAGGGCAGCCAAGAACTGGGCTTCTTTCCAAGGCCTTGCACACCTCTCTCTCCCAGGAGCCAGGTTTCAACCTCTTCCTGGTAATCTTTCATGAGCTGACACTGTCACAGCTTCATCTAGAATTCTCACAGCTCAGGCCAGAGCTGGGGAGGAGAGTAGGTAGCAACTGTGACCGGGAAGCAGGAAGACTGACCAGATGCCCAGCCTGGGGTCTCCCTGAAGGCTGGCTATTGGACTTCCTGGGTGATCTTGAGCAGGTGGAGCCTCTTTCTGGGCCTAGGCTTTTCCACCTATGGCAGGGAGGGAGGGGGTACATGGGGAGGGGTTGGTGACTTCTGGCATCTACTGAGTCTAGGATGAGCTGGGGGTCAGGGATGTGGGATCCCACACTGTTGGCAGAGAACCTGTGGCATCCGTGACCATCCCCCTGCCAGAGTGTGCTGGCAGTACCAGGTTCTGATGCAACACCCACTCCCCCAGCCTAGCTTCCCCTCCAGGGGAGCACCTCACCTAGGGGCCTCAGACTCACAAGTACTCATGAAAGCTTTGTGAGCTCTTCTAGAAAGAAGTCACAAGCAGGTAGTCTATATGCTTGGTTTGGTCTGCAGGGTGGACTGAAAAGTCTCGGAGAGTGGTCACATTAAGAAACCTGGGACTGCCGCTTTACTAACCTGAATTTCGAACTTCTCTTCAAAAGCCAGGACCCCGGCCATGCTGGGTCCACAGTGGAGCTGAGTAGCAAGCCGCCCACTTGGGAAGGGCAGGAGCTCCCCAGCTGACCCCCATACACCACCACCACCTGTCTGACAACTTGTTTACACTCCTTGCTTGGCTCCAGAGAGTTTCACACAAGTTTTTAGCCCAACAGTTTTCAACAAGTCTTTAGCAGGAGAAGTTCGTACAAGAGTCTTATACTTAAGTGCAATATAAAAATAGACCTAAAAAAAGACAGCTTTGGTTGGATAGGACAAGGGACTGGGGGTCCCCTCATCCAGCATGTCAGCAAGGGTCTCTGAGGCTTGTTCACAGAACACAGAGTGAGGGGTGCCTGGGTGGCTCAGTTGGTTAAGCATCTGCCTTCAGCTCAGGTCATGACCCAGAGTCCCAGAATCAAGCCCCACATCAGGATCCCTGCTCAGTGGGGAGTCTGCTTCTCCCTCTCCCTCTGCCTGTTTGTCTCTCTCTCTCTCTCTCTCCCTGTCAAATAAATTTTAAAAAATAATAAAAATAAAGGACACAGATTCAAAGGCACTAAGGTAGAGGCCCAATACACCTATGAAGGTTCAAACCCCACCAGATGGGAAACCCTGATCCCATACCCCAGGGACAGGGAGCTCACTAAGCAGCTTAGCCCATCCTGGTATCTGTTTTTTTATGACACTCTCTCATTCTCTTGGGGACCACAGACTCTCATGCCCCCCCCCCCCCCCGCATGAGGGGCAGGAATGGGGCCCCTTGAGGCTGTGCTTCCCCATGCTGAGCTGCCTCTCTGCTCTGGCCACCCCTCACCCCAGGCCCCCTGTACCTTCAGTTCGTTGAGATAGCGCCTTGTGTGCACCACCAGCAGGTCCTCATCCGAAGCTTCCCGCGCCTCCACCAGCATGCCATCCGACAGAAGCTTCTCTTCTGAAACCACAGAGTGGGCACCCTGCTTCCCTGATGACTGGAAGGTGGACCTGGCTCCAGACCACTCCTCCAACAGAACTGCAGACTTAGCCTCTGCTATAGTCCTGCCTTGGGAGGCAGTGGGCAATCTCTGACTTCTGAGAATGGGTCACCTCCTGGGCCAGGGTAGACAACACCAGGCCTGAGGGCCCAAGGGAGTCAGACATTGGGCATGTAGCAGTCGAGGTAACACACGGACTGGTAATGTTGACTCTCACTTTGATTCTCCGGATTCTCCCTGCATCTTCTGATGACATCATGGAAGGCTCCATGTGGCGTGGCCTCTCTTTAAGGCTTGCCTAAACCCTTGCTCATCTCCCTGTTTTTAACCCAAAAAGCAGCAGTCTCGCAGACTGCCAGGCAACAGGAAACAGCCTGAAGTGAATTATAGTTTTCCTGCATTTATTTTTTAACCATGACTTCCTATTTATGGCAAGTGAAACTGGCTTTTCCCATTTAGATGATATAATGTTTCCTTTTAAAACAAGTTCATTTAAGTTTTTTTTTTTTTTTTAAGCACAGGCTAAGTCAATTTTTAAAAGTATACACACACACGTGTGTGTGTGTGTGTGTGTGTGTGTGTGTGTGTGTGTGTATGAAGTAAATAACGGAGCAGGTGGTATGAGGAAATGGCAAGGTCCCAATATCCGTTTGCAAATAATTGATGTTTGGGAAACACTGCAGTATTTTTATCACCCCTCACAACCACCAGACAAGATTTGCTCTGTTTTGCAAAAGAAGACACTGAAGCCAAGAGCAGGAAGTGCTCTAGGGCACAGTGAGAACAGGACCATCCAGCTCCAGGTTCTAGGGAAATCAAAGGGACAAGGTCATTATCTAAGGAAACTGTGTTAATGTGTAACCGGTAGAAGCCAACTAGTTACATACATTACCCAATATAGCTCCACAGACAGAAGGCACTCTCTACTCTCCCCCGCCCTCCGCCCCAGTAACATTCCATGGCTCCCCATTGCTTTCAGGCAAAGGGCCAGCTCTTTTCTTGGCAGCTCCCAAGGCCCTTCACCATGTGGCCCCTGCCTCCTTTCCACCCACATCCTCAGAGGAGAAAGGAAAGAACTCAGGAGGCCTGTCAGCTCAGAGAGGAGGGAGACAAGGAACCCTATGTTGAGCTGCTGGGTAATACAGGATCCCAAGAAAGGGCAATGGGAGCAGTGACTCAGGCTGGGTCTGCTGGAAACAGAGCATGAAGGACCACAGTCAAGAACGCAAGAGACCAGCTAGATGAGCAGCAGGCTGGCCCCACTCACCTTGCCGGGGTTTTCACAGTCCTAGCTCCCCACCTGTATTCTTTTCTACTTAAAGAGTTTTCTTTGAATACCTATTCTGGTCACAGTTGTAAATGGAAAATCAGTATCAGTTGCCATAAATAGAAGTTAACCAAAAATAGAATACATGTATGATAGCAACAAACCATTATTAATCTATTATTTGATTCTATTTTCTGTGATATGCAGAGGCTGTGGCTTGCTCTAGATTTATTAAAAGGGGAGATGGGCTTCAGTGTTAAAGACAAGTTAGCCCCAAAGTGAAACTTTCTCCATGGTGTGATCAGGAATGTGTGATTTAAAGATTCCCCATGCCTTATCCTATGCCAGGTAACATTCTCTACTTCTGTCAATTAAAGAACCCCTAATGCAGGAGAAAGGGAGAATATTCTTCCACTAGCCTACTGTGATGCCCGAATTTCCCACCTAAACCAGACCCCCGGGTTACAAACCGAAGTTGAAACCATACTCCAGAGTACCACCTTACTCAGTGGAATGAGCTGTGAAAGGTGGGGGCCTAGAGCTCTGAATTCCAGACCCCACTCTGCCACTTAGCAGCTGCGTGACTTTGAGCATGTTCCCTAACCTTTCTGGGCTCCAATTTCCTCCATCTGTAATCAGCAGGGTTGGAGCAAAGGCTCTCTACCTCTTGGATTCTCCAAGCACTGGATTCCTCTGACCTTCAGCTTCCCTGTGTCCATCCTTCATCAGCTCCCCTTCTATGGGCCTCCACGGACAGAGACAGGACAAGCCTGTGTTCAAAAGCCCCTTTGCCACCATGGGTGGAAGGCAGTATGAGGAATGAGCCTGGACCAGGGAGATGGCAGCTTGTGGAAGGAGGACACCAGGAGAGGCCGGGGACTGGGGTGGGGAAGGTGGGCTGGAAGAAACACATGTAGGGTCTCATAGGGCCTCGCATACCTTTTAGGAAGCTGATCACTTTGCCCCATTTTCCTGCGTCAAAGGGGTGCAGTTTCTCCAGGCCCATGAAGGTTATGTTGTAGCGTGGGGAATACACGATGGGCCAGCGCGACTCCGGCACATGCTGGTACAGCTGAGTTGCGTGCGGCCTTCCATGTGCACAGGGACAGACACAGGGAGGGGCAATCTCAGTGTGGAAAGCATCCTCCTCCTCCCTGCCACCCCATTGTACTAACCCCACAGCCCTGACCCAGTACCACTAGCTCCCTCTCCCTTGGTGGCAGGAAGAGCGCCATTTAGCAACCGTAATAACAGTCATGAGAGCAGCTCCTTACTGAGCATTGGCTCTTTCCCAGCACTATCCAACCCAAATCTCGCCGGAGCTCTGGGAGGTAGGCACCACCATCGCAACAAACGCTTGGAGAGGGAACCAGGAGTGCCCAAGGTCACACTGCAGATCTGTGCAGCAGCCAGAGTTCACCCAGGTCCACCTGGGTGCAAAGGCCTCCACATCTCATTTCCACATTATAACAATCACGCTAAACAGCCGTGTGGCCCTAGACCTCAGTTTCCTTAACAGTAAAATATGGGGCTGTCGCGAGATAATGCATCCAAACAGCTGAGCACAGAAAGCGCCCTATCCCTTAGAGCTGGGGGTGGGGGTGACGGTTCCCAGAAACAGCAAGTCCGGGTTCATTCAGGCTGTGGCCCAACCCGCAGCCAGGGATGGAGATCACCTCAGCCTTGCCGCGCAATTCACCACCCCCCCCCCCCCCCTTCCCCCCCCATTACACCTCTGCAGCCACCGCCGCACCGGGACCAGAAACCCGGCTCCAGCTGCTGCCAGGGCGAGGGGCCTCCGCACAGCCGGCGGAGCCCGGGATAAGACAGACGTCAGACCCGCGCATGTCGCCTGCCCTCGCCCAGGTCGGAGCCCCGTGGCCCGCACCTCGCACCGCAGAAAAGTGGCGCGGGGCCGGCCTGGACTCACTCGGCCTGAGCGGCCCCTCGCCTGCAGTACCTGGGCACGCACCTGATGAGCCCGCCGGGTAGCCCGCGCATTAGCGCTCCCGCCCACGGGGACCCCTGGGAACCCCGGGGGCCAGGATTGGCGCCCAACCCCGCGCCCCCACCCCTGCCTCACTCACATCCCGGGGCCGGGCCCTCCCTGCGCTGGCCACTGCTCCGCGACCGGGCGGGGCGGGGCACGGCCCCGCCCAGGACACGCCCCCGGCCTCGGCCGTCTCCGCTGGGGGCGGAGCTCCGGCGGGCTTGACTCCGCCCCGCCCGCGCTCTCGCCAGCGTCACAGAGAGATGGAGTCCCGCAGTGAGCGCGCCCGCAGTTAGGAGGCCACGCCTCCAACGGCCATCAAGCGCGAAGTCCCGCCTTCGCAGACAAAGGCCCAGTGGAATCCCGGCTGACTCGGGAAGCCACGCCCCCTAGGGGGAGGGCCGCCCGAGTTTTCACCAGGCTAGCCATGGAGGTTTGGAACGTGCGGAATCGCTCCGCCCCGGGGGAGGGGGCCACCCACTGTCCCGCCCCCAGCCGACCCGCGCCCCTGCTCTCTTTCAGGGTTGAGGCCTAGGGACGCCGGGTTTCCCCGCTGATTCTGCGGCAGGTGCGCTGTGTGACCTTGGGCAAGCGTCCTCACTCTGGGGCCTCCGTTTCCAGTAAAATGGGATGGGGGTGCTCTGGCCCTGCAGTCTGTGACCTAATGAAATCCATGACTTCTCTGACTTGAGGCCACACGTGTGCCCTCCCCTTCCCATCTTTGGCGACCCCAAGATGAGACAAACTCCCCACACGTCATTTGGGCTCCTAGCCTCAGTTTCCTCGTCAGCAGAGCCGGTCTGGAGATCCAGTCTTAAGGGTACAGCCAGGTATCCGAGCTCGCTCCCTGTCCCTCCCACCCTGATCCAACAAGCCCAAGTGACAGCTGGGAGTGCCTTGGGGCTGGACGCTGGGACTAGGCTGCAACAACAGAGCTCCAGAAGACAGAGACAATGGGCCCCTCTGTTGGCCCAGCTGCCCCCTCCAGCCAAACAAGCAGCTGACCCAAGGGCTGCCAGGAACAGGGTAGCTGGGATCCGTGGTGGCTCCGTGAGGGCGCTCGTGTGCGTGACAGAGTGGGCCACCGTGAAGGAGAAGGGCACAGACGTTTGAACGGTGCCCTCCAAGTGCCTATCACTTGATTTTATGATGGCATTGGATTCTCGCAACCAATTCCTAGGAGGGGTTGCTGTCACCCCAGTTTTTTCATTATTTGAGCTGAGGTGCAGGTCTGGGTTAAACCTAGACAAGGCCACCTGTCAGCACCATGGCCTTGGGCAAGTTTGCTTTAGAAAGTTGGTCCTTCGTTTCTGCATTTGAAAATGAGGTGATGCCTTCTCACCTACCCCGTGGGGAAGTTGAGACCATCTAAAGAGATAGTAATGCTGATGACTATTTAAAGAGCACCTCCTGTCTGCTGGGTTCAATTCTAAGAGCTTTATGATCACTTCATCCTTGTAACAAGCCTAGGAGGAGAACAACAGTTCTCCCCATTCTACAGAGGAAGAAACTGAGGCACAGAGTGGTGAAATAATTCCCTAGGGTCAGGGATGTGGACAGTTGTAAACTGTAGCCACAGAAGGAAAAAAAGTAATCTTTAATAACAGGTAAGAACCTGTGTGTAGCAAACCTGTTTCACCGTGAGAAGTTCATCTCAGGCAACGTGCTCTGTGGTTTGAAACACCCCACAGATAAGCCTGTTGTTGGGAGAACAAGGGTCTAGGGCAGGCCAGACTCAGGAAGCCACAACCAAACAGAGTAGGATTGATTGCTCTGGGTAAGAGGTTTTTTCAAATTGTCCCCTGTGTGGCTCAGAAGTGAGGTGGTCTGAGGAGCCCCAGGGGCTTAGGAACACCTTCAAACCACCATACCAGCCTGGACCACTGACCTACACCATCACCTGTGGGAGAAATTAACTAGGTTATTCCTATTGCTTGGGGCCTCTTTGTTACAGCATCTTGGAATGGCCATTCACCAAGACATGCACTGGGACATAGCTGTGAACCCAACAGGCAAGATCTGAATGTCTTAGTCAAGCTCATGGTGGAGTGAGAGAGACAAATCTCAAACTAAGAAGTGATAATAAATTGCAAAATATAAGTGTTGTGAAAGGCATGGGCTGAGAAGTGGGAGAGAGTGATGGTGCCCCCCAATTTAGACACTGGTCATGAAGGCATCTTGGAAGAGATAGTTGTTTTCTACTTTTTTTTTTTTAAGTTTATTTATTTGATGTGGAGAGAGCAAGCGAATGAGAGACAGAGAAGCAATCACAAGCAGGGGGAACAGCAGGCAGGGGAAAAACAGGCTCCCCAATGAGCAAGGAGCCCGATGCAGGGCTTGATCCCAGGACCCTGGGATCATGACCTGAGCTGAAGACAGCCGCTTATCCAACTGAGCCACCCAGCTGCCCCTGTTTTCTACTTTTTAATCCTGTGAATCTTATTTTTTTAAGATTTTATTTATTTATTTGACAGACAAGATCACAAGTAGGCAGAGAGGCAGGTAGAGAGAGGGGGCTCATGACCTGAGCTGAAGGCAGAGGCTTTAACCCACTGAGCCACCCAGGCACCCCTGTAAATCTTATTTTAAAATGTTGTTGTGAGGGATACTTGGGTGGCTCAGTTATTAAGTGTCTGCGTTTGGCTCAGGTCATGATCCCAGGGTCCTGGGTTCCAGCCCCGCATTGGGCCCCCTGCTCAGCGGGAAACCTGCTCCTCCCTCTCCCACTCCCCCTGCTTGTGTTCCCTCTCTTGCATTGTCGCTCTCTGTCAAATAAATAAATAAAATTTTTTTAAAATGTGATATAACAAGACACTGATTTATCAAAAATTATATACTTATAATTTTCCCCCTTTGTGCAATCTTAGAATATGTTTCATCTTCAAATGAATGAGAAACCCTCAAAACATTAACACTCCTTTTTAAAAAATACAGGCATTCAGTGACAACATTAACTGCAGAAATGTACCAAAGATGACTAATGAATGGCACAGATCCAATATTTAATATTAGTTAATATTAGTTAAGTTAACAACAGTATTAAAACCAGGCCCTTTAATAAGAAAGCACTTCTATTTGCATTCCAGGACTTGGCAAGAATAATAATGTTACTGGCTAGTGTTTTTTAAAACCTTAAGAGTGCCAAGCATGCTAACCATATACAATGTGTTTTGTTATTTGTTTTATTGATGAAGAGATGGTTCTTAAATGATCAGAGGAAACCCCAAGTGTGAAGACTAGACGCCAGATGGAGCAGGAGAATGTAGTGTATGTTTTATTCCTACCACAATGGGAAAATGTGTACCAAGCAGTGTCCCAACAGAAGAGGCAGGACCCAGTCAATAGGGTTTCATGAAAAGAATTTAGCAAAGGGGTAATTTACCCCAAGTGTATGGTGGGGTTGGGGGGCACTGTCATAAGGAAATGAGTGGGATGGTGCAGTGTCTGGGCTGCAGCTGAGGGGATACTTTACCCCCTAAACTTGAAGTGAGGAGGAGAGGAGTGGTTTCCTGGAAGCGGTAAGAGCCTTAGTGTTGGGTGAAGGGTCCCCCGAGAAAAGCTGTGGCTAGAGACACAGTCACTGCCAAAACTGGGAGTAGGTCAGGGGAAATACCCCACCTTTCTCTCCTCCCACCCTCTGATGCTCATCAGTGCCTCCCACTGGCCGAACCCAACTGGGAGCCTAAAACCGAGGAAGCCCAGGTGATGGCATCCACAGGGATTGGCCTTGTTGGGGGAACACAGAACAGGTGAAAACCATGGCTAAGGGATCTGGGATGTGGAGCCTAGGCAGAGAATAACCACAGGTATTCTAGATAAACTTAAAGATTTCTCCAGCCCTCTCTGAGCCAACTCTGAAACAGAAATGGGTTGGGCTTGAAAAGTACCCTTCTTGCCAGTATTGAGTACTTAGTAGGGCAGTCGCCATGGCAACCTTATACCCAGGCTTGGCTACCTGCATCTACCATCCAAACCACAAGTCAAGGAGCTGGTCCAGCCAGGTGACCAGGTGATGCCCAAATGTTGAGAAATCATTGCATCTGTTAGAGCCCCTGGCCTTGGGCTCAGCCAGGTCAGGTTGGCAGGGCCCCTTGAGATCAGCAAAGATGTTTGGACACCCTGGGGAAGGATGAAGTCATTGCTCCCATCTCTGGGCTCCTAAGGGTGGTTTGCTTTGCCAGTGAGGACTGTCCCTGAGGGAGTTGCACAGCCATGAGAACTCATTAGCCCACAGTGCTGCCTGGACACTCTCCCTCAAAGACACATTGAGGCCAGCAACAAACAGCACGTTGGCATGCAGGTTCTCCCTCAGCTGCACACATGGAGGGAAACACATACCCCACGGCCACAGGCACACACCCACAGCATCACACACAAATGCACAGATAGGTGCAGACACAGATGCTTACAGACAGACATGGACCCACAGTGCATTCCCCCATGGCTCAGCCTGTGTCTGGCCACCCTGCTGATTCTTCCATTCTTCCACTCTCCATTTTCCTGATGGTCCAAGGAGGAAGGGGGATGTCCCACAATACGCTCCTGTGGACCCCCGAACCTCTCTGGAATGGATTGTCTCCTTCATCTCTGTCCCTCTGTCACAGAAGGGGAAGTTTCTAGAGCACAAATACAGGAGGAGGAAAGGAAAGAGGGAAAGCAAGAAGGAGGGGGACAACGGAAGAGAGACAGAGACATAGTCATGATGAACATGGGACAGTCTGAGATAAATATGCCAGGGCAGATCCCAGTTTTGTTGGGCCCCATGTTTATATGCAGGGGTGGGGGTGGACTGGTTTTCAAAAAGGAAGACCAAAACTCTGAATACAAATTAGAGACAGAGGCTTGGAGGAGGCCTGTGTAAGCAAGGGACCCAGAGCTGCAGAGTAAATCTTCTTCTGCCACATGCATGAAACACAGACGGGTAGCCCCCTAATGCATTTAGGAACAACACAGACCCTGGAACCCCTTCCTCCCAGACACGTATGCATATGGGTACACACACACACACACACACACACACACACACACACGCATGGCCCCCGAGCCCTCCGTGGCTCTCAGGATCTGGGCCCTCTGGACACCAGGCTTCAGAGGCCCCTGCAGCCCTCATTTAGAATTTAGGCCCTGGTCCAGCTCCTTCCACATCAACTGGGCATCCTGTTGGACCCATTCCCATGTGTGCACTTTGCTGTTTGAGAGGAGTGGACTCTGTTCTCTGTCCCTGCCTCCTCACCTGAACCTGTCCCTTCACTGTGAGCTGGCTTCCTATCACAGGGGCAGGCTGAGGAGGAGGAGGGAGCTGTCTCTGCAGAGAGGATTGGCCAAAGCTTACTGAAGTGCCCCTCCCCGCCATACCTCTCCAGCCCACCCTACTGCCTTTCCTGAGAATGGGATGAAGTCCTGAGCTCTGTGTGGGTCCTCTTGGGGGAAGAGCAGTGTGTCACACACACACATACCCATCACACACAACTCTGGAATGCCAAAGATTACAAAAGATTCTCAAGACCGTAAAGCACAAAGAAAATGAAAACGACTCGAAATATGGCCGTACAGATAATCCTGGTGGAATTTTAAAAATAAAGCTAATGCAGGCCCACATTTAGAAAATTCAGACAGTCCTGAAAGATTACCAAATGAAAACTAAAACCTGCTCTTCTATCTCAGTCCCTCTCCCTGGATGTGATCGCTCTTTGCATTTCTTTCCTGAATACTTTGGTAGACTGGCTTTGACTGATAAAAACAGAATCACTCTGCCCACTGTTTTCACGCCTTGCCAGTTTCCCACCTAAAACGCATCTCTGCAGAGCTTTCCGCATCAACATGGCCTAAGCTACTGCCGCCTTTTTAATGGCCATGCTTTTTTCTGTTGTCTAAGTGCATTCTCTGTCGATGTATATCACTTTCCAGTTTCTTGCCTCTTAACTGTAGCCCAGCAGCCCCTTGGTGAGCCTGATTCACACTGTAGATATTTCCGCAGGGCCAGTTAGCGTGGAAGCACTCTGTCAAAGGATACACCATTTTTTAAAAAGATTTATTTATTTATTTATTTATTTGACCAAGAGAGATTACAAGTAGGCAGAGAGACAGCCGGGGTCAGGTGGGGGGAAGCAGGCTCCCCGCTGAGCAGAGAGCCTGATGTGGGGCTAGATCCCAAGACCCTGAGATCATGACCTGAGCCGAGGACAGAGGCTTTAACCCACTGAGCCACCCAGGCACCCCGGATATATGAATTTTTAATTCTGGTAGAAATTGCCAAAACGCCCTTCAAAAGGATGGCATTAATTTACAAGTGTCTCAACAATATATGAAAGAGTCTGTCCCCCTACACAGTCCCTAATTTTGTCAAAACGGAGGAGTGAAAAGTCCTATCTCGGTGTTTTTCAACAACTTCATTGAAATATAATTCTCATTCTCTACAATTCATCCATGTAGACTGAACACTCAAATAGTTTTTAGTGTACTTAGAGTTGGGCCACCATCAGCAGCATCAATTTGAGAGCATTTCCATCACTCCAGAAAGAAACCTGGTACCCTTAACAGTCACTGTCCCATTTCCTGCCCTCCCCCAGCCCCTAGCAGCCACCAATCCACTCTCTGCATGGATAGATTTGCCTACTGGGGCCATTTCGTAAAAAGGAAATCATACCCTCTATGAGCTTTTGTGTCTGCCTTACTTCACTTAGCGTAATGTTTGCAAGGGTTTTCCATGCTGTAGCCTGTGTCAGCACTTCTTTTTTATGGCAGAACATTCCATCATGGAGATAGACCCCATTTTGCTTATCCATTCTCCAGAGGATGTATACTTGGGTCTTTTCCACTTTTTGGCTCTTGGGAATAATGCTGCTGTGAACATGAATGTACACGTTTCTGTGTGCACGTACGATTTCATTTCTCTCAGATACATACTTAGGACTCTGTTGTTTTAACAAGAGTTTCTGTTCGTTTCAAGTGTGGGTGAACATCTTCAAGAGCTGCCTGTTGAAACCCATTGTCCATTTTGCTGTTAGGTTGTTTGCACGTTTTCTATTTGTGGTGCTGTGAAAAAATATGTATATTTTTATATATTTGGTCTTCATCCCTTTCCTGGCATCAAGCTCCTAAAACCCTTGGAATTTCCTAAGCAATGAGGACCATTAAAGATATCTTTTGTTATGTTAATGAGGGTACTTTTGGAAAGTACCTGTGGGTGTGAGCTGGTTGCCAAGGGACCCCCTGTGATTAGAGGGCTGCAACTTTTAGGCCCACCGCTGACCTCTAAGGAGGAGAAAGGGGCCAGAGATTGGATTCAGTCACCAATGAACGAAGATTTAATCAATCATGCCTAGGTAATGAAGCTTCCATAAAAGCCCAAAAGGATGAGGTTTGTTGGGTTTCTGGGCACACAAACACATGGAGATTTGGGGAGAATGGCACCTGGAGAGGAGGACATGGAAACACCTTGCCCCTCCCCCATCCCTTCCCTTGTGCATCTCTTCCATCTGGTTTTTTTCTGAGTTATGTCCTTTTAGAATAACCCATTAACCTAGTAAGGAAACTTTTCCTGAGTTCTGTGAACTGCTCTAGCAAATCAATCAAACACAAGGAGGGGTCATGGGAACCTCAGATTTATAGCTAGTCTAATCAGAAGGCAGGTGACAGCCTGGACTTGGAATTGGCATCTGAAGTGCCGGCAGTCTTGTCAGACTGAGCCTTTCACCTGTGGGATCTGAGGCTCTCTATGGGGGAGTGTCAGAATTGAGTTGAATTGTAGGACACTCAGCTGGTGTCTCCGAATTGCTTAGTGGTGTGGGGAAAACACCCACATTCTGGAATTGATGAGCAGAATTAGAACTGGTGTCAGAATCATACTATTGATTTGAGTTCTTTGCTAAGAAAATGTAGTCCATTTTGTGGCACGAATATTGTAAACATTTTTTCCCAGTTTGTTCCTTGTATTTTTACTTCATTTATGGTCTTGCATAACATTCAGACATCAAATTTATGTTTTCAAAATTACTAACCTTTTCTTTTTAGGCTTATAACCAGCTAAATAAGGTCTTCCCCACCACAATTATAAATTTATCTGTAACTTCATGGTTTTCGCCTTTCCTCCATCTTGTTTTATAATGTTTAAAATTTGGATCCTTGTGGGTTTTATTCTGGTACCAGGAATAAAGATCCAGTGTTCTTTCCAGATGGTCAAGTAATCATCTCAACGTCTTTAATTGAGGAACCCATCTTTGTCACCACCCGTATGAAATTTCTTTACCATAAATTTGCTTCTTACTACTTTACCATAACTTTCATGTTCCAGTGTTGTCCTCGAACCTGCTTTGTGACCCTATAGCACCATGGCTCTCAATCCTGGTTGCACACTGGAATCATCAGGAGGCATTTAAGAAAACACCAATATCCAGATCCCACCCATCGTATCAGAATCTCTGGAGGGTAGGGCCCAAGTATTGCTTTGTTTTATTCATCTTTTTTTTTTTCTTAGAAGCACTTTAGGGGATGGGGGTCCTAATGTGGAGCCAGGTTCAGGAACCACCACTCGACAGCCCTCCACTGACTTCTCAGGCTATTTCTTCTTTTCTCCCAACACTGATCTTATTTTCAGCCAACAGATACTTATTGAGCATCTACTACATGCCAGGCACTGGGGAATACAGGAGTCAACAAGATAAGAATCTCTGCCTTCAAGACCTAATAACCCACTATCGGGAGGGACAGACAATCAATGTGTGAGTGGGGTCAAGGAAAAATTCTCTGAGGAGGTGACATAGTCTAGCCTATATGATATCTCTGTTCCTATGAGGCAGACCTGGCAGTGCTCTCCTCACCTTTCCCTTCTCCTGCCCCTTGCTGACAATACCCCAGCTTTGTTCAGGGCAGCAATGAGCCTTGCCTAGGTGACTCCTTCATTTCCCCCAGGCTCTACTGCACACAGTCCTGGCCAAGGAGGCCTACGCTGAAGTCTGCAGGATGACTAAGGATTAAGTGGGCATTCAAAGATAAGAAGAGGTGACTCATTGCCAGCAACTGCTTACCTCTAGTAGCATGAAGAAAATAAACCCTTGTCTTTAAGCCATCGAGTAATAGACTTTTTGTTATTTCTGCCTGAAAAGCATTCCTAACAGATACAACCGACACCAGAGATTTGGTAGAAATAACCCATCTATGTCCATGTCTTAACACTGGCAAGTTCAATTTAAAAAGTAGCAGTGACTTGGCAACAGAGGAGGGTAAGGGAAGCATTCTAAAACTGAATAAGGTTTGGCCACCATCATCTCAATTTTTCTTTTAATTGTGGTTAAAAAAATTAATCATAACTATTTTGAAGTTTACAGGTCAGTAGTGTTAAATATATTCACATTGTCATACAACAGAACTCCAGAACTTTTTATCTTACAAATCCAAAACTCTCTACCCAGCAAAAAACAACTCCCCATATGCCTGGTAAACCACCCTTTTACCTTCAGTGTAGATGAATTTGATCACACCAGGGACCTCATGGAAGTGGAATAATATGGTGTTTTTCCTTTTGTGACTGGCTTATTTCACTGAGCATTATGTCTTTAAGGCTCATCCGTGTTGTGGCATGTGATAGGATTTCCTTCTTTTTTTAAGTCCAGATAATATTCTATCATATGTATATTCCCTATTTTCTTTATTCATTCTTCCACTGATGGACATCTGTATTGTGCCCACCTCTTGGGAATTGTGAGTAATGCTGTTACTAAAATACCTCTTTAACATCCTGCTGTCAGTTCTTCTGGATATATACCCAGAAGTGAAATTTGCTGGGTCATATGGTAATTCTGTGTTTAATATTTTGAGGAAGTTCCACAGGGCTTGCAATGTTTACATTCCCCAAGAGTGCACAGCGATTCCAATTTCTCTACATCTTCACCAACACTTGGTTGGTTTGTGTGTTTTTGATAGTGGCCATTGTAACGGACATGAAGTGATATCTCATTGTGGTTTCAATTTATTTTTCTCTAATGATGAGTAATATTAAGCATCTTTTCATGTGCTTGTTGGCCATTTGTATGTCTTTGGAGAAATGTCAATTATGTCCTTTGCCCATTTTTAAAATTGGTTGTTGTTGAGTTGTAGGAGATCTTCATATATATTCTGGATATTATCCCCTTATCAGGTATACGATTTGAAAATATTTTTTTTCCCATTCTGTAGGTTGCCTTTCTACTCTGTTGACTGTGTCCTTTGATGTGCAGAAGTTTTAAAGTTTGCTGTGGCTCCATTTATCTATTTTGCATTTGCTGCTGGAGCTTTTGGTGTCATATCCAAAAAATCATTGCCAAATCCATTGTCACGAAGATTTCCCACTATCTTTTTTTCTAAGAGTTTTCTATTTATACATGGCCCATGTATAAATAAACACTGACTGCGTATAAGCTATTTATACTGCGTTGTCAGTTTCCCATGTGTGCTCACATCCATTTTTTCGCTTCTCTTGCCCTTTGGCCTCACATGTGTCCAGTGGAAGCCGTGGGAGTACAGTGAAGGTAGGAAGAAAAGAGAAGCCAAAGTATTTCTCCTTTTCTTCACCCCTGCGAGATCTCTGACAATGTGTGTGTGGGGGGAGTGGTTCTCCTCTGTAGCTTTTTGTGGCCCTTGCTCCTACCAGGAAGGCTCCTACCATGATTCTAGCGCCTGCCAGGCAATCTCAGCTCCCGCGTAACCCAGAACACTGATGCCTCTCTTTATCCAGAGGAATGATACGGACTTCCTCCTGGGCTAACCGATGGGATACCTCACTGTCCTCTATTTCGCTTCCAACTCCTCCATTACCTGAGGAACCAGTTCCCTCTGGGTGGTTTGTGTCTTGCTGGCTATACCGAGGCTGATATCTACACTGATAGAGAAAAAAAAATTTTTTTTCAGATCATAAAAGTTGTATGTATTCATTGTGCAAAATAAATCCAGAAACATATACAAATGAAATAAAAATCAGCCATAATCCTACTACTAAAATTTTAGCACTATTACTATTCTCCATGTTTCTTGAATATGTGATACTATATCCTGTATAATTTTATAATCTGCTTTTTTTAGCTGGCAGCATAGTACACGATTTCCCCATGTTTATGAATTTCTTGTGAACATGGTTTTGAATGGTTATCCATAATATATCATTACCTGAATGTAATATATTGTTGGACATTTAGATGGGGTTTTTGTTTTTGCTAGTATAACACTATAATTAAAATCCATTTGTATATAGGGTTCTCCCTCCCCCCCCCATTTTCAGATTTTTTCTTTAGCTAAATTGAACCCAAGGTATGGACAATTTAAAGGTCTTTGATATAAGGACCTTTATATGGTCCTTATAAGGTCCTTTATATGGATAAAGAAGATATGGTCCACATATACATTGGAATATTACGCATCTATCAGAAAGGATGAATACCCAACTTTTGTATCAACATGGATGGGACTGGAGGAGATTATACTGAGTGAAATATGTCAAACAGAAAGAGTCAATTATCACATGGTTTCACTTACTTGTAGAGCATAAGGAATAATATAGGATACTAGGTAAAGGAGAGGAGAAGTGAGTTGGGGGAAATTGGAGGGGAAGATGAACTACGAGAGACTGTGGACTCTGAGAAACAAACTGAGGGTTTTGGAGGGGAGGGGGGTGGGGGGTCGGATGAGCCTGGTGGTGGGTATTATGGAGGACATGCATTGCATAGAGCACTGGGTGTGGTGCATACACAATGAATTTTGGAACACTGAAAAAAATTAAATTAAAAAAAATAAAGGTCTCTGGTATACACGATCAAATTACATTCTATAAATACTAAATCTATTTATCTCCCCAGACCCTCAGAGGAGGACCTTGCCTACCATTACAGGATAGGACCTCCTGTGCCTTGGATTATAAGGCTTCTTAACTGATAGGAGAACGCTCCTATCTATGACATAAAATGCCAACATTCCCAGTGGGCCTGGGAAGAAGGGCTCATTTCCAGGGTGCAGGCATAGAAGTATAGGGAAAAGCCATGCATCCATTAGCTATCATTGTCTTACAATTCACCCCAAAACTTAAAAGCTTCAAACAACAAATATTCATTATTTCTTGTGAGCCTGTGGATCACTTCAGTGGTTCTGCTAATTTGGGTCAAGTTTTGGTGATCTTGGCTAAGCTCAGCTTAGGATGCCTTGGATGGGATGACTCAGCCTTCTGAGTTAGTCTGCTGTAAACTCATGAAGTGTATCTCTTACCTCCTTCCAACCAGCTTGCCTGGGTATATCCTCGGGGCAGTGGCAGGATGCCAAGAGACAAAGCCATGATGATCAAGGGCTTTGTCAAGCTTCTGCGTGTACTAAATCTCCCTCCATTCCATTTGCCAAAGCAAATCTCCCCCCTCTTCTGTGGGGAAGCCTATGGCCAGCATGGGATGGCTCTACTGAAGGATGCATGGCTTTTCTCTATACTTCTATGCCTGCAGGAAACAGGAAAAATCGGGACCCTTATTGCAATCAATCGGTCATAGTTGCATCCTTGGCAGATGGGAATATGATCACCATAGCAACCAGCAAGGACTACTCCTGAGGCCCAGAAGGTACCAAGACAACATCTTAGTGGAGGCTACTGACCTGCCCCCAACACGTAGTGGACATCGCATTTAATCCTCCCGGAATATAGGTGCACCATGGGAATAGGAAGAGGGGAATGCTTGAATCACCACCCTTGAGGAATGAGGTCTGGAAAGAAAAATTAAGTTGGGATACAAAAAATAAAAATACAATTCTCCCACACCTGAGTTTATAGACTAGCCTTCAAATCCACAAGAGATGAAAAAAAAATTGGCCTTGGGTAGAATGGAGAGAGGCTATTAAGACACTAGAATGCTAGTGTGCAGTGTTGGAGGGAACGAAGACTCCTCTTCCCTCAGAATTGCCAGTTTGGGGGCCAGCAGGTTCCTTACATGTCAACCAACATCATCCCCTCATTTCATAGCCCAGGAAACAGAAGCCCAGGGAAGTTAAATAACCCATCCGAGATCTCACAGTAAGCTAATCATGCAGGAGGTAAGAACCCATGCCTCTGCTTCCCTCTGCTACGCTGGGCTGCTGCTGGGCTTTGCTGCAAACACTCAAATTGCTTCTTAATTGGAGTCTCCTGCTTAATTAGCTGCTTCCTGAGCAGCCTGTGCTCCCTGTTTGGAAATCTCAATCAACATCATCATCTCTAAATTGGTGTGACCTCGCTCTTCTCATGTCCTCCACACAGGGATTTGCTTCATGGTTTTGCCCAGTAGGATGGCTGGGGAGGGGACAGGGCTTGCAAGTAAGCTGTCTTCCAGAGAGCACAGCTGTTCTCACCACCACCCCCTGCTCCAGGGATTTCTGAGCACTTCCCAACCTCCCCAGGAGGATCAGGCAGATTGGACCCAGTCCAAGGTTCCCCCACTAACTTCCTGTGTGATCTTGGGTAAATCTTGGTCCCTCTCTGAATCTCAGTGACCACTAAAAGTCTTCCCCACATTAAAGTTACCAGATGTAGTAAATAAAAACAAAATGCTCGTTTACATTTGAATTTTAGTAAATAATACTTTTTTAGTATGAGTGTATGCATGCAATATGGGTCGTACTTATAATAAAGTCTTCTGTTGTTGTTTTACTGAAATTCAAATTTAACCAAGCATCTTATATTTTGTCTGACAGCTATACCCCCAAATGGACAGTTCTGTTCCATTCTGCTCTACAGAAGCAGCCAGGGGCAGCACTCCGAGCAGAGGCTTAGGGTAAGGCAGACCCAGGTGTGAATCCCAGATCTGCCTTTGTGATCTCGGATAAGTCACTTCCCCTTTCTGAGCCCCAGTTTCCTAAATGATAAAATGGATGTGTTAATCCGTGATTGGTTTTCTCTGAAGACTAGGTGAGCACAAATAAAAAGATATCATTAGAATTCCCTTACAGACTGCAAAATGTGGCACAAAGTTGAACATTTATTAAGAACCTACTGTATGTGACACTCCATGAAATATGAGAAATAGTGATGGCAGTGCAGTTGGGAAGACATCTGTGTAAGAAACAAAATGCCTGAGGCTGCCTGTTTTTTCAGAATTCTTCCACAAAGTGAAATTTTCATCTGGAATCTCAATTCTGCCTGCTATAAACTGTTAAGGAATTAGATGCTTTAGGGGAAAAAATCTGCAAAGTACCGGGAAAGAGTCATGCGTGGTCTTGGTTCCAGAAAGAGCTGGAGTGCTTCTTTGGACAAGCTGGGCTTTCAGATTCCCACTTGGGAGGAGACCAAACTAATCCCAGTAATCACATGTATCAGTTTGGAGGGCATCTTTCCCATCATGCCTTTAGGCTCTATGTGTCTCCCGGCTGCATTTGACTCCTACCTTCTAGAAGCCTGCACTGGGGGGATGGATGTCCATGGAATTGCCTGCCCAGCAAAGCCTCTTGTTTAGAGAATCTATCCCAGCCACCCAGAGTATGGGAGAAAATATTTGCAAATCATATATGATAAGGGATTTGTTTCCAGAATATATAAAGAACCCCTACAACCCAAAAAACAAATTCACACTGGGAAAAGGATTTGAATAGTTATTTCTCCATAGAAGATATACAGATGGCCACTAAACATATGAAAAGATGGTCAACACTGCTAACCATTAGGGAAATACAAATCAAACTACAATGAGATACCACCTCACAGCCATTAGGATGGCTATAATTAAAACAACAATGACAAAATGACAGGTGTCTGTGAGGATGTGGTGACCTTGGAACCTCAGGCACTGCTGGTGGGAATGTAAAGTGGTGCAGTGTCTATGGAAAACAGTAGTGCAGTTCCTCAGAAAAATTAAACAAAAAACTACTACATGATCCAGCAATTCCACTCACGGATATGACCCAAAACAATCGAAAAAGCAGGGTCTTGAAAAGATGACTGTACACTCCTGTTCATATCATTATGCCAATGGCCAAAAGGTGGAAACAACCCAAAAGTCTGTTGACAGATGAATTGATAAACAAAATGTGGTATAAACATACCATGAAGTATTATTATTTGGTCTTTTTTTTTTTTTTTTTTTTAGGATTTTATTTATTTGAGAGAGAGAGAGAGAACTTGAGCAGGCAGAAGGGTGGAGAGAGAGGGAGGAGAATCTCAAGCACACTCCCCACCCGCTGAGTGGAGAGCCAAACACCAGAACCCAGACATGACCTGAGCCAAAATCAAGAGTCGGCTGCTTAACTAACTGAGCCACCAAGGCACCCTGTATTCATCGGTATTAACAGGAAGGGTATTCTGGCACCTATCACAACAAGGATGAAACCTGTAGACTTTGTACAAAGTGAAATAAGCCAGACACGAAGGACGGATATTGTACAATGGCCCTTACATGAGGTCCCTACAGGAGTCAAACAGAGACAGGAAATAGGATGGTGGCTGCCTGGGGCTTGGAAAGGGGGGAATGGGGAGTCAGTGATTGGTCAAGCACAGGTATGTGACTTGAGCTGGGCCATCTAGATCCCTTCCTGGGACTGTTGCTGGATCTCTTAGAAAAAGCAGCTTTTTCACGGGAGCCTGCTAAGTCAGGGTATAAGGAATGTACATCAGGAGCTGCTGGTGAACGCTTTGCCACCAATTCTGAAGAGCCTAGCTGAGAGTGAGACCAATTCATCATGAAGCCTAGTGCAGAGACAGGGAGACAAGACCCCAGATGGTTTGAACCATGCCAGAAGCCAGTTCTCCCACTCTGTAAGCTCCCTTTGTGCTGGTCTGAGCTAGATTTTCTGTCACCTGCCACTGATGGATGTGTTGCTCCAATCTGCTAAGATAGGCAGAGAGAGGCTTCATATGAAGACAAAAGCCTCCAGTGGCTCAGCCAGGCATCTCTGATGGATTCACGTGTGCTTCCTACATATTGAGTGCCTGCTCCCTGATGCCTTAGACAGGCAAACCTCAAGATGGACAATTTTCATCAGTGTTTGGGATCCAATAGCCACACTCCATGGGCAACCTGAGAAGGACCTTAGAAATGTGAGCTGTATTCCATTCCCTCTCCCCCAAGCTCATCTCTCATGCTGGCCCTCAAGTCAAACCCTCATTTGACCCCCTCCTAGCTCTCTAGCCCAGAACATTTCCCCACCCATTTTACTTCAGCCACAGTCTAACACCTAGGAAACGGGCTCTGCTTCCCAGCCTCTACACTTTTTCCTCTTCCTGTTCCTTCTGCCTGGTGTGCTTTTCTGCCCTGTTTATCCCCATTTTTCACTTGTTGAGTATCTACAGAAAAACAGCACATTGCCACCCCCTCAGAGACATGTCCCTGATTTCTGTCCCCTTGATTGGTACTTAGCCCCATCTGACAGCATCCAAGAGCCCCTGCTCTGAACCTGGAGCAAAGAGCACTCTGTGTCGGAGTCCCAGCCTGAGCCTATGCTGAGCTTGCCCTGGGTTCAGAGGGGTCCAGACCCATCCTATAAGCCAACAGAGCTAAGGAAGAGACACCAAGTGGCCATTTTCGAGACTGGCGCCTACATATGAGCCCTCTCCAAGCTTCAGTTCCCACATCTATGAAGGGCGCATGGGAAATAATACTATGGACCTCATCTAGTTATTGTGAAATTAACACAAGCCATCCATGACTACTATAGCCCACTGCACATTAGCATTTACATGCAGGAGTTACATCATATGCACTTTTACTTGCACTAAATCAAACATAAGAGAAAGAGCTCTTCTGAACATCCTACCACTTCCCCACTTCCCACCCATTCAAATTAGCCTTTGGTCTCCATCATCCCAAAGAAAATAAGACCATGGCCAAAAGGAAAAGAGAAAAAGTTAATGATTAGATTAGAACTTCCGAGGGCCCTAAATTCTGTTAATTGTGGAATTTTCAAGGGTGAATTGACTACAATGCATTTTGAGTCTTACATATAGGCTTTGGAACCTAACCGCCACAGAAGGCAAAGTTCCTTTATGTCCTCCAGCCGCCGCCTTCACCAAACTTTTGGATCTAGGACGCTGGGGGCTAGTCCCAAGGCCTCAGTCCTGGTGATGAACACCAGGCAAAGGGAATCTAGAGATTCCACTAGAGTAAACCTGTCTGGCAGAGTGGGGTGTTCTATCTAAAGACTCCCTTGCAAGAATGGACAGGAAGAACGCACCATGGAACATAATGACTTGAGGCCTGATCTGTCTTGTGTTGGTGGAGGGAAGCCTTGGATTGTACCAAAACTAGGAACCCTGGCATGCTGAGCATGATTTGAGGATAGTGGCTGACCACCAGAGTATCCGCCACAGCCTTGAACAGTGTAGGACAGCACTGCGGCCAGTTCCAGGATCCAGACCAGTGAGAACATCATCATGGGATCAGGTTCAACAGAAACACCCTGTGGCAGGGGTAGAAATAATCCCAGCTAAAACTGGGCCCTACCACAGGCTTGGTCCAGCTCTCTTTTCAAGAGTTCCTTTGTTGGAGGGGGAGTGGGCTGGAGGGGGAAGTTCCTTCGAATTGCTAGACCGAGTAATTAATTACTCAGTTTTCCAACAATTCAGGAAGAGAACTTATCTAGGAATATGCAGACTCAATTCTGTTTAAATGTGAAAAATTAGAGGGGAACCTCATTTGTATTCCCAAACTGCTATATTAATCACAAGTTAGCCTTAATTTTGTTGTTAAATTGTCTTTTCAATGATATCCCACCCCGGGCCTTAGTCGCAGTCCCTACCTGAGGTTTCTCTTTTCCTTTTCTTGTTTGCTCCTAGGTCTGCGGCTTTGCCTGCAAACACATGTGTTTGATTGTTGGGATAAGGTTTAATTACCTCCCACTTGAAATGGGAAGGGTAAACTAGGCCAGGCACACATCTAAGGTAATTAGTTCCAATTTTTCCCTCAGCCTCGGCATCCATCCAGGACTGTCAAGTTGATCACTTTGTCAATACATCTAAATTCCCTCTAATCACGGTTCGGTTTCCCAGGAAGCCTTGCTTGTGCTGGAACTTCGTGCAGGGCGAGGGAAACTCAAGATTGGGGGCTGGCAGGGAAGGGACGTCCTCAAAGGGCCCTGTCTGTGTTGTCTCGGGTATCGGAACCCGAATCAGACCCTTCCAATACCCAATCTTCCTTTTGCTGAATCTTCTGTATTGATTAGTGTAAAATATTGGCCCATAACAGAGACACCAGAAGTAACAGCTTAAACTAGCTAGACTTTTACTTTCCTCTCTCATAAAAGTCTGTTGGGAAGGGGAGGTGGGGTTGGTCCAGGACAGGTAACCCAGCTCAGGGACAACGCAGGCTCTAATTGTTGCTCTGCCATCCTCTATGCATGGCTCTTTGGGTCTAAGACAGACGCTCCCACTTCCCTCAGCGTTCCTTCCCTCCCGACTGTGGAAACGGACAAATGCAAGAGGAAGGTAAGCACCCTGCCTCTAAGGGCATAGACCAGAAAGTGCGCCCAGACTTTACTTTTATACTATTGGCCAGGAGAGGCTCTCATGACTCTGCTTACACACTATTGGCCGGGAGCAGCTCACGTGACTCTACTTACATACTGTTGCCCGGAACTTAATCACATGGCCACAGCTGCAAACGATTCTGGAATATGCGTTTAGCTGGGTACCAGCCCGCGGGGCTAAAATACCTCGATGTTGTAACAAAGGCGGGAAGAGTAGAAGGGCGTTGGGGAATGAAGGGTCCTTCCTACCACGCCTGGGAAGCGGGTTTTTGATGAGAGTACGTGCAGCCGCCCCCAGTGAAGACGAAGAGCCACACTGGCTGTTGCAGGTTGGGTTCCCAGGGAGACAGCCTCTGAGAGGCATGTTTGTGTGCAGGTTATTCGGGAGTGCCTTGGGGAGCAACACCAGGGAGGGCATCAGGGATTGAAGGGAGCAGCTTTGGCTGTTGGGAGAAATACAGCTGCCTCACAGTTGCCAAAAAACCCTCAAGGGACGCCAGGATTGGGAACCAGGTGGCAGCGGGAGCTCTGGAGCTGTAGCACTCGTTACATTCTCCTCCTTTCCCACCAGCCCAGCCAGGAGAGCATAGAAGGGCACGGGATTAGGTTTGGCCAACCCAGTGCTGTCACCCAGGATTGGATCCTTCAGCGGGAAGCAGCGATTACTGACAGAGGCTATGCCGACTGTCCCGGCATGGGGACAGGCAGAGTGGCCCACTCCTGCAGCAGGACCTCCGCTAAAGATCCCACTGCCCAACCGTACCCTAGGTTCTGGCCCATTTGCAAGCTTGTTCTTCCAGGCTCCCAGACCTGCTGGAACTCCTAGAATCCTTATGAAAAGCCCCGCTTTGGGATTAAGTCAGCCAGAGTCAGTTTTTGGTCTTTGCAACCCCAAATCCTCTAATCGTGTGCAGCTCTAAGATGGGTTGGAATGTCAGGGTGCGACTGGATTTTTGAACACACTGTGGGGCCCAGCAGGTGGGATATAAACAGGAAACGGCTTTATTCTTTCTCACAACTGCCCCTTTCCCACCAGCTCTAGGGACAGGGTCCCCCCATCCTTTAGACAGATCTCATAGGTTTTGCTCATTTTCTGGTTTAAAAAAACCCCTAACTATGCCCTATCTGATAATCACATGCCCCTCCAGGCCTTCCTACTGAGGTTGCCCTCCCTTGAAGGAGACTCTTGGCCAGGGGTTTTCTAACAACAGCTCATGGGTTTACCCCTTCCCAGGGATCTGCATCTGGTCTGTGGGGAGCACATTTTGCCTTACTACACCCAACAAGGACAGAATGCCCCCCCCACCCCCAACAAGACCCGTTTCTTGTGCTGCCCCGAGTCAGTGTAATCAAAAGTGAGTATTGAGGCACCCTTTAGGGTAGAATTTGTCCAAGATCATCAGGGCACCTCTTGCTCCTACTCTGTGAGGTTCAAGGAGCTGTGGAATGCAACCTTGCCCTGGAGTCAGGGAGATGACCTTCCAAGACAGGAAGTGGTTTGCCCTCAGGTGTGGCTCACTTACAGATAAGGAGGAAGCAGGTGCCTAGGTAAAGCAAAGGAAAATGGGGCTTCTGAGACAGACCTCACAGAGCACCTCCAGACCCTGTCCGTTCCTTCCCTTGGTCCCTCATTGTACAGGTCGAGGAATTGCCCAGAGAGGGAAAGTGACTTACTGGGTGTAACACAGCGCAGGAGTGGGGAACAAGAAGGGACCACATAGGTGTCTCAGAGTCAGGGCATGTTACTTGGAAATGCTCACCCTGATCTTTCTGCAAGTGAATCACACTCTTCATGCTTCTTTAAATTTGTGAGATTGGATCATTGGTAATATATCCCCTCGCCACAAAGAATCAAGTTGAGATTTCTCCACCAGCTAGCTATGGCATACTGTATCAGATGTTCTGCCTTTCGACCTCAAATTTTTCACTTACCTGCTTTGGGATTCCAGTAAGTCACTTGGCCTCTCTGAGCCTCAGTTTTTTCATTTATTAAATGAAGGTTATGATCCCTATCTCGCAGGGCTTTGAGGGTCAAATTCCTTTATTCCACAAATACTTGGTGAGCATCTCGTAGCTACTGGAGGTACAGAAATGGACAACAACAACAAAACCCAGACTGCTTCCTGCGCTCCAGGAGTATTGTTCCAGGTGAGAGAGACACAGAGCAGGTAAATAAGCTCTGGAAAAGATGAAATAGGGTAATGTTGAAACTGAGTGAACTGGGAGCACTTTATATGGAGTGATCAGGGACAGGGTAAAAAAAGAAACAAAGAACCTGAATAGACATTTTCCCAAAGAAGATATATGAATGATCAACAGGGACATGAAAAGATGCTCAACACTGCTAGCTGTCAGGGAAATGCAAATCAAAACCAGGGAGGATAGGGGCTCCTGGGTAGTTCAGTCAGTCGCTTAAGCATCTGCCAGAGCGCAGGTCATGAGCCCAGGGGCCTGGGACGGAGACTGCAGTCAGGCTCCCTGCTCAGTGGGGAGCCTGCTTCTCCCTCTGCCTCTCCCCCCTGCTTGTGCATGTGCACACCCGCGTTCTCTCTCTCTTTCTGTCTAAAGTAAACCAGAAGGGATAGCACTTCGCACCTGTTAGAATAGCCATCACCAAAAAGACAGGAGATAATCTTCTCAGGGTTCATCCATGTTATACTATGTGCAAGCTTCCCTTTTTAAGAGCTGAATAATATTCCATTGTATTCATAGACCACATTTTGTTTATCCAATCATCTGTCAAAGGACTCTTGATTTGCTTCTACCTTTTGCTATTGTGAATGCTGCTATGAGCATGAGGGAAAAGACCTTGAATGTGTCTCTTCAAGGCCTTGCTTTCTTGTGTTCAGAGTACATACCCAGAAGTGGAATTGCAGGGTCATATGGTAATTCTATACTTAATTTATGGAGGGAGGAAATACCCTACGGTTTTCCCCAGCGACTGGGTGGTTTTACATTCTCACCAGCCTCCCTGTGGGAGGGCTCCAGTGTCTTCACATTCATGCCAACACTGGTTATTTCCTGTCATTTTGATAGTAGCATCCCGATTCATGTGAGGTCCCATCTCACTGCGGCTTTGATCTGCATTTCCCTAATATCTATGCCTTTTGTGGTGTGAGGGGCCTACCCTCCCATCAAGAGTGGCGTCTGTTGCTGGTTTACGCCTTACTTTGGCAGTTAGGATGCCGCTGCCGATTGCCAGCCTCAGCCAAAAGAGGCCCGGCAAGCATCTCTGCTTGTTGAAACCCAGCTACTGTGTGAACAAGCCGAGGCTAGCCCGCTGGAGGATGAGAGACACGTGGCCCAGTTACTCCCGTGCCCCAAGAGCTGTCAAGCATGGGCACATGGCCCTGCCAGCCCCGCCAGCCCAGCCGAGCTGCCACGTGACTGCAGCTTGGATCCGCCAAGCCTGGCTCAGCGCGGAACCACCCAGCGGACCTGCGGCATCATGGGTAAGTCTTCGGTAAGTAATTTTTTTTTTTTAAGTGACTGTATTTTTTTTTAAGCCTCCGTGTTTGGGAATGGCTTGTTATGTAACGATTGCTTACCCATACATCGCTGTCCCAGCTCCTGCCCCAGGGTTTTATCCTCTGCATTCCATGGACTCTTACTGATTTAGGACAGGTGAAACTTCCACCTAATTCCTGGAAGAAAGCAGACCAACTCTTTCTCTGCCATCTAGCAGGAAGGACTCTTTTGGAACACCAATCTTCCCCCCGCCGCCCCCACCCCCATGTTTTATTGAAATGCGATGGACATGCATCACTCTATCAGTTCCAGGGGTGTAGTAGAAAGGTATGACTTACATATGTTTTGAAAGGATCACCGCAGTAAGTGTAGCTAACATCCACCCCCTGATATAGATATAATACAAAGAGATGGGGGGAAAAAACAATTTCTCCTTGTGATGAGAATTAGTTGTTACCAACTTTCACAGACATCCTGCAAGGGTGGTAACTCTAGTCACCATGTGGTACATCACAGCCCTCAGATTTATGTACCTTCCAACTGGAGGTTGGTAGCTTGTGATCACCTTCCTCCGATTCCCCCCTCCCTGCCCTCTGCCTCTGGTAACTGTGCATCTTTTTCTATAAGATTTTTTTGTTGTTGTTTTAGGATTCCACAGATCTCAGACCTCATACAGTATTGGTCTTTCTCTGACTCATTTCATGGAGCGTAATGTCCTCCAGGTCCAACCATGTCACAAAAAGCAGGTTTTCCTTGTTTTTTTTTTTTTTTTTTTTTTAATGGCTGAGTAATATTTCATTGTAAATAGGGGTGTGTCTGTATGTGTGTGTGTGCGCACGCATATACTTATGTATGCACACAACGTACCACAACTCCTTTATCCATTCATCTGTTGATGGACACTCCGGTTGTCTCCACGTCTTGGCTATTGTGAATAACGCTGCAGTGAATGTCCAGGTATCTTTTCAAGTTAGTGGTTTCATTTCCTTTGGATATATTCCCAGAAGTGGGATTGCTGGATCATATGGTAGTTCTATTTTTGATTTTTTGAGGAACCCTCTCTGTTTTCCATAGTGGCTACATTAATTTACATTTCTTACCCAAAGTACACAAGGGTCCCCTTTTCTTCACATCTTTACCCATATTTGTTATATCTTGGCTTTTTGGTGATGGCCATTGTAACAGGTGTGAAGTGGTATCCCTCCTAGTTTTGAGGTGCATTTCCCCAACAGCTAGCAGTGCTGAGTGTCTTTTCATGAACCTGTTGGCCACTCACATATCTTCTTTGGAAAAATGTCTAGGAGGTTCTTTGCTCCTTCTTTCTTTATTTTTTTTTTAAAGTAAGCTCTATGCCCAATGTGGGGCTTGAACTCATTACCCCAACACCAAGAGTCATACACATCATTGACTGAGACAGCCAAGCACCCTTTGCTCCTTTTTTAATTGATTTTTTTGTTTGTTTGTTTTTTGCTGTCGAATTGTATGAGTTCTTTATATTCTTTGGATATTAAGCCATTATTCTTTACATGGTTTGCAGTTTTTTTTTCCCCACTCTGTATGTTGTCTTTATGCTCTGTTGATGGTTTCTTTGGCTGTGCAGAAACTTTTTAGTTTGATGTAGACCCTTCTGTTTATTTTTAATATTGTGGCTTGCACTTTAGGTGTCATATCCAAAAAGTCATTGCCAAGAGCCAAAGCAAGGAGCTTTTTTCCTATATTTTCTCCTAGAAGCTACATGATTTCAGGTCTCATATTTAAGTCTTTAATCCATTTTAAGTTGATTTTTATGAGTGGTGTAAGCTAGTTTCATGCTTTTACATATGAATATCCGATTTTCCCAGCACTATTTGTTGAAGAAACTATCTTTTCTCCACTGAATACTCTTGGCTCCCTTGTCCCTCTAAATATTAGTTGACTGAATATTCTTGGGTTTATTTCTGGGCTCTCTGGAATCTCAGTCTTTAATTACTGCTCTTAATGCAATGCTGTTCGTCCAATCCTCATGTGGGCCCGGGGGCCCTCTGACACCCACCGTGTATTTACCTTCCTGTCTTCCCAAGCTCCATGCCGACTTCTGTGTGCCCCTTTCCCAAAAGATTTATGAAAGTTAGGAAAGAGAACAACTAAGTCTGCACACTTCCCTTGGAGACTGCTTCTTCCAGTTTCAAGATGCTCCATAGAGGCTGGAGGAGTCTTCACCATTAATAGGCTCCCAGGCAGATCTAAGATGCAGTCTGGTTTGGGAATGGAAGTCAGGATGCCCCCAGAAATGCTCCGCAGGTGAAACACCAGATTCCTCCTGGCGGTCAGCCCCGCTGGCTTCATAGGGTTCTGCTGCCCCACCCCTCTCCCTTTATCCTCCTCTCAGGTGAATCAGGCCTTGCCCCTGATTTTCCCTTGATGTACTTGAGGTTGTCACCCACTCACTTGCTATCTCGTCCACTAGCCCAGAAGCTCCCAGTAGCTAGCACAGGACTTAGGACAACCAGTGTGGTGACAAAGAGCACAGCCCGTGACCATCAGACTCCCAGGGTTCAACGCCCTTACCCGCATCCCCACCTTGCAAACCTTGGACAGGTGGCCCAGCTCTTCTACAGTTGTATTTTCTCGTTTATAAGGTGGGAATGACAGTAGCACCTGCTTCACCAGGTGTTGTGAGGTTTCAATGATGGCACTATACAGGAGGCAATACGTGGACAAGCACTAGGTGTCCACGTGTGTTTTATTAATTATTAAAATTAAATCAAATTTTTAATTCAGGTCCAATGTATAGATCTTAAGCATGTATGCATGTGCTCATTTGCCAAATCAAGGCATGGAGCCTGTCCATGGCTTCAGAAATGAGTTGTCCTTTCCCAATTAATTTTCCTCCCCACTAGAGGCCACCACTGCTCCAATTTCTAAAAGGACGGATTGCTTTCTGTTTGTTCTTGGACTTCAAGGAAATGGAATCGTATAGTTAATGCACTGTTGCTGTGTCTGGCTTCTTTCATTCAACATTATGCCTTCTGGATTTGTGTTTTCACGTTTATGACTGGCTGCTCCTCCATTTTTTACATCCTCCCGTTGATGGGCAGGTGGGGAACTTCCAGCCTTGGAGCTATTATAAATAATAATTTATTAATAATAATAATTTATTATTATTTATGGGAACTGTCTACAAGCCGACGTATCATTTTACTTGGGTAAATAGCAGTGGAATTTCTGGGTCACAGAGCGGATCTAATTGTATAAGTAACTGTCAAACAGTCCTCCAAAGCAGTTGTCCCAGTCCACACTCTGCTAGCAAGAAAGGGGTATTCGGTTGTTCCTCAGCCTCAGAACACTTGGGGTTGTCACTCTTACTTGTTTCAGCTGGTCTGGCAGATGGGAAACAGTGTCTCGTTGTGGCATTTCTTCACATTTCTCTGATGACTAATGATGGCATGCACTTCCTGACGTACATCCTGGCCATTAGTGTATCTTTTACGGAGTGTCTGTTCATTTTTACCCACTTTTTTTTTTTTAATCACATTGTCTGTCTTCTCAGTATTGATTTGTTGGTGCTTTAAAATAAATCCTGGAAATAGTCCCTTTGTCAGAGACAGGTATTGGGAATATTTTCTCCCAGTGTATGTCTTGCCTATTCACTTTTTTTTTTTTTTAACTTTTTTAAAGCAACTTTAGGGGATGACTGGGTGGCTAAGTCGGTTAAGCATCTGCCGTCAGCTCAGGTCATGATCCCAGGGTCCTGGGATCAAGCCCTGCATCAGGCTCTCTGCTCAGTGGGGAGTTTGCTTCTCCCTCTCCCTCTGCCTCTCTCTCATGCGCACTCTCTCCCTCAAGTAAATAAAATCTTTAAATAAATAAATAAATAGAACAACTTTGGCATGTGATTGATAAACAATAAACTACGTATTTAAAGTATATAGATGGATACGTTTTGACATGTATGTCAACATGTATATACATATATTTGTACATGTGTGTGTGTATGTATATAAACACTGTGAAAACCATCATCATAATCAAGACACTACGCATATTTGTCACCCCCCCCCAAAGTTTCCTGGTGCCCCTCTGTGATTCTTCCCTTCCTGCACCTGCCTCTCCTGTCACCCATCCCCAGAAACCCGTTTATCTACTTTCTATTGCTATAAAGACTTTTGTGTAAATGGAGTCATACAGCATTACTCTTTTTTATGTCTGGCTTCTCTCTCTCAGCAGAATTATTTTGAAATCCATCCATGTTGCAACGTGTGTCAGTGCTGCGTTCATTTCTGTTGCTGAGACGTATTCTGTTTTACGGCGACACTGCATTTTGTCTATCCACTCATCCAGTGATGGACATGCGGGGTGTCTTGAGGTTTTGGCTGTGTCAGCCAAAGCCACTGTGAATATTTGTATACAAGGCTTTGTGACAAATACTTTCATTTTTCTGGGCAACTACCAAGCCACGAGGATGCCCAAACATGTCGTAGGTATATGTTTGACTTTTTAAAAACTGCCAAACTGATTTTCAAAGGGGCTGTGCCATTTTACATTCCCACCAGCCTAGGATTCTAACTCTTCTGTGTCCTCATCAGTGTTGGGTTGTCTTTTTCGTTCTCGCCATTTCCGTCGGTACGTACTGGTAGCTCACTGTGATTCTGATGTGCATTCTTGTCTAACAAGGTTGAGTGTCTTTTCAGGTACTTATGCACCACGTTTATCTTTGGTGAAAGGTCTGTTCAAATCTTTTGTGTATTTTCTTATTCCCTGGCTTGTTTTCCTATTGAGTTTGGAGGGTAATTTATGTATTCTGAATACATAGTCCTTTCGCAGATGTATGATTTGCAGGTACTTCTCCTGGCCTGTGGATTGTCTTTCCATCCTCTTACCAGGGGCTTCAAGGAGCAGAGATCTTAAAATTCTGATGAAGTCCAGTTTGTCCATTTTTTTCTTGTTTGGTCTTGTTATTTAGAAATCTCTGCCTGCCCCCAGGTCACAAAGGTATTCTCCCGTGTTTTCTCTAGATGGTTAATGGTTCCAGCAATGATAAATCTCAAATTAGTTTTTAGGTATGGGTTTGATTACCCTGTTGATATAGCATCAGCCATTAAAAAGTTTTCATTTTTTAAAGATTTTATTTATTTATTTATTTATTTATTTGAGAGAGAGCATAAGCGGGGGGGGGGGGGGGGGGGGGGGGGGGGTACAGAGGGAGAGGGAGAAACAGGTTCGATTCCAGGACCCTGAGATCATGACCTGAGTCTAAGTCAGACACCCAACCGACTGAGGCTCCAGGTGCCCCCAAAACTTTTCATTTCTTACTTGAATTACCTTATCATCTTTGTAAGTCAATTGGTTATATACGGCAGAGTCTATTTCTAGACTGTCCTGGTTCTGTAGTTCTATCCGTCTATTCTTATGTCCGTATCATAAAAGGTCGATTATTAACTTTACAGTGAGTCTTTCAGAAGTTTAACTCCTCTGAATCTGTTCTTCAAAGTTGTTTTGGCTGTTCTAGAGCCTTTGCAACTTCACATACATTTTAGGATCACCTTGTCAATATCTACTAAACAGCTTTGCTGGTTTTGTTTGTTTCTTGGATTTGCGTTGAAATTTTAGGTGAATTTGGAAAAAATAGACACCTGTAAATTTTCCAGTCCTCTAGTGCGTGAACGTACTGTATCTGCCCATTAATTTAAATCTTTACTATCTCTCACTGTTGTCCTGTAGTTTCCAGGGTAGAGATCATGTGCTGCTTTCATTAAATTCATTTCTAAATATTTTGGTTTTGTAGCTATTACAAATGTGTCCTTTTACATCCTTTTCTTCTTGCTTGTTGCTAATACATATAAACACACATTTGGAAGACCGACCTTGGATTCTGAATTCACTTAATTTTTCTAAGTTTTTTTTTCTTTTCCTTTTTTTAAAAGATTCTTTAGTTGTCTGTATACAAGATCATGTTGCCTATGGGTAAAAACAGCTTTATTTCTTCCTTACAATATGTGTTTTGTTGTTACTTTACTGCACTGGCTAGAATTTATGGATTGATGTTGAATAGAAATGAGATTAGACATCCTTGCCTTGTTGCTGATGTGGAGGAAAGCCTTCATGTTTCACTATTTCCAAGTTTTACTAACACTAAGCTTGTTGTTAACTACATGTATTTCATACATGCACCTTATAAGCCTGAAGACATTCCCTTCTCTTCCTATTTTGCTGAAAATTGTTATCACCAATGCATACTGAGGGGTGCCTGGGTGGCTCAGTCTGTTAAGTGTCTGCCTTTGGCTCTGGTCATGATCCCAGGGTCCTGGAATTAAGCCCTGCTTGAGGCTCGCTGCTCACTGGGGAGCCTGCTTCTTCTTCTCCTCTGGGTGCCCATCCCTCGGCATGTGTGTGTGCTCTCTCTCTTGGTCAAATAAATAAAATATTTTTTAAAAAACACAAATGGAGGCCACCTGGGTGGCTCAGTGGGTTAAAGCCTCTGCCTTCAGCTCAGGTCATGATCTCAGGGTCCTGGGATTGAGCCCCGCCTCAGGCTCTCTGCTCAGCAGGGATCCTGCTTCCCTTTCTTTCTCTGCCTGCCTCTCTGCCTACTTGTGATCTCTGTCTGTCAAATAAATAAAATATTAAAAAAAAAAAACAAATACAAATGGATATTGAATGTTCTCAAATGATTTTTTCTGCCTTGAGGAGATGGTCCTGTTATCTTGCCCTTTTTTCTTGTTAATGGGATGATGTATATTGATTGCGTTTTGAATGTTAAACCAAACTTGCATTCCTGGGATAAGTCACTGGATTCTATTTCCTGATATTTTGTTAAGGATTTTTGCATTTCTCGTTATGAGGGATATTGAACTGTAATTTTTGTTTCTTATAATGTTTGGTATCAGGCTTATGTTAGCCCACTAAAAAGAGTAGGGAAGCATTCCCACCTCCTCTGTGTTCTGGAAGAGATTGTGTAAATTATGTTATTTCTTCCATAAATGTTTGATAGAATTCCCACAGAGAAGCCATCCAGTCTTGAAATGTTCTTTGTGGGACAGTTTTTTATTGCAAATTAAAATATTTTTTTTAGCTGTCATGGGTCATTCAGATTTTTAATTTCCTTCTGTTTTGGCAAGTTGTGTTTTTCAAAGGATTTATTAATTTCATCTAGGTTGCCAAGTGAAGCTGTTCATGATATTGAAGATTTTAACGCCTCCTTCCAGTGGAGAAGAAAGTGAAATGAGGCATCAGTGAAGATACAGAGTATTTAAATAACACTATCAACAAACCTGTCTGAATTGTAGGTATAGAATATCATGCTGAACACTTATAGGACACACATTCTTTCCAAGTGGACATGGAATATTCGCTGTATGTATACCACATGTGGGTCCATAAAATCTCAAAAACTGTGTTAAATTAGATATTAATGAAAATACACTGTTCTTCATACCTGTTAGTATGGATACTATAAAAGAGAAAAACAGAAGCTAACGAGTGTTGACGAGGATGTAGAGAAATTCGAACCCTTATGCATTAATGTAACATAGTGTATCTGCTGTGGGGAACAGTTCAGCAGTTCATCAAAAAAGTAAAAATAGAATTATCAGAAGATCTAGTAATTCCACTTTTGGGTATATACTCAAAACAACTGAAGGCAGGCTCTCAAAGGGCTCTTTGCACACCCACGTTTATGATAGTGGTACTTTGCACAGTAGCTAAGAGCCAAGAGGAGGAAGCAAGCCAAGGGTCCATCAGCCAGTGAATGACTTAACAAACATGATCCAGACACATGACAGAATGTCATTCAGCTTTAAAAAAGAAGGGAATCCTGACACATGCTCTGGCATGGAGAAAACTTGAGGACATTGTGCTACCTGAAATAGCCAGTCACAGAAAGACAAATTCCTTTCATATAAAGTTCCTAGAGATGGACTCTTTGGTGGCTAAGTCGGCTGAGCGTCTGACTCGATTTGGGCTCAGGTCATGATCCCAGGATTATGAGATTGAGCCCCCCATCTGGATCCATGCTCGATGGGGAGTCTGCTTGAGATCCTCTCTCCCTCTCTAAATAAATCAATAAATAAAATCTTAAAAAACAAAGTCCCTAGAGTCAAATTCAAGGAGACACAAAGTAGAATGGTATCTGGCAAGGGCTCGAGGGAGAGGGCAGTGGGACGTGTTGTTTAATGGAGGCAGAGTTCCAGTTATGCAAGGTGAAAGAGTTCTGGAGACAGGATGGGGAACTTTGCATGCAACTGTGAATGTGCTCAGTGCCACTGAACTGAGCACTTAAAAAAGGGGAAGGAGGTGGTCTTTCTGTTATGTTCACTGCAATTAAAAATAAAATTAAAAAGCAATCCTCCCGGGAGGGAGACAAACTGTAAGAGATTCTTAATGTCACAAAACAAACTGAGGGGGACCGAGGAGAGAGGGGTAGGGAGAGGGGAGTGGGGTTATGGACATTGCGGAGGGTATGTGAGTGCTGTGAAGTGTGTAAACCTGGAGATTCACAGACCTGTACTCCTGGGGCTAATAATACATTATATGTTTATTTAAAAAATTAAAAAATTTTTTAAAAAAGCAATCCTCAAAATCTCAACAACACTTGATTGTTAAACAATCCACTTTTATTTTTTTATTTATTTTTTTTTTTAAAGATTTTATTTTTATTCATTTGTCATAGAGAGAGAAGCGAGAGCAAGCACAGGCAGGCAGAGTGGCAGGCAGAGGCAGAGGGAAAAGCAGGCTCCCTGCCAAGCAAGGAACCCGATGTGGGACTCGATCCCAGGACGCTGGGATCATGACCTGAGCCGAAGGCAGCCGCTCAACCAACTGAGCCACCCAGGCGTCCCAACAATCCACTTTTAGATAGTGATGAATGAAAAAGTCACAAGGGAATTTGGAAATATTTTGGAACCGAAAGCAAAAACAAAGCATCTTGAATTTGTGAGAAGCCAGGAAAGCAGTGCTTAGAGGAAATTGGTGGCTCTTATGTTGGTTTATTTGTGTGTGTGTTGACTGGATTGGACCACAGGGGGTGCACACATATTTGGTCGAGCAGCATTCTAGGTGTTTCTGTGAGCGTTTTTGTGGGTGAAATGAACATCTGAATTGGTACCTGAGTAAAGCAGATTGCCCTCCCCAGAGTGGGTCTGATCCACTGAACACCTGGAGAGAACAAAAAGCTGAGTAAGAGGGAATTTCTGTTGACTGATTACTTGGGCTAATCAGTAATCATCGGTCCCCGTTCTCAGACTAGAACTTACAAGTAGGTTCTTCTGGTCTCAGACCTTCAGATGCACACTGCACCTACACCAATGGCTCTTTGGGGTATCTAGCTTCCCTTCCACAGACCTTAGGATTTGCAAGCCTTCATAATCATGTGAGTCATTCCTTATAATGAATCTCTTCATACCTGCACACACAGGCATACATACATGCATATAGGCATACCCTATTGGTTCTGTTTCTCTGGAAGCCCTGCTAATACAGCTCTAAACAGTTCTATCCGAAAATAATAAACTTTTGGGGTGCCTGGGTGGCTCAGTGGGTTAAAGCCTCTGCCTTTGGCTCAGGTCATGATCCCAGGGTCCTGAGATCGAGCCCTGCATCGGGCTCTCTGCTCCGTGGAGAGCCTGCTTCCTCCTCTCTCTCTGCCTACTTGTGATCTCTCTCTGTCAAATAAATAAATAAAATCTTAAAAAAAAAGAAAGAAAAGAAAAAACTTTTAATAAAGTAGAGTAAGCTCTCTAAGGACAGGCAGTCCTGTAGTCGGTATGTGGAAGAGCCAGGTAAATGCAGACAGCCAGCTCCAGAGTCCGGAGCTTAACCCACAGGCTGCATCTCGGCTTATGTGCCTTCCATTGGCTTGTGTCAAGTTTGCAGGGAATGGCAGTTGGGGAGAAAGTGGTGGTCAGGCTAATCCTGTGTGGTGCTCCCGAGGGCAGACTTTGGACCAGTGGATGGAGAGCAGCTCTCGTTAGCAAGGCAGATTTGGAATTGACATAGAATGCATGACAGGCTGGGTGAAATGGCAGTGAATGCTTTGTCCCTGGAGGTATTTAAGAGCAAAGTCAGACAATAACTTATCTCTACTCATAGGCAAACCCTGTAATTGATGTTCAAACCAGGATTTAATGGACACTCTTCAAAAAGCTATCATGTTCTGCCTAATTTATCTTGGGGTTTTTTTTTTTTTAAGGATTATTTTTTACAAGCCATAATTTTCTGGTTCTTGGTCTAAAGACCATGAAGATATTTAAAATAGGAACATGGTCCATTTCCCTGCATTTCCCTGCCTGACAGAAATGTGGAAACAAAATTGTCTTGCCTTCAGGAGTACGGAGAGGACATTCTAACTTCACCTCAGTCTCAGTCCCTCAACTACTTTGGGCCCAAGTTCTGGGTCAAGCTCTGTGGGATCATGGGCATGGTACTTTACCGCTCTTGGTCTCAATATGCCCATCTCTAAGAGGGGTGTAATAACCAAAGTCCCAAGTGTTTGTGTGTTTGTTTGCTGGGTCTCTTAAACTACTTTCCCAATTGTTGTGTCCTGTGCTTTGATTTTCAGTGAGGATAAAAAGATCATGCATGAAAACAACATCTGAAAAGTAAAAAGCTGCTTGGGAGAGAAAAAAAACCCAGGATATCATTTCTTTAGCATCCAAATGCCACCCTTTTTTGCCTAAAGACACATTTAGTTCTGTGACAGCAAACATCGTCCCACCTTGGGGACCAAAGATGGGCATTTGAGAACCACAAAATGTTTCATGGCAGCTCCAGGACAAGTTTTTTTACTTTGCTTTATCTCTCTTTTTTAAAAAATGACTAATATATCCTTGGGTCAGTGTGTCCCTGAGCTGACCTTAGCAACATAAAACTGAGACTAATTAGTGTGGAGATAATACAGATGGGTCCACTTCCTGTTTCCACAGACATCTCAAACTTGGAGAATTAAAACTAGAAAAGAATTCTGATTTTTAAAAAATACATCATTGGGAATATTCTTGGCAGTGGCCTGGATGGATGTCAGGAGAACTGGGTTTTAATTCTCAGCCTACCCAAATCATAAGAGACTCTTAACTATAGGGAACAAACTGAGGGTTACTGGGGGTGGGGGTTGGGGTAACTGAGAGATGGACATTAGGGAGGGCGCTTGAAATAATGAGCACTGGGTATTATATAAAACTGATGAATAACTGAACTCTACCTCTGAGACTAATAATAACACTATATGTTAATTAGTTGAATATAAATAAAATTTTAATTAATTAACTAATTAATTCTTGGTCTACCCACCGAGTGGTCCTGAGTCCCTTCAAAAGCCACTTACCTTGTTCAGTTTCCAAAGTTGTAAAGGGGGTTGGTCTTACTTACCTACTGTGACATAACAGAAAAAAATATATGTATTGATCTCTTCCCCCAGTTCCTGGCACAGAGCTCCTAAAACCTTTGTAATTTCGTGTGTCATAAGAGCACTGGGAACATCTTTTGTTTTAATATTTGGTCTTTGACTCCAGTTCCTGACACAGAGCTCCTAAGTCTCTTGGCATTGCCTGAATGATGGAGGGGTGTCTTTTGTTCTAGTGCGGTGACTCTTTGTGGGTTCCTCCATAGCTTCAGGCTGGAGGCTAGTACGCAGAGAGACCAAGCCATGGTCAGAAGCTTGGAACTTTCAGCTCGCCCCACCCCAGTCCTCCAGAGAGGAGAGGTGAGCTAGAGATTGAGTTAATGATCTCTCACGCCTGCATGAAGAAGCCTGTGTAAAACCCCCAAACCAGGCTATTCAGGGGGCTTCCAAGTTCCCGAACACACCCACGGGCCCGGAGAATGACACACTGCAATTTCACAGGGACAGAAGCTCCCGTGTGTGGGACTCTTCCTGACTTTGTCCCATGGAACTCTATATTTAGCCTTTATACTGATCCGGTAAGTGTAAGTTACTGTTTCCTTGAGTCCTGTGAGCCGTTCTAAGAGGTTTATCAAACCTGAGATCATGAGAACCTCAGCTTAGACCTGGTCAGTGAGAAGTTTAGGTGACAAGCTGAACTCGTGATTGGGGTCTAAAGTAGGGACGGTCTCGTGGGCCTGAACCCTAACCTATGTCCAGGTCGATGGTGTCAGAAGTGAATGGGATGGTAGGGCACCCAGATGGTGTAGAATGACTCGATGTGTGGAAAATCCACACATCTGGTATCAGAAGGGAAGTTTGGTAGCCATGTGAGAGCGAAGTGGAAACACAGGAGTGCTCTGTCTACACACCTGCCAAGCCGTGAGGAGGAAATTACATTAGGAAAACAGCTCTAACCCTGTAAAGAGTTTAGCACCCAGCAGAAAAGGTCCACAGTTCTTGCTTTAGAAGGTCCACTGGGACAGATCCCCCCACCCGCACCCCTGCTTGACACTGGGTTGGGGGTTGTCTGATGGGTTCCCAGAACATCCTCTCTTTTCCACTGTTCTAGGGTAACGTGCATTCTATTACTTTAAACTTTAATTTGTTTTTGTTTACAGCCATTAGACATGTTCTTGCAAAAATCCAAACTCTTGGAAAATATATAGGCAGAGCTGTTTTGTGTCCCAAATGAAAACCTTGGTTTTCAGCCTTCCCCACTAGACTGTTAAAAGTTCTGGTTACCAGTTCAGATAAAGGGTGGGAAGTCCCCCTCCCTTCCCCCCACGCCACCAAGCAATGTTCCAAGGCCCACTCAGTGTCCTACAATCCAACCCCATTCTGACACTCCTCACTCAGGATAGCACTGGATCCCACCGGTCAAGGGCTCAGCCCCACAAGACTGCCCTCTGCTTCAGATATCAGTTGAAAGTCCAGGTTGTGCCTCTGATCAATGGGCTATAAGTCAGAGATTCCCTCAACCCACTCCTTGAGGTTCCGTTAATTTGCTGGAGCCGCTCACAGATTTCAGGAAACCTGCTTACTCACTAGATTGTGGATTTATTACAAAGGTTATTAAAGGAAAGAAACTAACAATCTGGGGTACCTCGATGGCTCAGTGGCTTAAAGCCTCTGCTTTTGGCTCAGGTCATGATCCCAGGGTCCTGGGATGGAGCCCCACATCGGGCTCTCTGCTCAGAGGGGAGCCTGCTTCCCCTTTTCTCTTTCTGCTTGCCTCTTTGCCTACTTGTTATCTCTGTCAAATAAATAAATAAAATCTTTTTTTTTTAAAGATTTTATTTATTAGTTTGACAGAGAGAAATCACAAGTAGATGGAGAGGCAGCCAGAGAGAGAGATAGGGAAGCAGGCTTCCCTCTGAGCAGAGAGCCCGATGCGGGACTCGATCCCAGGACCCTGAGATCATGACCTGAGCCGAAGGCAGCGGCTTAACCCACTGAGCCACCTAGGCGCCCAATAAATAAAATCTTTATTAAAAAAAAAAAAAAAAGAAACACTCAAATGAAGACAAAGAAACTTTTGTCCTCACAGAGTTTGGGCACAGTGGTACATGGAAGTGTTCTGGTCCCCAACTTGAGCATTCTTGAACCCCCCTTCCCTCCCCTTTTTTTTTTTTTTAATGAAGTCTTCATTACATAGGCACAATTGATTAAATCATTGACTGTTGTGATTGATTCAACCTCCAGCCCTTCGCCCCTCCCTTAGAGATCAGGAGGTGGGACTCAAAGTTCCAACCCTCATTCCTGGTTGGGTCCCTGACAACAAGTCCCCATCCTTAGGTGCTTTCCCAAAGTTTCCTCATTAACACAAATCCAGGTGTGGTGGAAAGGGGCTTGTTATGAATAACAAGACACTCATTCCACCATAAGGGTTCTGAAGTAATTTTGGGAACCACAGACAAGAGACCAAATACTATAACAAAAGTTGCTCATGAGATTTCAAGGGTTTGGGGAACTGTGAGCCAGGAACTATGGACGTAGACCAAATGCATGAGAAATGTAGTCTGATCATCTGAAAGATAAAATATGTATTTCATATAAATTATATCTCACGCACTGGGAACAACCTGAGACACCAGTTTATCCTTCTCTTATCTCCCAGTTCATCCACTGGAGAAGAGGATACCAGGGCACTCGACCAGTATCTATCTATTCCATCAAAGTCATTTTTTTTTATCATTAAGCATGTTTTAAAGAGCTGTCCAAAGTTGATCTTTCTTACAGTTATAAGAGCTTAAAATCATTGTCTTGACGTTGTTAAAAAAAATTCAACTAAGGAAATTTTAAAGATCTTATTGGCTTAATTTGATGATTCGGGAATCAGGCAACATCCCACCTAGCACATAGAAAGAAGCTATACAAAATGGAAGATCTTTATAGGCAGAGGAAACAAGGAAGTTACACTATGTGAAAAGTAGGTTGGTTATTGCGAGGTTACTTTCCTGTAGGAGACACAGTTTCTATCAGGCAGATGACCTCACTAGTGCTGATCAGGCAACAAGGTTTAAGATTGCATTTCTCAGAGACCCAGCACTGTAATTAAGTCTCAGTTTGGTGACGTGGGGCTTAGCGTAAGTGACTCTACTTTGGGCCTGTTGTCTTGTTTTCAGTAACATGGTATTTCCTCCAAACTATAGCATTCATGTGAAAGTAGGCCAAAAAGGGAAAAAAAAAAAAAACCCAAGAGCATCTCTATTATGAAATTTTACTGTACATCTAATATAAGTACCAATGTCAATCTGTAGCTTTAGTTCATTTTTTAAAATTTCATGAATATGGTTTACTTATACGTTCTTGTACTAAGTGAAATTAGAGATGTTTCTAGTTGGTTCACGTTCACAAAAAAATCTTACAATAGATACATTTCCTTTTATCTCCTTATACACATGTGAGAATTTCTCTGTAGTTGTTTTGTCAAACTGGGGTTATAACCTATTAGTGGGTTGAGAAATCAATGTCAGAAGTTTTAGCCAATTTTTTTTTACAGTTTTAGTAAAATAAATTTCACATATCATAAAACCCACTGATTTAAAGCATAAAGTTCTGTGTTTTTTAGTATTTCAGAGTTGTAAAATCACCATGATCTAATTTTGGAATATTCTCAAAAGCCCCCCAAACACACCTCATGACCATTAGCAGTCACATCTCATTTTTGCTGCCCACCGTATAGCCCACTCCAGCCCCAGGCACCCACCAATCTATTTTCTGCTCCTACGGATTTGCCTAGTCTGGACGTTTCACATAAATGGAATCAGATAATATGTGGCCTTGTGTGTCTGGTTTATTTCACTTAGTGTAATGCTTTTAAGGTTCATCCGTTGGTTAGAACATATTGGTACTTCCATTGTGTGAATATACCACATTTGTTTAACCATTGGTTGATGGATAATTGTTTCCATTGGCTATTATGAATGTACGAGGTATGTTTTCATATCTATGGGGAGTGGAATTACTGGATCATATGAGAACTCCAGATGTTTAACCTTTGTGAAGCTGCCTCATTCTACATTCCCATTAATGCTATATGGAGGATTCTGTGATGACCTGCCTGAACCCCCCCTTATTTTATTTTTCATAAAATAATTTAAAGATTATTAAAAAATAAACACAGCTGAGTTTCAGCAAATGCAAAAAGAGCCTTTTTGGAGCTTCCATTATCTAATTAAAAGCAGAAACTTCTGGAAGTAAGGTTGCCATAAATCACCTCTCCAGGGGAATTTTACTAGCCAGAAAGAAGGCAAAGATCATTCATATCTACTTAAACAAATATTGTCACAAACTTTTTGTTCTGTTTGTTTCCCTAGAAACTCATTTGCTCTTCTCATAGAAACCTCTTCTTCCCAATCTCTCTCCCCTATTAAGTTAGGTATGTAAACTCCCATCCTATACTCTTTAGAGAGTCATGTTTTTCTGTGAACTCCACATACATATGTTAATAAAAGTCTTCTCTTGCTAATCTACACCTTGTTAGCTTAATTTACAGGGCTCCAAGAACTGAAACTAAGAAGGTAGAGGAAAAGGTTTTCCTCCCCAACAGTTCCAATTTCCCCGTATCCTCCCTAATACTTGTTATTGTCTATCTTTTTTATTATAGCCATCCTAAGGTGTGAAGTGGTATCTTATTGTGATTTTGAATTGCATTTCCCTGATGGGCAATGGTATAGGACATCCTTCTGTGTGCTTATTGGCCATTTGTATGTCTCCTTCAAAAAAAGGCTTATTTGATCACTATGTCCATTTTTTAATTGGATTATTTATGTTTTTATCATTGAGTTGTAATCCAACAATTTTCAAAAAGTTGAAATGTAGAAAAAATGCTTAGAGCTGTGCAGGCATGTATTAAACTGCACAGAAATCTGGAATACACATCAGGGTGATCACCTGTAGGTAGGGTGGATACCGTTTCATGAAACTTTGGTTTGAATCATACAAGTGTGTATATGAATTGTATTTCTTACTGTGGATTGCATTCATAAAAGTTCAAATCCCATTATTTTAAGGTGTCTACTTAGGAGATGACTTGATTGGTCACAGAGTATACCCATGTTCAAGTTTACCAAGTATGGATCACAAGCCCCCTTCTGCAAATGTGAAGGCCAAAAAATTCTAGAAACCCCTTTTCCTATATCTTTGCAACAAAGTCCTGTGGCAGTGAAAAGTGGCCTCAGATGAGCTAAGGCTATTTAAAGTTTATATTTATCACATTTAATCTGAATACTGATGTTTCACTGCAGACAAACCAATGTGTTGATGTTAGGTGTAGCTCCTGAACTCATTAGGAATGGTAATGTAAAAATGGTATCTGTACCTTTTACTTTCAAAGTAAAAAAAAAAAAAAAAAAAAAAAAATTCCAAAACAAATATGATTGCAAAGATTTCCAATAAGAGCTTGCAGATATATGTACCAAAAAGCTCTCCAAATTGGTTGAACCAATTTACACTTCTTCCAGCAGCATGAGAGAATTCATGTTCCCCCATCTCTATCCAGACTTGATAGAGCCAGACCTTAAAAGTTTTTCCTATCTGACCAGTCAGAAAAGCTAATCGGAGATGCTTTAATTTGCATTTCCTTGGCTTTCAAAAAGGATGAACAGATTTTCATATGTTTACTGGCCATTTGGGTTTCCTCTACTGGGAATTGTCCACTCACATGTCTGTCTGTCTGTCTTTTCAGTTATCATTTCTTTGGCTCTCCACAAATGGACTCCAACACCATATTCAAGCTATTATAATATTCAGCTGTTGGAGAACTTGGATTTATTCTGACAAACTTATGTTTTTTTCCCCGCTTGAGATAATAAATTTAGAAGAGAAACTAAGAAATTTCCAGTAAGGATAATTTCTGCCTTTCCCAATACAAGAAGTATTCAGGGCCCATAGTATAAAAATGGCCGAAAAAAGACATTTCTCCCCCTCCCCCCAACTAATTAAATTTTGAATGCATTTAAGTTTCTAGTGGATGCAAAACCTAAATTATTCAGACAAGCTGGTTTATGACTTAAAGGTACTCCAGTTTGCCACAGTCTAATGTGTATTTTTGTGATGTCAATGTTGAGTTAATGTCAACAGTTGAGCTAAATATACCTGTTTGGTCACTTAAATGATTAACTTAAGCAACTTCCTCCATGGGCAGGGAGGAAGACTGGAGCATCTCACAGGAAGTCACCCTCCCACTAACAGGAAGTTGCCTGCCCACCGACAGGAAGTTTCAGATGGAAAGTCACAAAGCTGCGAGGTTGACAGTCGCAAAGCAGGGAGGTTGGCAGAGCTAAGCCTGTGGCTTCCTCCTTCAAGAAGATAGTGGAAAATTATGGAAAACCTGAAGTTGTTCTTGATCACTGTGTTGCTGAGGCTGTGGGTGAAATGAGTTTCCTAACACATATTTTGTTGCCTGGGTCTAATTTTTATTTTTGGTTCACATGCAGTCACACATTGTGGATGAAAGGACTACACTCAGAAGAACATAATGAGTAGAATATTGTGGCTGCATCTTAACCAGAATATAAAATTATTTCCATTTGAAGAGTCCTTTGCTGTTACCGAATGCTTTTTTAAAAATTTTATTTGAGTTGGGAGGCACCTGGGTGGTTCAGAGGGTTAAGCTTCTGCCTTCAGCTCAGGTCATGATCTCAGGGTCCTAGGATCAAGCCCTTCTTCAGGCTCTCTGCTCAGAAGAGAGTTTCCCACCCCCCCTCTCTGCCAGATGGACTGCATACTTGTCTTTAAAAAAAAAATAAAGTCTTTAAAAAAATAAAAATTTTATTTGAGTTGGGAAGGATCAAGGGGAGAGGGAGAGAGAGAATCCCAAGCAGACTCCATGCTGAGCCCAGAGTCCTGTGCAGCTCTCTATCTCATGACCCTGAGATCATGACCTAAGCTGAAATCAAGAGTTTGACACTTAGCCAACTGAGCCACCCAGGCATCCTTACCAAATGCTTTTATATTAAATATATTCTTTGACACATTTTTTAAAACATTTTATTTTTAAGCAATCTCTACACTCAATGTGGGGAGCAAGCACAACCCCGAGATCAAGAATCACATGCTCTACCAACTGAGCCAGCCAGCCAGTCTCCCCTGATATTTTTTTTTTAAGAATTTACTTATTTATTTGACAGACCTAGATCACAAGCAGGCAGAGAGGCAGGCAGAGAGAGAGAGAGGGAAGCAGGCTCCCCACTGAGCAGAGAGCCCGATGTGGGGCTTGATCCCAGGACCCTGAGATCATGACCTGAGCAGAGGCTTTAACCCACTGAGCCACCCAGGCGCCCCTCCCCTGATATTTTTAATACTCCTTTGAGATGGAAATTGTTGGTCCCTTTTGTCATTCAAGAAAACTCAGGCTCCAGGAGAGGGAGTGGTTTCTATTTAGTTCACCTAAAGGGCAGGTCTGGGGACTAGTGTAAGGGGATAAGTTATAGATGGGTCTTGAACAAGGACCACATACTCAAAGGTCTACTGGGCTGGCAGGTAATGGAAATAATTAAAAGTGACTGGGATGCAGTAGGGAGTGGTGGGGACTGTGGCAGATCAGAGAGGTCACAAATCCTTATGTGAAGGTGGCAGTCCTTGATTTCCAACATAACATTGCTATGTGGGAATGTAGTAGGCCCAAGGTTGCCAGAGTTTCTGATTTTTCAAGAGAGATTATAAATGCAGACTTTATATCAAATACTCTGATTTTGAAATGTTTACAAACAATTCAAATTAAGGAAATCTGGGTAGGTGTTTTTGGCAGTTGATGAAAGGGAGTTGAGGACTCCTAGCAGAGTAAATATTTGAATACTGTTTTAAGCACTGTCCTGAGAACTCTACATGTATTATTAATGGAATGCTTTTCCCAATTCTGTGAGGGAGATAACATGAAGGTTTCCATGTTACAGACAGCTGAAAATGTAACTAAGTAAATTTCTCAGGGTCATGCAGCCAATAGAGAGCAGTGCCAGGATCTGGCCAGCCAGTGCAAGGGTATCAAAGCAAGCATTGTCCGAAGGTGGGCAGTGGGATTGGTCGGCTTTGGTTGCAGGTAGTAAGAGGATGGATGCATCATTCACAAAGAATTTTAAAACAGTAATAAAAATGGGCTAAAGTTCATCTGCTTTTTATTATCACCATGCACCATCATTATTAATGTTAGTGTGTGTTTATTATTTATCACAGTGATGAAATACACAAATCCCTGGAAAAACTTCAGCAGGTCTGAGTTCTAAGGAATTGGTGAGGCTACTGTTGAGGAGTTTTAAAAAAACCTCTTCTTCGTGTTGGTGGCAAATACCTGTAACATAAAATGTGTCATCCCAGCCATGGTTAAATGCACAGCGTAAGCCTATTCACGTTGTTTTGTAACCAATTTCTAGAATTTTTCTTCTTGTAAAACTGAAACTCTGTCCCCATTAAACAGATCTCCATTCTCCTCCCCCAACCTCTGGCAGCCACTGTCCTACTTGTGAGTCTATGAACTTGATTCATCTAGGGACCTCATGTAAGTGAAATCACACAGTATTTTTGTGTGTATGTGTTTGACTGTCTTATATCGCTTACAGTGTTCTTCCGAGTTGTAGCTTGTGTTAGAATTTCCTTTTCTTTTGTTTTTATTTAAAGGTTTTATTTATTTATTTGATAGAGATCACAAGTAGGCAGAGAGGCAGGCAGAGAGAGAGGAAGGGAAGCAAGCTCCCTGCTGAGCAGACAGCCCAATGCAGTGCTTGATCCCAGGACCCCGGGATCATGACCTGAGCTGAAGGCAGAGGCTTTTACCCACTAAGCCACCCAGGTGCCCCATCCTTTTTTTTTTTTTTTTTTTTTAAGGTGAGGAATATTCCACTGTTATTCTTCTGCTATATTTTCCTTATCTGTTTATCTGTTGATGAACATTTATGTTACTCCCACCTTCTGGTTACTGTGAATACTGCTGCTTTGAACATTAGAGCACAAATATCTATTTGAGTCCTTGATTTCAGTTGTTTGGGTAAATATCCAAAAGGGGAGTTGCTGGATTATATAGTAGATCTATAAAAATAGAGGAAACACCAGACTGTTTCCATACTGGCTGCACCATTTTACATTCCCACCAGCAGTGCACGAGTGTTCCAATTTCCCTACATCTTTGTCAACACTTGTTTTGTGTGTACGTGTTAATTTTGAAGTAGCTGATGAGTATGAAGTAATAGCTCGTTGTAGTTTTTCATTTGCATTTCTCTAATGAATAATGATGTTGAAAACCTTTTCATATGAGTATCGGCCATTTATAGTTCTTTGGAGAAATGTCTACTCAAGTCTTTTGCCCACCTTTTTTTTTTTTTTTTTTTTTTTTAAAGCGGGCTCCATGCCCGGAGTGGAGCCCAACATGGGGCTTGAACTCATGACCCTGAGATCAAGAACTGAGCTTAGGTCAAGAGTCAGATGCTTAACTAAGTAAGCCACCCAGGTACCCCTTTTGTCCATTTTTTTTAAAATTTTTTTTAAGATTTTATTTATTTATTTGACAGAGAGAGATCACAAGTAGGCAGAGAGGCAGGCAGAGAGAGAGAGGAGGAAGCAGGCTCCCTGCTGAGCAGAGAGCCCGATGCGGGACTCGATCCCAGGACCCTGAGATCATGACCTGAGCCGAAGGCAGCGGCTTAACCCACTGAGCCACCCAGGCGCCCCCCTTTTGTCCATTTTTTTTTTTTTTAAAGATTTTATTTATTTATCAGAGAGAGAGGGGGAGAAAGCAAGCACAGGCAGACAGAGTGGCAGGCAGAAGCAGAGGGAGAAGCAGGCTCCCTGCCGAGCAAGGAGCCCGATGTGGGACTCGATCCCAGGATGCTGGGATCATGACCTGAGCCGAAGGCAGCTGCTTAACCAACTGAGCCACCCAAGCGTCCCCCTTTTGTCCATTTTTAAATTGTGTTGTTTTGTTTTTGTTATTGATATGTTATAGGAATTCTTTATGTATTCTGGATGTTAACCCCTTAACAGTATATATTTTGTAAATACTTCCCCCCTTCTGTAGGTCACTTTTTCATTGTTGATCTCATGTTTTTATGTGTAGAACTTTTGAAGTTTGATGTTGTCGAGTTTATCTGTTTTTACTTTTGGTGCCTGTGCACTGTCGAATTTTAATAACATATAAGCTATAAAATAATTCACTTACAAAATTTAGGCTGTAGTAAACAATGTATTATACATGGATGTTAATTCAGGAAATTCCTAGTTACACAATTGACTCCCCAGACACATGGATTTAGCACATGTTTTTGTTTCCAGAGTAAGTTTGTAATGTTTTTGGCATTATTTGAATTTGCTTTGGGGATAGTTATTGTCTCCAATCTCTAGGGCAATACACACTCCTAGGTTTACACAATAATTTCAGAATAAACAACGATAGTATAGTGATTGTGAGGACAATGAAATGAAACCCTTTGTGATTCAACCATTTTGTGCAACCACTTATAATTCTTATTTGGTTTAAATTTTACTTAAAAAAATTTTTTAAAGATTTTTCCATTTATTTATCTTGGAGAGAGAGAGAGGCAGAAGGAGAGGGAGAGAGAGTCTCAAGCAGACTGTGCACTGAGAACAGAGCCCAATATGGGGTTCCATCCCAGGACCCTGAGGTCATGACCTGACCCAAAACCAAGAGTCGGACACTCAACCGACTGTGCCACCGGACACTTTATTTGGTTTAAATTTTAAAACATGCAACAGAATGCCAACCATAAGGGGTAATATTTTTGATAAGTGCAAGTCTTACCTTATACCTGAACTGTTTTACTGAATCTGCATATTAGCCTGAATTGGAAATTTATTTTTTCATTTTGTCTTTTTTTAATTTAATGGTTAGTACACTCTAATGTTATTCATTATTGCAATAGGCAACTACATAAATCTAAGTTTAAAAATGCATTAATGTCATTAATTATGATCCACTGTCTTTCCCTTTTTTGATGGTAATATTTTATTTTTTTATTAAATACTTTATTCTTTACTGGCTTAAAGCTCAATAAAACAGCAAAAAAATCATTTTCCCCGCCATTATTATGTTGCATTTAATGTTCACTACTGAAAATAAATTTAAAAAATGATCCTCCCTAGGGTGTCAGATACTGGAGACATGATGTATCTAGATGTGTCCAGGCTGGGAGAGGGGTGTGGGAGCTACAAGTAAGAGGTGACACTGTGTGGTAAGTAGGGATGTCTTTCAGGGCCTGAGGACTGTGGGAAGGAGTTTGGATTCTCTTCCAAAGGCGTCTGGGAGGCTCTAGGGGACCAGCCGGGGAAGGAGTGCACTGTGATCTCTGTTGACTATTCCGGCTCCCACGTGGAGCTGTGTGGCCTGGCTGGGGCATTTCGAGGAAGCCAGGGGTAGGATCTGCCCTCCTCTGGTTTTGGTGCCACAGAGATGTCTGAGGCTCCCTCATGTGTTCAGCCAAGGGCTGTCAGTGTCAGGCTTCATGGACTGGGCTGACACATGTAAGCCTGAGCTTCTGAGGGGCTCTGACAGTGTGGAGCTGTAATCAGAGTGCTTGAGGTTGAAGGAAGCCAGGGGCAGAGGATGAAGAGCTCCAGCAGCCCACAGGAAGCTAACCGGCTAAAGTAAATGACCACGGATTCTGATGGAGGATGAACGTGGCAAGTGTGAGACCTTCCGAGAGTATACGCACGAACAGAAATCAGATCCACAGGCAGGCAGCTTGTCCGCACATTGATAAAGAAGAGCAATTTCTGTAATTAAATAGTGCCATGATATTACACGCAATGATGTTTTGGAAATCGTTTTGCAAAGGCTGGAGCCATTCCAAAGCTCCCAACCTCTTTCTTCTTTCTCTTACTTTTTTATTGAAATGCTGAGTGTTCCAGCTCAGAGACCCACGAAGGTTCATGTTGCGTCTGCCTTTCCTAAATTCCCATGACCAAAACCTAGCTGCAGACTTGTGCAGCAGGGAAACCACTGGTGCTGTGGTGGGTGGCCAGAAGGCCACACAGCAGGCAGACTCAGCAGGAGGGGGCTCTGAAATACATACCTCTATGTACTCTGGTGATAAAGGGGAAACACAGAAATCGCCAGAGGAGAAGCAGGGATAAAGGGGAAACTTAGAAATTAAAGGCCTACTTCAGTCAATTGCAATATGTGAATCTTACTTGGGTCCTGGTTCTTAAAACACAAACTATGAAAAAAAAATGACACTTAGGAGACAGTCGGAAATTTGAACTCACTGGATATAAGTGAGGAATCATTGTTAATTTCTTAGATGTGACAATAGTATTGTGATTGTGTATATATAAAAGACTTCTCCTCTTTAAGAGATACACACATTGAAATACAGACGAAATGATAGGATCCCTTGGATTTGTTTCAGAACGACATGGAGCGGAGTTTGGGGTGATCTGCAGAAGGCATGGGATTGGCCATGGATTGTGGTCATAGGACTGAAGGGTCATGGGTTTCACTATACTACCTGATCTACTCTTGTGAATGTTTGAGATTCTCCACTGCAAAACTAAAAAAAGAAATTCTTGCAAAAAGGTGGTGGATAGGCTCTAAGATGACAACATCCCATTAGGGAAAAAGTTACCGGCATTTTATTTTCTTGAAGATTTACTTATTTCATTTGAGAGAGAGAGAGAGAGGAGAGAGAGAAGGGGCAGTGGGAGAGGGCCAGAGAGCATCTCAAGCAGACTCCCTGCTGAGTGTGAAGACAAAGTGGGGCTGGATCCCATGAGATCATGACCTGAGCCAAAATCACAAGTTGGACGCTTAAGTGACTGAGCCACCCAGGTAGGTGCTCCTTACCTGCCTTTTAAATTATCCCTCCACCCTTATCCACTCAAGGAACAAGGCCCTTTGATTGGGCCAGTCTGTCTTCCATATTGTCTAGTGCTTGATCATATCCCAGTTACAAAGGTAGAGTAGGCCTCCGGCTCTGAGGCTTTGGTGGGACACCCTGTCTGTTTGTAACTTGATGGTATCCCTTTGTCTCATTGTATTTATTTTTTGGCTACTTCTGTTTTTGCAACTGGTACTGGTTTTCTATTTACAGAAGTGACAGTTTTCTTCTTAAATACATGTATGTAAACAACCTCATTTAAAGGCAAATAGTACAGAGGTGCCCAGATGGCTCATTCAGCTGAGTGTCCAACTCTTGATCCCGGCTCGAGTCTTCATCTCAGGATCGTGAGTTCGGACCCTACACTGGGCTCCATGCTGGGCGTGGATTATACTTAAAAGAAAAAAAAAAGAGAGAGATTACAGGTGGTACTCAGTTATTGTAGGATTTTTTTTAGGGTGGGGGGAAATGACAGAAGTGTGGGAGGCACTGATACCAGTCACAGGAAACATTTCCTTATTTTATTTATCATGTCAACAACCTCTAACACAAATCTGAGGTCCCTTCCATGCTGGAGGTTCTCTGTGCCTGGAACAAGGTGGTCTGCTCAGGCCTGCCATCTCCTTGAATTTCAGATAAAGCACTTGACACAGAGAAGGTGGGCCAATGGCAGGCAGTGGAAATGGATCACACAGAGAAGGCTGGCTGGCAGAATGGACCCCAACCGGGCCCAGACACCATCCATTACTAGGTTCAGAGTCAAAGGAGGAGGACAAGTATAAGGACAATGTAAAGGGGAAAATGTTTTATCCATCATTTTGTTGTTTCCCATTGGTTGTTTTCTCTTGGGGGAAATTTCCTGACTGCTAGGGGGTTGGCAAGCTATGTCTACCCAGATTCTTTAAAAAAAATTTTTTTTTTAATTTATTAGAGAGAGAGCTCACAGGAGTCTGGGGAGGGCAAAGGGAAGAGAGAGAGGCAGATTCCCACCAATGGTAATGTCTTGCAAAAACAGAGGCAAATACTGCATTCAGAAAACTGACATGATCCAGTCAAGATATAGAACATTGCCGTCACCACGATGGTTTCCCCCATTGAGCTTCTATAGTCACATCACACCCAGGCCCACTTGGGCAGACCCTCACACTTGGCAATCACCCAGAAGCTCGCCATTTGTAGAACTTTGCCTCTTCAAGGATGTTGTATGAATGCAGTCATACAGTATGGAAACTTTGGGGATTGGCTGTTTTCCCCCGGAAAGTCATCTGAGGTATCCACGTATCATTAGCTTTCTCCTTTACTGCTGAGTAGGACTGCATGGGATGGGTGGACCACAGTCTCTTTAACCATTATCCGCGTAAGGACCTCTGTGCTTTTTCCACTTCAGGGTTACTCTAAATAAAGCTTCTATGAACATTTTATGGACAGCTTTTACATAAATTTTCACTTTTCTGGGATAAATGGCCAAGAGTATGTATGTTTGTTTTTAGTGAATTGTCATATTTTACAATCACAATATTTCACCTGCAGAAAAAAACCATGTTCCTGATTTCAGTAATCACAGCATCTGGAAAGATGGGGCACAGCAACTCATGATCCTAATGGCCAGAACACTCCAGTCCCCTCATGTCCTGTCTAGTGCCTTTCTCCTGGTTGCCAATTTAAGCGGGCAAAATTGGAAATGATGAGTTTATATCTATCTATCTATCTATCTATCTATCTATATCTATCTACCTAGATATAGATATATCTATATATCTATAGGTTGATATATCTATATATAGATATATCTATATCAATCTATATATATAAGTAAAACCGGGATGAAGTGCTTAGATATAGATATATTGATCTAAAGATATATCGCTCTATAGATATGTATCTACATCTACAATTTCTCCACTCAAGCAGAAAACACTGGTTGCCTATGGGGAAGGGCATCTGGTTATACGACAGTGAATGGGAGTCACTGTTACTGGGAGCCCTTTGGGGTCTTTTTAGTTTAAATCATCTGTGTTACTTACTCAAAAATGAATGAAATGTGAAAAAGAGCACTGAAATTTCTTCATGGATCCCGCCTCTGGTGCTGCTTTCCCCATACTGACGTCTCTGTTTCTTAAGAGAAGAGAACCCATTGGAATTTCCCCCTCCTACAGCACCTGGTTCTACACTGGGAAAGCCCCATAGCACTGGGATCTAGTTTCCCCTAATGCACACATTCCCTGGTCTGAGATCTTAAGGCTTTGATCCCAAAACACACCCAAACATATCCGAAAGCCCAATGACCCCTGGGAGGCAAGCACACACATGTGCACCTCTCTGAATCCCAGAAAAATTAGTGGCCACCTCCTCCAAGAAGCCTTCCCAGCCTGATTGATATTCAGCATCTTCTTCCCTGTCCTGCAGTGGCATTAACGTGTGCCTTTCTGGTTACAATTCAATGCACACTTCCTGAACATTTTACTAAAGCTGGGCTGGTGCACTCTCACCCCACCCCTTTCCTGACCTCCCACTAGACTCCCGCTACCCTCTGTGAGTGCAGTAGGTGAACTCTTTAGAGACACTGGTGCATGTTGTGACCTCTGAACCCATGGCTCATGCAAGTCAGGACAAAGACGTCTACAAACCATAGAGCACAAAATGTAGACTGAATTTAAGAGCTAAGATTTCTGCATGCAGACGAATTCAGTGATGCTGAACTGAGGGGAGAGCGGGCAGAGTGTGCTCTGGCAGTATTGGCCCTAAATCCACCCTTGGGGTAACCTCTCTAGGACTTAGAGAAGACAGCAGGTGTATCACAGAAAACAAGGGCTTTGGGATCTGAAAGCCCTAGCACTGCCCTTCTTGTTGGGTGATCTTTGGGCCACTTAGTCTGTTTCCTCCTGGAGAAATGGGGATCGTAAGTTCTCTCTGGCAAGGCTGTGTGGAGGTTAAAGTGGGAGGAAGCACCCTGCCGGCCTTCAAGTGATTCAGCGGTTCGCTGCTGCTTATGGTACCGGGTCCCTCTTCTGTAAAGTACGACCAGGACGAAGGGCCTTTCGGCACTCCGCATCCCAGATTTCCGAGGTGCCTGTCCCTTTGCATGATGACGGTCAGTCACTCTGACCGAGCGCACTGTCATGGTCACGGGAGCTCGGCGGCCTCGTTTGCCCTTCTCCAGGCCCGGCTCAATCGCCCAAGGCGCTGAACAGAGCCGAATGAATGACTGCACGAACGGCTAGAAGGCTCCACACTGGCGCCCAGTAACAGCCAGCGAGTTTAAAACCACGGGGTGTGAGCGTGGAGACCAGAAAACTGCGCAAGGATTCCCCCGAGGTCGAGAGGTGCCCGGCAGGCGTGCGCGTTTAGGCTGACTCCTTGCGGGCGCGCGCCGTAGCCCCTCATTCCGGGCCGGAGCGTGGCTCGGGCTCGGGCCCCATCCCCCACGTGTCCCGGGGCGCGTGCCCCATTTCATTACCCCCCCCCCCTCCCCCGCCCGCACTGCGTGGCCCAGGGCGCGCGCGCTCCAGAGCCTCCCTCCGCCCGGCGTGGTCTAGGGCGCGCGGGCCCGGGCCGGGGGTGGGGTCGCCGCGGGCTCGGCCCCCTCAGTTCCCGCGCTCGGGCTCCGCCGGGGCCCAGGAAGTGGCCCTAGGCCGCGGCCCTCGCTCCGCCTCCTCCCTCCCGCGCTTATCACCTGCTGGCCCGGCGCGCGCGGGCGGCGAAGGAGGGCGCGAGGGGGAGCGCGCGGGCGGCCAGGCGCCGGGTCGCCGGAGGTGAAGCGCGGCGAGGATGGCGGCGGCGCGGGGCCGGGGGCTGCCGCTGCTCCTGCTCGCGCTGTCGGTGCTGTTGGCGCTGGGCCCCACCGCCGCGGCGGCCAAGCTCAACATCCCCAAAGTGCTGCTGCCCTTCACGCGGGCCACGCGCGTGAACTTCACGCTGGAGGCCTCAGAGGGCTGCTATCGCTGGTGAGGCGCGCGGCCCACGACCAGGGGAGGGAGGGAGGGCCCTCGGGCCTGGGAGGCCGGCGGGCGGGAGCGCGCTGCAGGTGCGCCGGCGCGTGAGAGCGCGACCGCAGCTCCCGGGACTGGTCCGGCGGAGCCTGCGGGCACGCGCGGCTTCCGGGCCGGGGCGGGCGCCTGGGCGGGCGCCGGGGCCGTGGGGGTGCCGGCGGGGCGGCCGGGCGCGCCCCCAGCAGGCCCGCGCGCAGCAGGTGCGCCGGCGCGCGCTGCCCGGGCACTGGGGCGGCGGCCAGGCGGTCAGGGCGGGCCGGAGCGACCGGCCGCGGCTGACTCGGCGGCGTGCTCGCGGGTTGCAGCCACCGCGCATGGCGCCGCCTGGGCCTCCGCGCCGCTGGAGCTGGAAGGCAGCGGGGCCTGGCCCGCAGCTAGCTGTTTGTGGTTTGTGCGCCAGGAGGGGCGCAAGAGTCCGCCTGACAGGAGGAACTGCGTCGGATGCTGCGGAGGGCCCCGGGAAGGCCTTACCAGGAAAGGGGGTCTTCGGGACTTCCCCTGTAGGGAGAGGAAAGCACTGGAGCGCCGGGGATGGGAGGGTCCACGTGGTCTTACTTCCCCTTCTTGTCCAGGATTCCGGGGAGCAGGTGGTCGAGGCCCTAGTCTGGAGACGCAAGTGTCTTGATTTTGTCTAGTGATGGGGCACTCATGCCCCGTACCGGACTGGTGTGGGAATTGGGTTTGTGGAGAAGCCAGAAAGCCATGTGTGGGAAGAATCCCATACGATGTTCAGCGTCTTTGGGAGGAACGTAAACCTTTGATGAAAGGTGTTGCGTAGGAAATCCTAGAGGCCCATTTTACAGATGAAAAATGAAACGCAAGGAATGGTTGGTGATTCACCCCACGTTGTCCAGGGTGGGGTTAGGCTTTATGCTCAAAACTCGGGCTTTTCTCAACAGCTCCCCTCCTGGTTTCCTGGGGGTACTCAGGAATTCTACATTCATTGTGGGGCGGTGGGATCTTGGAAACCCCAGAAACTAATGAAACGAGAGGCCTCTCTGCTCCCCCTTTTTCTGCTTAGACAGAGAGACCTGGCTAGGCCCCTGGCTGGGCAGGGTGATGTGGTCCAGACCTTCTGTCCAGCAGACTGAGCAAAATGCAGCTTTTACTCCTGTGGGCTGGAGACAGCCCTGGGTGTGACTGAGGCCCCACCCACACCTCACAGCCCCACCTTGCTACAGATGAAAGGAGGCTCTCTTTGCCTCTCCCTTTCTTTACCTGTTTGATGCCTGGGTCAGATGACCGAGGTGTTTCCACTGTTACAGAGAACCAAATGTGTGCGTGTGTGTTTCAGGTCTGTTTCCAAATCAGTTTGTGCATATATGCAAGGATGGGCCCCCAGAGCTCAGAGGAGCATTCTTCCTCAATAGCAGTAGTTGAGGCTGTTTATTTTCAGAAAGTCAGCCTTCTGAAATAGGTCATGCTATGTTAGCCAGTTGTATTTTGGGTTTAGTTATGCACCTGGAGGGGTCTTGTTCCTGGCTGGGTATCAGAGGCTGAACTTGGGCTTAGGGTTTTCTGTATCCTTGACTAAGGCCTTGTCTTGTGTGGGATGATGAGCTGTTTAGTCCATACTTTCAGGAGATACGTGCTCGTTCTGGCTGAACTCATCTGTCCTTCTTGATATATGGGCAAGAAAGAGGAAGCTGGTTATTAAAAACAGGTGCCTTCAAGTGAATCCCTTTGGATGTATTTGTATGCAACTTCCTTTGAGATTCTATAGCTGCACTTCCCCCCCGCCTGAGGTAACCTCCCCCCACCCCCAGTACGTTTTCTTTTCTGAGAGAGTCTGGTGCTTTTTAATTTGCTCATATAGCTGCTTAGGAGGAAGGTGGGGGGAGAAAGCAGTCCTAATTTCTTATACATCAGAGAAGTGCTAATACCTTATAACTTGTTTTGCATCTGATCCATAATTTTTATTGCAAATGTGTGACTGCTTAGCTTAAGCGTTTCCTCAGAGGTGTTGTGATTTTCCCCTTCACAGGAAAATCTTCCATCAATCAAGCATTGAAAATACTTATTTTTAGTAGCGCTGCTCCTACTTGAGGCCTCTGTTGCTTTAGTTTTTGAAGAATCTCCTCTGGAGATTTTTAAGAGTTGGCAAGCAGACAACACTGTGTATCCTCAGTTATCTAAACCTGGGAGGAAAATATCCTCTTCATCCAAGAAGTTCATCGTTAAGTCTGAGATGAAGACCAAAATATAAAAAAAATTAAAACCCTCCTGGACCTTGGGGGAATTTTTGCTCACTCCTTTAAATTGGGGGCCAGGCTCCGAGATGACTGAAATCACGGCGTGTCTCAGCCAGTGGCTCTAAGCTCATTTTTCCCATTTCTTGATTTTAGGGCATCAAATAACTGGACAGTTTTCGGGCCCTAGGAGCCTTAGAGATCCATGTAGTCTGAACTACCCACATTGTCCTCTGAGCCTCTGAAAAGGAGGGGCTCTATGTGATATCCCGTAAACACAGGTGGCCCCCAAGTAACAGTGGTTCCACTTCGATTTTTCAACTTCACAATAGTGCAAAAGCGATGGGCAAATGTAGAAACCGTACTTGGAACTTTGAGTATGGATCTTTACCCAGGCTAGCGACATGCAGTACACTTTCCCATGATGCTGGGTAGTGTCAGCGGCCACAGCTCCAGGCCACGTGATCACAGGGTCAGCCACCAATACCCTTACAGCCATCCTGTACTCCTACAACTTTCTGTTTTTCACTTTCAGCACAGTATCCAGTAAGTTACATGATACACTCGGCACTTTATGATCAAACGGTTTGTGTTAGCGGATTCTGCCCAACTGCAGGCTGATGCCAGTGTTCCTAACATGGTTAGTGTAGGTCAGGCTCCCACACCAAGGGAGGGGGCGTTGGTGTATTAAAGGTACTTTCGATTTTTTTTTAAAAAAACATTTTATTTATCTGTGTATTAGAGCACATCAGGGGGAGGAGCAAGGAGAGGGAGAGGGAGAAGCCGAATCACAGAGCATGGAGAATGAGGCTTGATCCTAGGTCCCTGGGATCATGACCTGAGCTGAAGGTAGATGCTTGACAACTGAACTACCCAGGCACCCCTCGACTTAACGGTATTAGGTTGGGTCTTTCGGGGCCTAACCCCGTCACAGGTAGAGGAAGAGCTGTGGTGATAGTCTCTGGGTTGTGTGGAAGCTCACAGGGATGCCCCTGTTCCCACCGCATTCAGGGCTTGAGACCTCTGCACTTGCTGGATGCTGATTGAATCCTTCCCATTGCATTGCTGGTTATATGAGACAAGTCTCTTATCCTTTTTTCTATTTTATGTTACTGAAAGTATTCATTAGGTCTTTTTTTTTTTAAGATTTTATCTTTAAGTTGTCTCTACCCCTAACACAGGGCTCGAACTCACGGCCCCTGAAATCAGGAGTTGCATACTTGGCCAACTGAGCCAGAGCCAGCTGGGTGCCCTAGGTCTTTTCTTTTCTTTCTTTTTTTTTTTTTTTGGTTAAGGTATCCTTTTATATACAAAATGACATTACATGGAAAATGGAAAATTGGGAAAATAGAGAAAAAGAGAAATATACCATAATCTTTCAACTGTAAAAGGGCTCGTCACCGCTTGGGCTTTCTTCTAGGCACAGGTTTTCACCCTTGGAGCTTGTACTTGGTGTTTGGGCCCCTCGGTACCCTGCTCTGTCAACCACCAGCTCACATTAAGACTCTACTTTTCTCCAGTGCTTCGTTATCTTCCTAAGCTTTAGGTGTCTGAGCGCCGTTCTGCTTGGTACCTGTTTCATTATCTGCCCATGCCTTTCCCTGTGATTGAAGTCCCAGGGTGTTTTGGTTTCCCCAGTGCACTGCCCCATCTTGGAGTGAGTGTCTTCGGCTGGTTTCCTGGTTGGGTGTGTGTGTGTGGCGGGGGTGTTGTGCAACCTCCTGGGCCTCTGGGTGAAGCAGGCCTCTTGGCCGGGGGTGTCTGACTGGATGGTGAGGGGAGGTGGTTGGCCTGGTAAAGGGCATCCTCCAAGCCCCACTGAAGTGCCATGCCCAGAATTCCCCCCCTTTCCTGCTCTGGAAGTTCTCCCCAGGGCACCCCAGAGCTGCCTGGAGTGTCTACCAGGCTTGGTCCTGAACCAGGGTGCCCTTCTCAGTCACAGGGATAAGGATTCTTGGGGAGGCAAATGGGTCCCCACTCGGTAGGCTTGTCTTCAGTGTGTGTTGTGTCCCACACTCCTCAGATCCCCCTTGGGAATCCATGGTTTTGAAAGAGCCAGCAGTCCCTCTGTCCTTGCTGACCTGTAGCGGTGTGAAGTCCAAGGCCAGCAGCACCTCCCTCCCTGCCCCTCCCCGCCCCATTACAGCCTGGGGAAAGTGGGAGAGAAAGGGAGAGGGGAAGGGTTTCCTCTGGCTCTTCCAGAAAACCCCTCTACACACTGAGCCAGGCTGGAAAGTCATCCAGCCTGGCTGTCTTCTGCTCAGAGGAGGCAGGAGAACCCAGGGGAAACTGGAGAATCAGGCACTATCATTAGAATAAAAAATATACACTGCGAAAGCTTAACCCCAAAAGTGAGTTTAATTTAGCCGGAGGCCCACCAGTGCTCACTGTGAGGACCCATCCTGCTCAAATGCCCTGGGGAGGGTTGTGGGGGGGGCCCTCACTGATCAGCGATGACAGCTGGGGGTCCACTTTCCAGGTGAGGAGTATTTGTGACTTAGAGCTAATCCAGGCACCTTTCTGGTCCTGGGTCATGGGATAGCAAAGAAGCAGATGGCACTTCCCTGGAGCCTGGAGCTGGCTAGGAGCATTCAAGAATCAACCCAGATGAAAGTAGTGGCTGTGTGGCAGTAAGTCTGCGATGGACATAAAACAGCGGGCCGTGAGGTTTGCAGAAGACGGTGGGGTGTGGTTTTGGATGGGCTGGCCGGGAGAGCCCTTTCTGGAGCTGACCGGGACCTGAGCGGGTACCAGTCAGGGCCTCTGGCAGAGCTCACCAGCAGAGCAAAGAGAAGGCGTGCCGGTGAAGGGGAAGGGCGGGGTTAGAGAGGTTGGCAGGGCCATGCCATGTGGAACCTTGTGGGCTGTGGTGAGGAGGCAGGGAGGGGCTTGCCGGGGTCAGGACTTGGTCTGTGGTGGCTAGGGACCAGCTGGCTCTCAGGGCCTTGCTCTCTGCTCTGCATCTGCCGTGAAGGGCGGCGCCTGCAGGGCTGCTGGGGCCTTGCTCAGTTCCCTCCCATGGCCCACGGTGGGAGCTGCCATGGGTACGTGTGTTGATTTGAGCTGACCTAGTCCTGGGTTGTTTTCTTCCTGCTTCCTTTGTGGTCTGAGCTGCCAGCCTCTCTGGGTCCCCGAAGGCCTGACCCTGCCACAGAGGGGCCGGAGTCTGCAGGTATATGGTGGGGGGCTGTGCTTCCCTCTGCCTCCACCCACCCACCCCTGTTCTTCGTGCATCTCACTTCCCCTTCCTGGACTCTCACTTTCTGGCCTGAGCCTCCCACGTCCTTGGGTTCCCCTGCCCAGCTCCTGAGCCTGTGTTCTGAGGCGCGGGGAACGCCCCACCGCAAGGCAGCAGGGCCCCAGAGCTCCCAATGTCTAGCTCCCGGAGTCTAGCAACATGGTTTTGTTTCGTGTTTGTTTTTATGGTTACCTGAGATGTATGACAAATGATACGGGCTTTCCGTGTACACTAGCAATACACAGTTTACTTTTAAAGGACTTTTTCTTTAAAGAAGCATCTATTTAAGAGAAAAAGAAATGAGAAGCATAAGACACAAGGCTTCGCTGGCTGTGACTAGACCAGGAAGGGCAGCATAAAGAAGGAGGCCTTAGTGGTGGGGACAGGTGGGCAGATATGCAGGTGTGTGGCCGGGGGAACCAAAATAGCAGAACCAGGGTTTTTTTTGTTTTTTGTTTTTTTGCTAATCTCTTGGTATTATTTCCCCCAGTTGATCTTAAAAACAAAACAAAACCCTTTTTTTGGTAAGAATGATGACTCATGGCAAAATTGGGGAGCCAGGGATCAGGAGCCGGCGATTGGAAAAGCCACGTTCAAAACCAGGTCTCTGACCTCAGAGCCAGCTTGATTCTGGGGTTGGCCAGTGGTTGGTTTAATAAAACCAGTGACACTTTTCAAAAGCAGTGTGAAAGGTACAGGTGGGATAGTGATTCAGGAGAGGGTTGAGGCCATCTTCTGACAGAATCTGGGAGCCCAGGCCCTCCAGATGGGCAGCCCCCAGGCAGGGGCAAGAGGCCTTTGGCCCTGTTTCAAATAGTTGTGTCTTCAGCACAAGGGAGTAGGGCAGTGTCCGGACCAGGGGTCTAGGACCGGGCTGGACTAAGCCGTTTTTCTAGGAATGTGACCTTGGGCTGGTGACTTAATACCCATGCGGAGGTCTCCTCAGGTATCAGGTGGTTTTTGTTTTGTTTTAGTTTTAAGGAGGCTCCCCACCCAACACGGGGCCCAGCGCCGGACCTGAACTCACAACCCCGAGATCAAGACCTGAGCCGAGATCAAGTCAAAGGCTCAACCAACTGAGCCACCACCCAGGCGCCCCCCAAATGGGAGTCTTAATGAGATGCTCAAAGCAAATGAAACATTTGGGGTGCATTTCGCTCTGTGCCTGACAGAGAATAAGCATCTAGTAAATGCAAGGGTTTTTTTGTTTCTTTTTTGCTTTAAAAAAAAAAAACCAGTAGTCTGAATGAAATCAAGCAATAAGCCTTAAAGTATTCAGTCAGGGGTGTTTCTTTTGTCTAGACTCTTCTGACTATATGCAACAGGAAACACAAGCCAAAATAGTTTAAACAAAACAAAGAAATGTTGCATTGGCTCCCCAAAACGGAAGCCCTGGCAGAATTTGTTTCCCGCTTCTGTCTGCAGGGGTTTACATGATTGTCAACAGGACCCGTGTTCTCAGTCCTTGTGTCTCTGCTTTGGCCAGGTGCTCTCCTGAGATCCAAGGTCATAGGTTCAGCCATACAGTCCCCAGAGTCAAGTCTAGTGGGGCACGCATTGCCCATTCTGGCTAACTTACCTGGGCACGTGCCAGGGTCTGAGCCCCTATCTGGTTAGGGGAGCACAGAGTCGACTGGCCAGACCGCAGCCTCCTGCCTTCTAGTGTTGGAAGGAGTGTGAGCATTCTGGAGCCTTTTGGTCTGAGAGCAGAGGAGCGGCAGCACCCATGGAAAAGCTGGGTGTCGTTACTGAGAGAGGCAGATAGAGGCTAGGCAGCCAAAATTCAACACGGGTCCCCTACGGGCGTGATATCCTTGCCTCCTGTTGCATTTAGGACATTTGGTGAAATTAAGTTTATAATTAAAAACCTTCTCCTAAAGAAAATTCCAAACCTAGGTGGCTTGTTTATAAATCCTATGAAACATTTAAGGAAGGAGTAGTACAAGTTTTTTTTTTTTGTAAACTCTTTCAGGAAAGAGACAGGAGCAGTTATTTCCTAATCATTTTCATGAGGCCAACTTTCTGCTGATCGCAAACCAGACAAAAACATTACAAGGAAAAGAAATCCACAGGCCAAAAGCACAAACTTCTTTCACGAAATAATAACAAATCAAAACCAGAAAACTATTAAAAAGACGGATGAGTCATCTTGACCCATCAGGGTAAATCCCAGAAATGCAAGGTTGGTTTAACATTAGCAAACAGTATAATTCACAATATCTGTAGAATTAAAAGAAAAGCCATGTAATTAATTGTCCCCATAGGTACAGAGCAGTCAGTGCCTATTCGTGATAAAAATATGTAGCAAACTAGGAATGGAAGAGAATCTATAACCCGATAAAGGACATCTGCTGGAACTTGTACCAGAGTCTTATGCTAGGGGCAGTGGGGGGGGCAAGAAACGAACAAGCCACAGGCTCTGTGCACACACTGTCTCTGAGGGAAGTCTGACGAGAAGAGGGTCGTGGCTGAGGCATTGCCTTGCACCACTTGGGCTTGCTGATCCTTTTGCCTTGAATGCTCTTCTCCCAGATAGTTGAAAAGCCAACCTCTGCCTCTCTTTCAGAGTTATTTAAGGCTGTGTTCATATGTCACCCCCTCTGATAGGCTTCCTCCGACCCTCCTGCCTTTCCCATCCCTACTTTATGTCTCCGACCCTCCTGCCTTTCCCATCCCTACTTTATGTCTGTCCCTAGCCCTGTTGTGTAAGATCCTATATTTACATACTTGGTTTTTTTCATCCTTATTTCCCACTGAGACATAAGCTCCATGAAGTTGGGGACTAATATGTATTTTGTATTTTGGTGTATCCCCGACACTTAGAAAAGTACATGGAATATGGCATATGACTCAGTAAATAATGGATTCAGTGAATGAAGGAAGGAATGGTCCTACCCCAAGGAAGACCAGTGGGGCTGTGGGTGCTGAGAGGAGAGGGGAGGGGGAGGCTTGGGGATGGGTCCATGGAAGAGTGGCCATTGCAGTGGGAGAGCTTGGGCGGGTGAAGTGGCAGGAACAGCAGCAAAGGAATGGAGTGCCGGAAGTGAGAGCAAGGGGGAGGGGGAGGGGTGGGCTTCCGAACAGAGGTTAGATGCCAAGTGCAGTGGCTTGGGGTCTTGTCAGCGGTGTGGCCTTGGGCCAGCAACCCTGTCTTGGGCCTGAATCTTTGCTTGTGGTTCTGGGGATATCTGCCTTGGGGATGGGGGGCCCTGATGAAGCTGCCGTGGGGGCCCCGACAACAGGGACCAGGGGAAGGGGGTGGACAGGGTGAGGCATAAATGGTCGCGATATGGAAGGACCTGCATTGTCTGCCTGTCTGCCTGCCTGCCTTCATTTATTTTTAAGATTTTATTTTTAAGTGATCTCTACATCTGCCTGGGGCTCAAACTCACAACCCTGAGATGAAGAGCCACAGATTCCTCCAGCTGAGCCAGCCAGGTGCCTGTCTAACTTTCTTTAAAAAGCAAAGTTGTTGTGGTCAGAATTGCACCAAAGACCCCTCCTTTGGGAACCTCCTTTTATTTCCTGATCTTTGGAGCTTACTATGTACAAGTCCCGTGATGAGAGCTTTGTGTTTTCTACTCCACCTAATCACCCCAATCCTTTGCAGCAGGAATTATTTTTATTCCAGTGTGTAGAGGAAGAAACAGAGGCCCAGAGAGGTTAAATCATTTGCCTAAGGTCAAACAGCAGGTGTCACCCCAATATCTTAGGACGTGCCCTGGCAGCAAGCAGACTGCCCCAGATGAGAGAACAGAATGAGACATGTCACCGGCACCTAGGGCTGCTTACCAGACTGCACCAGGGACTCTGGGACGCCCTTGGAGCCTGTCCTGTGGGCCCTGGGCAGGGGGCGGGGGTGCTGGTGTTGGGAGGGTGGGGCAGACCTGCTGAGCACCAGCTGGGAGGTACAGAGGAACCCCGGATGTGCAAGCTGGAACACCACAGATCCTTTCTGCAGAGTGGCAGTTAATTTAAACTGGGGGGCAGAGGCGGGCTCTTCGGCAGAAAAGCCATACGAGCTAGGACCTGTTTCTTTGGCGGAACACAATGCTGTATGCAAACGAGTTGGGCTGTGGTAGCAGAGACCTGGCTTCCGTGGGTGGCAGGTGACACTGCGGGCATCTCAGCTGTCAGGCCCACATGCAGACCTGCCTCCGGATGTCATTAGGCCTTGTCTGTCTCCAAGCCCTGTTGTGTCTGGCCTCCGACTCCACACCCACCCTTCCTGAGGATGCTACATGCTGAGGATGCTCAGGATGCGTGTGGCCCCTGTGTTAGCTCCCGTGGCACACAGTACACTGTCCTTCACAGGGGACTGACACAACCAGAGAGGGGTCTCCCTGGTGTGTTCAGAGCTGCCAGTACTGCTGGGCAAGTACATGGTCCTCGTGTTTCCAGACACCTTGGAAAATGGCAGCGGATACAGTAGCACCAGAGAGAAGGTATGGCTGGTGGGCGAGGCTCAGGCCCTCACACTCCTGGACCCCACAGGCCCCCCACTGCCTACAGACACTTCCTGCCACTGTCAGGCTTGGGCCTTTTTTTTTTTTTTTTTTTAAATTTCTGACCCATATTGGAATTCGCCTTTTCCTACAAAATGGCTCACTTTTTAGGATATTGATGTTGTCGTCAGTATTAACATGCATGAGTGCACGAGTTGGATATGTTTGTTTTTCCTCAAATGCTTGAAACCGAAAGAATAACAACGAAAATCCATGAAGAGTCCAGGAAGAATAGTTCACCTGTGTATCCTCTCCAGTGTTGTGTGTCACTCCATGGAGAAGACACGAAGTGGGAGAAACAGCTGACCTGTTGTTGCACAGACCTTCCTGTGACCCCTGGCCCTGCCAGTTATAGTGGTGTGGCTCTGAGGAAATGGCTGCCCCTCTCTGAGCCTCGGTTTCATTGTCTCAGACAGGCCTGCCGGAGGATAAGCAATCTGACAGACGAATTCATCCCTGGGTGTAACACGTGGCGGGCGATTCCCTTTGCTGTCTTCTGGCCTCTTCCTGTATTAGTAAGGATTCTCTAGAGAGACAGGACCGATAGTATGTAATTTTATTATATATAAAGAGATTTATTAGGAGGAATTGGCCCATGTGATTATGGAGGCTCACAAGTCCAAAGATCTGCAGGGGTGTGGGCGAGCTAGAGACCCAGGAAAGCCCAGGATATAACTCCCATCCAAAGCCTGGCAGGCTGCAGACCTGGGAAAAGCTGATGTTTCAGTTTGAAACATCAAAGGCATATTCTGAAGGCAGGAATAAGCCAGTGTCCCAATTCAAAAGTGTTCGGGCAAGGGAAAGCCTTTCTTACTTGGAGGAGGGTCAGCCCTTTTGTGCTATCAGGCCTTCAACTGATGGGGTGAGGCCCACTGACATGGAGACATGTCAAGGAGACACATAAGATTAATTATCATACTCCCTCAGCGCGCGCGTGTGTGCACACGCACGCACACACACACACATATTTTAAAATTTTTAAAAAAGATTTTATTTATTTACTTGAGAGAGAGGGAGAGAATAAGCAGAGGGAGGGAGAGGGAGAATCAGACTCCCTGCTGAGCTGGGAGCCCGATGCAGGGCTCCATCCCAGGATCCCAGGATCATGACCTAAGCTGTAGGCAAACGCTCAACCAACTGATCCACCCAGGCGCCCCCATATATATATATTTTTAAAGTTTTATTAAGTAATCTCTCCCCCCAACATGGGGCTTGAACTCACGACCCCGAGATCAAGAGTCACACACTCCTCCAGCGGAGCCAGCCAGACAAGTGTCCCATGCTTTTTATACTAATCAAAAAACGGTCCCTGGAGGTCTCAGCACCAGCCAGATGTGAGCTGCTTCTGCCCATCATCCCGTCTCTTATCTCCTCTGGCACTCCCTCTCTCAGTCTGCCTGGCTTGACGTGATTAACAACTATGTCTCAAGAATTACCCGTCCTTCCTCTCTGGGAAAGGTGATTCATCTCTTGCCAGATCCTGGAAGCAGAAACATTCCAGAATTGCATATTGCCAGCTCTTCCGTGCCCAGCCCTGGGGCCAGCCTGACTTTTCAGGAGCACGTATCTGTAAGGTGTTCTGAGCCCACCTGGAGAGCTGCAGAATGCAGAGACCCCACTTCTGTGTGGCCGGGAGGGACTCGAACTGCAGAAGACCCCCAAATTTGGCGTTGGATCATGTATGTCCTGGCCCTCAGCATGGCCTTTAACTAGTCCCTTCTTCTTTCTGAGCCTCAGTTTACTTCCGTGTACAATGAGGAAGGCACAGCAATAGTTCTCTAAGTTATGTCTGCTGTTGGGGAAATGTTTATATTTAGAAGTTGAAATAGTACAAAAAAGAACAAAGAATAATGTAATGAATACCAATACTCGTACCATCAGAGTTAGCCATCGTCAACAACTTCTGTCCTTGTTCCTTGTCTGCTGCTACGGCCCCAGGTTTTCACCCCTAGCCCCCGCAGTCTCTGGTTGGACTTTGAGTCCTGACGGGACCTGCCCGACAAATTCCCGACAAACACTTTTCAATGTGCTTTTTTATCTGTCTTTCACTTGAACCTCACTGTGACCTGGGCACATAAATTGCCGGGTTCTGTGGCTCTTTTGTGCCCCTTCAAAGTACGCCCGAAGCAGGCAGGCCTCAGGATGTCCCAGAAAGATCAGGTAACTGAAAAGAGCCCTTCTGCTAGTTAACAAAACCACAACCCAAGGCTGTCCTAAGCTGTCCTGTAGGGGGCTGTCCTGAGGCCTTCTGGCTTCAGCTGTGGCCTCCTGGAGCCCACAGAGAATCCGTGGGTGACACCAGCAGGCTGGTGTGGGTGTGGGGGTGGGGGGATGTGGCACACTCTGCTCAAATCCTGGCCGTCTGCCATACCTGCTGACATTCTGGTATTTCCGCATTTCTCACAAGGTGCTCTCTGGCCCTCCCAGCTGCCCCATGAGGACAGAGTGTGGCTCCCGTTGCCCCAGTGTAGCCGAGGCCCGCAGGTGCTGCGGGGACTAGTGGCTGCCTTCCCTGCACGAGATCCCACTGTCTTCTGGTTAGGACACAGGCCCCAGATTGGGGTGGGCACCTTCCTTCCAGGCAGCTGTTCTGTCTTATCTGAAGGCTGCACTTAGCGCCCTCGTATCAGCCCGAACTGTGAAGAGGGGGAACTTTCCCAGGAGGCACTAAGAGCACTCTGTGGCCGCCAGATCCCACGCTGGTCCTTGGCAGGGAGCAAAGGATATTCCCAGGACAAGCGGTGAATTGAGAGTCGTGTTTGCCTCCCTGGCTGCCCACCTGCGGGCCGGCCCTCAGAGCTGGCCATCCCCTGCCTTTGCCACTCTCCTCGAGTGGTGGTGAGGGCCTGCAGGACAGCTGGGCCAAGTGTTGGGATGATGACATCTGGGATATGCTGGGTTGTATCCTAAGTCTAGTTAAAATTAACTCGCCAGTTACTTTATTTTTATTTTTTGAATTTACTTATTTGAGAGCCAGAGAGCAAAAGTGAGAGGGGAGGGGCAGAGCGAGATGGAGAAGCAGACTCCCCACCTAGCAGAGAGCCTAGAGCCCGACATGGGGTTCGATCTCGGGGCCCCGGGATCACAACTGGAGCCACAGGCAGATGCTTAGCCAACTGAGCCACCCAGTCATTCCCCGCCTATTACTTTAAAATGGCTTTTTCATAGAAACTTGAAAAACGGGGATGAGTTGGTGGAGCCCAGGATTTCTAGGGCAGTGACGCTGCTCAGGGTCAGGTTATTGATGGTGGCTACATGTCCTCATTCCAGACTGTACAGCCTTGAGAATGAACCCCCATGTGAACTGGAGGCTCTGGGCAATAGTGATGTGTCTGTGGCCTCCCCCGTTGTTGCACATGTGCCCTCCTGTGAGGCATGTCGACAACGGGCAAGACAGTGTGTGTATGTGTGTGTGTGCTGGGGGTGTGGGTAGAAAGTATGGGAAGTCTCCGTACTTAGCACTCAATTTTGTGCAAATCCCAAACTGCGCTGAACAATATTCATTTCACCTGTTAAACTTTTGTTGACAAGGCCATTAAAAACCGATAGATGGGATCTGCCTTATTTCTCTTGGACAGGGCTGCCTTGAGGCCCGCATCTGGATGTAACCTAGTTGGGAGTAAGAGGTGTGCTGAGGCTAGCAGGGCCTCTCTGGGGTGGCTGCGGAAGGGCTGGGGATGGGGGGTGGGGAGGCGGGAGAGAGATTCTCCGGCCTCTCCAGCTTGACCTGACCTAGCTCCATTCTTCTCTGCCTCTGATTAACTTGCGCTGTGCAGCAGCGGGAGGAGAGATGGCTGTCCCTGTCTCATTCTTGAGACTGAGATTCAGAGAGTGGGGAAGGGTTTTCAGCCCAGACCAAGAATCCCCATGTCTGGCTGCCAGGGGCCATTGAACGTGAAGTAGACCACACTGTTTCTCAAATGTAGAAGCGGAAAATAGGAATTGTCTTTTGAAATAGACCTTATTATTATTTTTTTTTAGAGCAGTTTCAGCTTCATAGAAATTAAGCCAAAATTACAGAGATTTCCCATATAGAATCGCCTGCCACATTCCCCACTGTTAACATTTGTTGTAATCAGCGAACCTACATCCACACGTCATTGTCACCCAAAGTCCATAGCTTACATCATGGCTTCTACTTGACGTCATACATTCCGTGGGTTTGGACAAATGTGTAACAACCTGTGTCACCATGATAATATACAGAATGGTTTCCTGCCATAAAAATCCTCTCTGCTTTGCCTGTTTATCCATCCTTCCATTGTTTGTTTGTTTTTTTAATTAATTGTGGAATAACTTTAGATTTACAGGAAAGGTAAAAAGGTAGTACAGAGATCTTTTTACACCCTTTTGCCAGCTTCCCCTAAAGTTCATGTGTCACACAACCAGGAACCTTGGTCAAAATGAAGAAACCAGCTCTGGTGAATAGTCACCAACCTCTAGACTTTCCGGAGGTCACAGTTTTCCCATGGAGGTTCTTTTTCTGCTCCTGGACCCTGTCCGGGATCCTACATTACGTTTCTTTGTCCTGCCTCCTTGGTCTCTTCCGTTCTGTGTGAGTTCTCTAATTTTTTTGTTTCCACACACAGTTCTGTGTGTGTATACATGCCCGTGTGTGTGTGTGTGTGTGTGTGTGTGTGTGTGTGTGTGTGTGTGTGTTTTAATGGCCTTTGAACACTACTTTAGAGGGACTCCAGGGTGGCTCTGCCTTCAGTTCAGGTCGTGATCCTGGGGGTCCTGGGATCGAGTCCCTTGTTGGGCTCTCTGCTCCGTGGGGAGTCTGCTTCTCCATCTGCCTCGTCCACTCCAGCTCATGCTCACTCTTTTTCATGCTCTCTCAAATAAATAATTTTTTTTTAAGATTTTATTTATTTATTTGACAGAGATCACAAGTAGGCAGAGAGGCAGACAGAGAGAGAGGAGGAAGCAGGCTCCCTGCCAAGCAGAGAGCCTGATGTGGGGCTCAATCCCAGGATCTTGGGATCATGACCTGAGTGTAAGGCAGAGGCTTTAATCCACTGAGCCAATCAGGTGCCCCTCAAATAAATAAAATCTTAAAAGGAAAAAAGAAAAGTACGTTAGAGTCGCAGAGCCGCTGGCAGCTAAACAGAGTGCGTTCCCACATGCCGTGAGGCTCATTGCCTCTCATCACCTCCTCTCACCTTCTCATCTGCATATGCATTCCTGCCCCACTTTGTCGTCTTTCCTTAGTTGCTCACATGCTCTTTTCTCAGAAGAAATCCCACTGCGAGGAGACCCCGGTGTATTTCCTCGGGGGCTGGGGGTTCCTTCCATGACAGTGGGTGAGCTCTGTGTTCTGAGTATGTTCATGGTGGTATTGATCCGGGCACCCCCCAAGCTGCTCAGTGTGGGTCTGTGATGTGTGTGCCACACTGTCATCCTTAGGTGCGTCTGGTGGGACCACTGTGCCTACCTGGCTCTGGGAGAGGCTCTCGGTGACAAGCCAGAAGACTTGGAGAGGTCTTTTGGGCTCTGTTTCACACCATTGCTTTTTACAGCAGGCGTTTTTTGTTTTGTTTTAAACAAGTTTCTTTCTGAATACTCCACATCGATGGTGTTTTGGGGAGTTTAAGCGAGGGGCTGGGAAGGAAGCAAAGACCGGTAATTCATGCTGTGTTCAGGCCGCTGTGCTGAGCACAGCCCCTAGGAATGAGTGCTGGACACTCTGCACAGGGGACACCCATTCCCTGGGTCCTGGAGTATACTGTAAGCGCCCTGAGGGCAACACCTTGTCCCCTGCTCCATACAGTATGCAACGGCTTGAATTGTGCACCTGCTTCAGATCCTTCCGTGGCTTGTCATTTCTCTCAGAATAAATCTAAGCTCTTTGCTTGTGGCCTCTGGTGCCTCCCTAATCTCGGTTCCTGCCATCTCCTTGGAATCAAGCCCTGCCATCTCCTTTAAGGACTCCCCCCGCCCCAGGTTTATTGAGTTGTAATAGATGTATAACATATGTATGACGTGGGGCACCTGGGTGGCTCAGTGGGTTAAAGCCTCTGCCTTTGGCTCAGGTCATAATCCCAGGGTCCTGGGATCAAGCCCCGTATCAGGCTCTCTGCTCAGTAGGAGGCCTGCTTCCCCCTCTCTCTCTGCCTGCCTCTTTGCCTACTTGTGATTTCTGTCTGTGAAATAAATAAATAAAATCTTTAAAAAAAACATATGTATGACATATAACATAGTATTAGTGTAAGGTATACAACACAATGAGGTGATACATGTGTCTATTGCAGAATGATCAAACAAGTTTTATCTGGTCTGGTCCATCAACACACATAGTTATGGTTCTTTTCTTGTGTTGACAACTTTTAAGATCTATTCCCTTAACCAACTCAAATATGCAGTACAATACTGTGAGCTGTAGTAACCACGCTATACCTTCCATCACCAGGACTTATTTAATTATAACCAGAACTTTGTACCTTTTGATCCCCTTAGCCCATTTCCTCCATCTCCCACCTGCAGCAGCCGCCAGTCTGTTCTCTGCTGCTGTGTGTTTGGTTGTGAGTTTGTGAGTCTTCATACAAGTGAGATCGCACAGTTTTTGTCTTTCTCCCTCTGACTTATTTCACTGAGCGTGACACCCTGAAGATGTATCCATGTTGTCAGAAAGAGCAGGATTATCTTCTCTTCTATGGTGCAGTAATATTCCACTGTGTGTGTGTGTGTGTTCCACATTTTCTTTATTCATTTGACCATCGATGGACACTTAGGTTGCTTCCGTGTCTTGGCTGTTGCGAATAATGTAGCAGTGAATATGGGGGCTGCAGATATCTTTTCAAGTTAGGGATTTCATTTACTTTGGATATATTCCCAGAAGTGGAATTGATGAATCATATGGTGGTTCTATTTTTAATTTTTTTTTTTTTTGGAGGAACCTCCATACTGTTTTCCACAGGGGCTGTACCAATTTGCATGCCCACCAACTGTGCAGGAGGGTTCCCTTTTCCCCACATCCTTGCCAACACTCGTTATCTCTTATCTTTTTGATGATAGCCATTCTAACAGGTGTGAGGTGTGAACTGTTGTGGTTTTGATTTACATTTCCCTGTGAGGATCAGACTCCAAACTTTAAAAAAAATTCTCAAGGAAAGCCATTAGCAGCTTGGGGTGGTGGTTAAGAACACAGGCTGTGGCCAGCATCTCCACCTCCTTGACCTTGGCCTCTGTCCATCTCCTTGACCTGAGTCCCAGGCCTCAGATCACACTAGCCTCCTGTTTTCTGAGTGCTCCTGGCTGCTCCCACCTCAGGGCCTTGCCCCAAACATCCGATCTTCCTGTGGTAGGCTCTGAGAGGCCTCCCCCAGCAGCTCCCTCGCGCCCCCTGTCGGCAGAGTACCAAAATGACACTCCGCTCTGGGAAGTATCCGCTCTGCTCATACCCACTCATTCCCATCCTGCCTGGATCCCAAAACTGTCATCAGGCTGTGTCATAACCAAGGTGAGAAACCATGGCACTGACCTTGGGTCACTCCTTCCGTCACGCTCTCCCTTCCACCTGTTGTTGTCAAGCCATGTCTGTCCATGGGAAGGCAGCTCATAGATTTTAATGGTCTGTTTGTGTGTGGTGTGTCTTTCTCCCCAGCTTCACCTTAATGTCAGCTCCGGGCACACTAGACTTTACGGTTGTTTGCTATATTTATAGTCAGTGATCTCCAGGTTTTATGGGACTTATTTGGTGGTGGTGAATGCTGGTGCCTGCTATGACACACAGTGGTTCCTCCTTACCAGACCCCAGAGGCAGTTTTCCCACCAAGAGAGAATTCTTCCTAGTTCCACAGACTAGTCTTATAAGGCGACTATCTACTGAACGTGGAGGTTTTTCCCCCGTGTTTGGTCTCCTGGTTCATTTGCTTGGTGGGCACGTGCGTGTGGAGGTCCCATGCACCCAGGTGGTCATGCTCCTACAAGAGGGGCCTCTGCCGGGCCCTTCTTCCTGGGTGGGAAGATCCTGGACACTGCCCACATCGATTCTGTGTTTCAGTCTGGGATGGTGCCCGGGATGGGGAACTGCAGCTTTGGCTTCAGGCCCCAGCTATGCCTCCTGGGGTAGCTCCAGAGAGTAAATTCTGACCTTTTTGCCCCAGGTCATCGACCCGGCCGGAAGTGGCCAGTATAGAGCCACTGGGTGCCGACGAAGCCCAGTGCTCCCAGAAGGCCGTGGTACAGGCCCGCCTGTCCCAGCCTGCCCGCCTGACCAGCATCATCTTCGCCGAGGACATCAGTAAGAGCTTTGAGTGCCCTGTGGGAATACCTGGGGTGGGGGGGACAAGAGACGGGAGGCGGCACCCCCCATCACCTTCCCTGCACCTGCCCCCCCACTGAGACCTCAGCCCCACAGCCAGCCTCTCTCTCGTTGGGTCAGAAGATGCCCAGGCAGGACCCACCCTGGCCCCTCCCATCAGCGCTGTGTCCTGTTTTCCCTCTGTGGAGTCTGCCTTTCATTTCTAAATAATTACTTATTAACCAAATAACTCTCAATGGGTCTTGAGTCAAAATGAAAAAGAGTTGTTGCAGTTCTTTTCCTGCCCATGTTTAGTTTAACCTGTTAGGGTTGTAAACTGCTTGGAAGACAATTAATGGCATTTTCTGGCATGCTTTCTGCCATTTAACATGATGCAAAGTTTTCATTTTTATAGGGTTATTTTTAATGGCTCAACACTATTCCTCACAGGGGCTTGTCCTATAAGGATCCCCTGCTGTTGGACATTTAGACTGTTTTTGGTGCTTGTGGGGTGTTATATAGAAAAATAAATATATTTGTCCAGGGGACAACTTAGGGATCTTTGGAGCTATTTGCTACCAAGCATAGGTTCCCAGTTTTACATATGAGTTGAAAGATTTTGATGTGGTGCTTTCTAACGAGGTACTGTGAATGGGGCACAGGTGGTTTCTACGGTGCCTGGAGAGTGGGCAGGATGTTTTTGTGTCACCTGCTGTTATTTTTACACTGGAGAATTCGCCGGGTAATGCCATTTATGTATTGCACTTAAGGAGCTAGTAAAAAAGGCTAGTAAAAAACCCTTTCATTCTGTAGTACAGTTGATGGTCTCATATAAAAACCAGTGTAAGCAGACGAACTCCGGGTGCAGTTCCTAATTGGAGCACAGGGTCAAGCATTCCAAACTGCATTATCTTCTTTGGTGCTAACTCATCGTAAAGAGCCCTGGGCTTTTAACTTAGTGGTCACACCCCAAACAAAACCAGATTTTCTCCAAGGAGTATTCTCGTGTGCAGCTCTAAATGCTGGTGCTCATGTTGCTGAAGAACAAGAGAGGCCATGATAATGCCTCCGAGCCCTTACTCTGCACGGGTCTGTGCTGACTTCCGGAAGGCCCGTGTGTTGGTCAGCGGCTTAGATGCTGAGAGTCAGTGTGGTTCTCCCAACTCCACATCGTGCTGGTGGTTCTGTTGGGTGCTGACGTCCTTGCCAAAGTGAGAGAGCTTCTGACCCAGGAGACCCTGGAGGTGGGAGTGGCAGTCAGGGTGCCACCTTTTGTGCCAACCCCTCCATTCCCATCCCCCAGCCACGGGCCAGGTCCTCCGCTGTGATGCCATCGTCGACCTCATCCACGGCATTCAGATCGTCTCCACGACCCGCGAGCTGTACCTGGAGGACTCCCCCCTGGAGCTGAAGGTCCAAGCTCTGGACTCCGAAGGTGAGGACAGGCCGCTGGCAGTTTGCTCGCTGTCCCCTCATGTCTGGCCCTGCCGTTCCCCTGGGGAGGGCGGTTCCAGCCGAAGGCAGAACTGGTGCTGGGGAGACGCTGATGAGGTCAGGACCACCGAGTGGCTCTCGGACCCATAGGGGGTTGACACTCCTTGGCCTCTGTGGCAGGGCCTGTGAGATGAGACATTTGGCAGTTCCTAGAGGCTGATTCTGTGCCCAGGACAGTGCTGGGTAAAGCATGTCTTCAGGAAGCTGACCTCCGGTGTCTTGGCAGCAGTAGGAAGCTGGGAGATGCTCCCTGGATGCACTGGAAATGGTGGGAGTGTCCTTCTTGCCCAGCTTTGAGGGCTGGGGTTGGCTTCCTGGTCTAGATTGCAGGGTGCACCTGGGCATGTGTGTGTGTGCACTGGGTCGCCTCCCTATGCTGGCCCGAGTGCCGTATTCACTTTACTTCACCAGACTCCAACATTGGATTGTTCTGGTGTTCTGAGGAGATCTGTTCTTGGACTGTCTTGGGAAGTCCAAGTCTTGGGAAGTCTCGGGAAGACTGTTCTTGGACTGACCTCTTGGGAAGCTAAGCAAAGGGAAATTTGTAGGTTAAGATTCCCGTTAGAGAAAGTGACTCAGGCAACAGATGTCTTTCAGAGGAGGGATCTCCCAAAACGTAAGCTCAGTCCTTGGCTCACCTTGCCTTTGAAACCTTCCCTGGCCACCCCACTTCCCTCTGCTCAAAAATAAAATTCTCTAGATTAGAACTGCCCACCTTAGGGTAGTATCTGCACTGAGGGGTGGAGAGTTATTTGTGGTAAGGGTTGTATCGTGCTTTGTATGGTGCTCAGTAACATCTCTGGCCTTCACCCACAAGAAGTAGAATTCCCCAAGTTTGTTATTTAAAGATTTTATTTGTTAGAGAGACAGAGAGAGAGCGCACAAGTAGGTAGAACAGAAGGCAGAGGGAGAGGGAAAAGCAGGCTCCCCACTGAGCAGGGAACCCAATGTGGGGCTCAATCCCAGAATCCTGGGATCATGACCTGAGCCAAAGGCAGACGCTTAACACACTGAGCCACCCATGCACCCCAGAACTCAAGTTTTGATGACCGGAAGTATCTCCAGCCATTGCCAAATGTGCCTAGAGGACAAAGTCACGGTTCTAGAGCATCAATCAGGCCCCTTCTTCCTGTCCATTCATTTATCAGATAAGCTGCCTCACTTCTCTGATCTGTTCTCTGGTCTGTGAAACTGAGATGGTGGTGCTTACTTGGGGCTTGCAAGGATTCAGTAAGAAGCATGTACAGAGCTTCGTGCTGGGCAGCACAGAGCGGGTCTCAGTGAGCCTGGTGGCGTCTGAGCAGTTCCACCTGCTGGCCATCCTGCCAGATGCTGGGAAGGAAGGGCTGCCTTCTGCCCCAGTAGCTCAGGCTATAGGGGGGACCACATGCATTTCAGTAGGTGCTGCTTGTCATCAAATCAGATGTAAGGCGACCTGGGGCACACTGGAAATTGGGTGTGGGGGACAGAATTTAGGATGGTCTCTTAGGGACATGCTGTTTGACCAAGCCATGAAGAGTGTGGTGTTTGCCCACCTTGGAAGGTCATTTTCTTCTTGAGAAGATGAAACTCGCAGCAGGGTGGTGGGGCGGGGGATGCAAAAGGTAAAGGACCTTGCATTGCCCACATGGGGTTTGCACTTGGTCTTCAAGGGAGGGAGCTGGGGGAGGGGTTTGTGCAGTGAGATGATAGGAGCTCCCCACGGGGATGAGTCATTGATCTTGGGAACAAATGACCACACTTGACGCCATGCTGGGGCCAGGCACTCTTCTGAGCACTTTGCATGTTCTAACTTCATTTCACAGCCATTGATGAGATTTAGGCACAGAGGGTGAACACACACACGTGTGCGCAGGGAGAAGACATATAGTTAGTATGTAACACAACCAGAGTCTGAGCTCCGGCCTGGTCCTGGTCCCTGAGTCCACTCTCTTGGCCTGGGCTCAGCAGACCTTTCCAGTGAAGGGCCAGAGAGAGTAAATGTTTTAGACTTTACTGGCCACACAGTCTCTGCTATAACTACTCGGCGCCCCCCACTGTCGCTCTAAAGCAGCCCTAAATGTTGCATAGTGGCTGTGTTCTAATAAAACTTTATTGACCACATACTCTTTTTTTTTTTAGATTTTATTTATTTATTTGACAGAGAGAAATCACAAGTAGACGGGAGAGGCAGGCAGAGAGAGAGGAAGGGAAGCAGGCTCCCTGCTGAGCAGAGAGCCCAATGCGGGACTCGATCCCAGGACCCTGAGATCATGACCTGAGCTGAAGGCAGTGGCTTAACCCACTGAGCCACCCAGGCGCCCTTGACCACATACTCTTGACTACTCTGTTTTATTTCCTGTCTTAAGTTACTTGAAAAAAAAAAAAAAGAATTGTATGCCATGACATTCATCCATTTAAAGTGTACAGTTTGGTGGTTTTTAATATATTCATGAAGTGGTACAGCCATCACACTAGCTGATTTTAGAACATTTGCGTCAGTACAGAAAAGAAACCAAGTACCCTTGAGCAGTGCCTTCCCATTCTTTCCTCTCTCCGGCCCCTGGCAACCACTACTTTTGGTGTATATAGATTTGTCTATTGTGGACATTTTCTATAAGTAGAATCATACAATGGTGCAGTCTTTTGAGTCTGACTTCTTTCACTTGGCATAATGTTTCCAAGGTTCATTCACGTTGTGCCGAGTATTTCCTTCCTTTGTATGGCTGAATGACATCCCACTGTGTGGAGAGAGCACATTTGTTTATCCAGTCATTTGTTGATGGACATTTAGGTTGCTTCTACCTTTTGGCTGTTGTGAATAATGCTGCTGTGAATATTCATGTACAGGTCTTTTTGTGGACATGGATTTCATTTCTCTTGTGCTTCTGCAGGGGTGGAATTGCTGGGTCACAGCATAACTCTGTGCTGGCCTAAAAGTAATAGCAAAGGCAGCAGCCCAGTTTTCTGGAGCTTTTGCTAAGCAATGTTTTTTTGGCTTCTGAGATCCAACAGGTGGGGTGGGGCAGGACCTGGGGCCCATCTGGCACTAAGTGCCTTACCCTTTGCACCGTAGAAGGAGCTTTTCCAGATCCCAGATGCTCTTATCTGGGTTGCCAGGCAGGCAGGGAATGCAGATGAGGGCTGTTGTGGGGGGGCAGGGGGGCAATAGGGCATGGCAGGGAGTGTGGCAAATCCAAGACCATGATCCCACCTAGCAAGGCTGAGCCAACCACTGGTCTCCAGAGGGACATTGGCCCAGGAATCCAGCTCTGTAGACTTTCCAAGAGAACTTGGGAGTTGAATTTATTTGGTGCATTTCTTCATTCGAGATGATGGGACTTAACAATGTAAAAGCAGCATTGCCTAGGTAAAAGCAAAGCTACAGCTCCTAGGAGATGGGGCCTCAGAGCCACTGGTTGCCATCTCCCACCCCACTGCGGGGTGTTGACTGATGCCCAACCAGACCTTGTACGCACACTAGAGCGTTAGGACCCACTCTGAGTCCCGTCTTCAAAATCATTACTGGGCCCATTTGGGCTCACATGTCCTGACATCCCGAACTGTAAGCCAACTGCAGAGCTAAATCTGGCTTGGGTGGCTTGCCATTTCCTCCACGCTGGGACCCTGGGAGTCCCAGGATCCAGGGGAGAGATGAGCTGTCGCCCTTCATCCCCTGACTCTTGAGGCCTCAGTTTCCTTTTCCTGAAATGGGGGCATAACACCTGCTTTGCAGAGGGGTGGTCCTGAGTGCATTTTCCCCTCCCCCTGGCTCCAGGGAGTTAACTCTGAGCCTTTCTGCTCCCCCCACTCCCCCCATCTTTTCCTGCAGGGAACACTTTCAGCACCCTGGCTGGGCTGGTCTTTGACTGGACGATCGTGAAGGACACGGAGGCTGATGGGTTCTCGGACTCCCACAACGCTCTGCGGTAAGAGGTGCCTCACCTTTGCAGGAAAAGCAGGAAGGAGGTGTCAGTTGGCTCCACACAGGGTGGGGGACTTTGAGCAGCACCATCACCATCGGCAAGGAACCCAGGGTTGTCAGGATGCTGGCTGGCATCCCCCATGACTGAGCAAGGACGAGCATTTCGGCTCCCACAGCTGTGTGGGAACCTTGCTGCTTCTGCTCTCCGCTGGGGTGTGCTCTGGGTGTGGGAAATTGTGGAGGAGGCTGGCATGCCCAGCTGTGGAAGAGAAGACTTGCCCCAGATAATGGAAGCTGTCCCATGGTACAGGGAAGGGTTGCCTGTGGCCCTTCGCTGGGGGTCAGTTAAAGGGGAGGCAGGTTGTGGCTGGGGAGACATTTCCAGCCCTGTGTTCCCCAGCACTGGGGGATACAGATGGGCTTGTTATCTGCTATGTACCACCATTTTTGCCATTTTTCAGACAAAGAAACAAAGATTTAAGCCTCTGGTCAAGCTGGTAAGTGGCAGAGCTAGAATTGGACTTACATCTATATAAATCTTCACTATCCAATATGGTAGCCACCAACCCTGGCTATTTAAATTTAAATGAGGTAAAATGAAAACTCCAGTTCCTTGGATGTACTGGCTGTGTCTCACGTGCTTGTTTGCTATGTGGCTAGTGGTTATGACACGTTGCACAGAGAAGATGGGGAGCAGAAGGTCCTGTTGGCTGGTCCTGGTGTAGACCCAAGGACTGGGCTCATTTCCCTTGCTATCCTGCAGTGCCTCAGGCCTTATCGAATCAAGTTTTAGTCTCTTTTAAGGGAAGAAGATCTAATTTTTAAAAGTATTCTCTTATAGTCTTTATAAAATTTTAATTTCAGTATAGTTAGCATACAATGCTATGTTAGTTTCAGGGGTATAATATGTGAGTCAGCACTTCCATAAATCACCCAGTGCTCATAAAAGTGCCCCCCTTAATTCCCATCCCCTATGTCATCCATCCCCCCACTCACCCCCCCTCTGCTAACCACAAGTTCTCTGTATAATTAAGACTCTCTTTCTTGGGTTGTCTCTCTCTCTCTCTCTTTTCTTTTTCCTTTGGTTGTTTATTTTGTTTCTGAAATTCCACTTGTGAGTGAAATCATATGGTATTTGTCTTCCTCTGATTTATTTCACTTAACATACTCTCTAGTTGTGGAGGAAGATTTAACTTAAAAAAGAAATTCTTTTAAAGATCTTGTTTATTTATTTGACAGAGAGCACAGGCAGAGGGGAGCAGCAGGCAGAGGGAGAGGCAGGCTCCCCGCTGAGTAGAGAGCCCGATGCAGGACTCGATCCCAGGACCCTGAGATCATGATCTGAGCCAAAGGCAGATGCTCAACTGACTGAGCCACCCAGGTGCCCCTTTAAAACTTTGCAGCTATTTTCAGCTTACAGAAAAGTTGCAAGTATAATACAAAAAGTGGTGTCCCTGAACCGTCTGAGAGCCAACTTGATGTCCCTAATTATTTTAATGTGCCTTTGCTACCACAGAGACATTTTCTGGCTTACGCGCAACATCATCAAAATGAGGAGATGAACACTGATGCCTACAGTCATCAGACCTCATTCAAGCCTTGCCAGTCTATCCTAGTTATATTGTTCATAGGAAGCACAAAACCCAGCCAGAGTCGCCTGCTGTCTGTCATCCTATCTTTCTCAGCCTAAGATAGTTCTTTGGTCTGTCTTTCTTTTGGGACCAAGATGCTTGTGAAGATTACAGTTCAGTTTTTTTGTAGAATGTCCCTCATTTTGGGATTATCTGATATTCCCTCCTGATTAGATGCAGAGCTTTGCATCTTTGGCAGGAAGATCACAGAGGTGAGCTTCTGTAGTCTCCTGATTGTATCTTATCACGGTTTGGTGGGTCTGTCGCGGACGACCTTCACAGTCATCACTTGGGGTAGATGGTGCCTGCTCAGGTGCCCCACTGTGAAGTCACTGTCCTATCCCTTTGCAATTAGTAAGTATTTTGTGGGGAGTTAAGAATCTGGTCTTCTGTTTACACCTTGCCAAGTCCAGCTCCAGGCTTTAAGGAACATCTTGGCTTAGCCCATGCTTATTCCCATGGCAGACATCACTATGCCCTGATACTGTGCAAGGCGGGTTGCTCTTTTGGGTCAGAGGTCTTTGGGGGCAGGGGGGAATGGGGCCCTCAACCTTCGTCTTCTGCGTGAGCACTGGAATTTCTGGTGTCTCACGAAGCCAGGAACATGGGCTGGACAGTCAAAGAGACCTGGATTCCCAACCTGGCCTGGTCACTTCCTGCCTATTGCCTTAGTCAAGGAGTGCAGCCTGTCTGGGCATCGGCGTCCCCCTCTGTCGGAGAGAGGAGAGTAATGTGGCTACTTCTGAGAGCAGCTGTGTGGGTCTACATGGTATTCGGAGCCCCGCCCTGGGCCTGACACCTGCTAGACATTCAGAGAACGCTGGTTCCCTGCCCCAGTCTGTGCTAGCAGGTGCGTTTCCTACCATGACAGCCCCTAAGTGTCCATGCACTCTGTACATGAGCTGAATGTTAATCGAAATCAAAAGCACTAAGGCAGGTTGCAACCACAGTGCCCTTTGTTTTTTATTAAAATCAGCATGTGACACCTAGTCAGACGAGACAGGGAAATCAGTCACAGCACACTACCACAGCCGGCATATCTTGGGGAGAATGGAAGCGCGTCCAGCGCACTGCTCTTGTTCAAGTGGAAAGGCGGGCTCACCTGTAAATCAGAGGCTGCGAGAGAGAGAGACCACGTGGAAAGATCCCTCAAGCCAGCCCTGCTTCTTGCCTACATGGTGGGGTCTCCACATCCTGGCTTCTCCCACAGCCCAATGCCTTATCATGGGGCGATAAGATGGGTGTGATACCCTCTTCCTGACTTGGAGGAAGGGTCATTGAACATCATTTCCCAGTGGCAGGAGCTGGCCCAGAGGGGTGGGTAGAACATCATAGGGGTCCCTAGGAGCCTGGTGGGCACTGCTGGCCCCACCCCAGCTGGGTCTGTGCTCCTGGGCCTGCTTCCTAGTTTCCATGGGCCTCACCTGTCACACCTGTGAACGTGAAGCATTTTGTTGAAGCAGGTGGTCCTCATGTATCAGGGTTTACCATCATTGCATGTGGATTTTGATAAAAAGCACAGTGCCAGGCTTCTTGCGGACAAAGGCCTGTATGGGGCCCAGGAATCTGCACTGTTCACCAGGAGGTGGGCAGTTCTGATGTAGGAAGTTTCGGGGACACATTTCTATGTGGTGCCAAGCAGGGCACCGCCACTCACTTAAGGGTTTGGCCCCTCCCAGGAGGTGCTAGCAACTGGTGAATCTGTTAAGGTCCTTGCTTTTGCAATCAGGTCTGATGACATCTTCCCTCTCCAGAATCCTCACGTTCTTGGAGTCGACGTATATCCCTCCTTCCTACATCTCCGAGATGGAGAAGGTGGCCAAGCAGGGGGACACTGTTCTCGTGTCCGGGATGAAGACGGGGAGCTCCAAACTTAAGGCGCGCATCCAGGAGGCTGTCTACAAGGTGGGCCTCAGGGGTCAGGGGGCACTGGGCTCTTTGAGGTGGCTCACATCTGTGAGCGCATTTAGGCATGGTACCATGAAAGTTTCACTCTTCATGAACTGGGAACTTCAGGGTGTGATTCTGTGTTTCTGTTCGTTGGGTTTGGTTTTTGGAGGAAGGGTTCCACAGCTTCTGAGGGACGTAGTTGGAGGACCAGAGGGCACCATCTCCAGAGTCACAAAGTAGTTGGTCCATGGTCCGTTTTGAGGCAGGTCAGGGAAGGGGATGCCCATTAACCCACTGATGTTCAGCAACCCCCCTGCACTGGTTCCTGTGGAGGGATGCAGCCAAGCCTTTGGAGCTCTGGAAAAACTGGGGGCTTCCAGGTGTCCTCCATGCCATCCCTTCCTAGGTCCCACTCTGAGCACTGGGACTGGTGGTCCCATCTGTGGAGAGCTAAGACTCCTTCCCTCCCCTCCCCTTCCCCCAGTTACCCTGGCCTCACTAGCACCTGCTCCAGCACCGTCTGGAGAGGGGTATAGGACAGCAGAAAGGAAAGGCTCTTTTTCCCTGTTCTCATGGGCACATGTCTGCCCTGCCTCCATTGAACTACAGCCCTGAGACCTTCCTTTCATTTGCCTGGTTCCTGGAGCTCACACAGGGAGCGTGCCGTACTCCATCCACCACTGACTTTCTAAAGTGACAGATGAGAGTACGCCTCCTGATGCCCTCTTTCATCTTTTAGCCTATAGGCCAGGGGTCATGGGGGGTTTTAGAAGCACAGGACATGCCACATTACAGGAGCTCATCCCGTAGCACCCTGCAGATCATGTTTGGAGACCATTTGCCTCTTGTTATTTGTGGCCTGAGCCCAGCCTACCCCGCCCCTGAGCTGGAATTCCCTCTTGTCCTGCCTGGTGCCTGTAGGAGGCTTCCCTGCTTGCCACACTAGAAAGCACTCACCAGAGCAGAGCCCGGCCCAAAGGCTGCTTTTGTCTCTTTGGATGATCGAAGATACTATGCAACTTCCTATTAAGTGAGGAAACCTGTAAGATGTTACACCTGGGGCCCAGGAGACCCCCAAGAATTTGGGAACAGACACAGAACTGGTCAGTATCCATGGGGTGCTGATCGATGCCCTTTCCACCTGAGACAATGTATTGGCATTTCTGTGGATGAGAATCATTTTCTTTGCCAAGTTTCCTCCAACTTGATGAGTTGCCAGTAGATCAAAGGCAAGGGAAGGCGCGGGCCCCCAGAGACTCCGGTGACCCAAGGGGTGTGCTGGGTTCAACACTGGTGATCGTTCTCCCATTTCAAGTCTTTCATGCCATTTCCCGTTGAGGAGGTCACGGCGTGGTGGGGGTGGGGTGGAGGGACATGTGTTGCTCCCCCTTTCCAGGTTTGCCCTTGGTTCCCCAAGCTCCCTGATCTTTGGGCTTCCGTGGGTGGAGCCCCTGAGCCCCTGAGCCCCTGGTGGCCACAGTATCCATGATCTCACTCCTTACTTTTCTTTCTTTGTAACTATGATGACTGCACATTGAGCTATAGTGTACGTTAATGTAAAGTGATGTGCTCAGCACCGTCCAGCAGTAGCCACTGGACATGGGCCTCGTGAACACACAGGGTTCCCCTGGGGCTTTGAGGGGTCTGAAGGTGTGGGGCTCTGAGCATTGCCTTGTTTCTTTACCGCTAACTTCCCTATCCTCATGTAAGCATCTTGAGAAGTTCTAGACTCTTTGCCCTGCCCACACTGCTCCCTGTTCCCCACCCGCACCTCACTTTTTCTTCTTCTTTTTTTAATAAGTAGGCTCTGTGCTGGGTGTGGGAACCAGCGCCGGGCCCAAACTCACGATACTGAGATTGAGATCTGAGCTGAGGTCAAGAGTTGGAGGCTTAACTGACTGTACCCGCTGAGCCCCCGCACCCCCCACCTCATCCTTTCTACCCTCTTTCTTCCAAGCACGTGCGCCCTGCGGAGGTCAGGCTGCTCATTCTGGAGAACATCCTTCTGAATCCAGCTTATGACGTCTACTTGATGGTGGGGACCTCCATTCGCTACAAGGTGCAGAAGATCAGGCAAGGAAAGATCACAGGTGGGTCACTGACTCAACATGGCAGAGGCTACCCTTTCTATCATTGTGGTAAAACGCCCATAACAGAATTACCATTTTCACCATTTTTAAGTGTGTGGTTTGGTGGCACTAAGATAACTCTCATTATCATGTCACCATCTCCTCCAGCCCTCTTTGGAACTTTCTCATCTTCCCAAAATTGAGACTCCCGTTTCCATTAAACACTAGCTCCACATTCGTCCTCCCCAGCCCTTGGCAGTGGCCATCTTTCTTGCTGTCTCTGTGACTTTGACTTCTCTGGGGACCGCAAATAAGATGAATCCTACTGTATTCGTCTTTTTGTCACTGGCTTTATCTCATTTAGCCATAATGCCCTCAGGGCTCATCCACATTGTAGCATGTACTAGAATTTTTTTTTTTAAGGCTTAATAACACTCTAGCATATGTGTATTGATACTTGTTGAATGCTTACCTATTCATTTGTCGATGGGCGCTTGGGGTTGTTTCTAAGTCTCGGCTATTGTGAATAGTTTTACTAGGAGCATGGGTGTGCAAATACTCTTTTCAGGACACTGTTTTCGGTCCTTTTGGGTGTATATCCATCCCTTTGTTTGGAGAGTGTCAGAAGCTGTGAGCGTCTCATGGGAATGGGTTTGCCTTTGGTCTGCTGCTAACTGCCGGCCAATCTTGGCCAGCTACTGCCCACCCTCTGGGGCTCAGTTTCTCCTTCAGATACCTTGAGGCCTTTCTGCTTATGCTTTGAGGGCAAAGTTAATTAGTGGATATGGATTTGTTCTGGTAATTCTAGAACGCTGCGGACCTAGGATGCATTTTATATGGTGAGAGTTCTTAATGCAGCACCCATCCTCCTAAGAATTATTACTATTATTATCGTTTTAAAAAAAGTTTATCCATGTATCATGGCCAGAGCCCAGGAGGTCAAGGGTGTCACTCACCTGTCCCGAGGGCTTTGACATGTGTTGAGGCAGATGTCTCCCCCAGGTTGGAGGGTCACTCTGTCTGTGATGCAAGGTATTGTGTAAGAAGCACATAGATGCTTCCATATCCATGGAACTTGGGTTTTGTTCCATAGAGGAGGTCCTAAAAGACCCTGCCTCACCTGGGAGCAGTGGATCTGGGGAGCAGTTATAGTGTGAGAGAGCACTGTTCCCCTCAGACTGTGGAAGTTGGGACTAGGCTCCTTCTGGGTAAGAAGCAGGGCAGGGGCTCGTAGCCAGAGATCTGAGAGCTGGGCCCCAACCGGGGAGGGTAGTCAGCATGGTTAAGGGTGGGTGATTTAATAAAGAAGTCTTAAGAGCCCACCCTGAATTAGCTCAGGTGTCACAGTCCAGAGGAACAGCACATCTCAGGGGACCCAGAGAATTTGTGGGCTGGGTCACTGATCTACCATAGATCTCAAAGGGCCAGAACACACAAAAGATAGCCCAGGGCAGGAATTAGGAATGTCGTTGCCTCCCTTTCATTGATGGAGAAACAGGATCGAAACTTCCTCCAAAAATGAACACACCTGTGTGACTGATGGTTCTGGTTGACTCAGGTCTAGAGCGGCTTCCACAAGGAAGCCTCGAGACCTGAACCACCGAGGTCCACAGTGACCTAGTCATACAAATGGAGATTCTGCTCATTTGTTTTAGATGGATTGGGCTTGGGTGTTTTGTTTTGTTTTTTAATTGAAGTACAAGTCACATCACTGTCATTTTGAGTGAGTTGACTGGACAGGGAAGTGAGGACTGATGACAGGACAGGAGTGTGAATTTCTGCTGTTGCCTGTCTCGCACAGCACCCTGCATTGGCTTAGAGAATCCTAAGTTAGAGGCCAGTTACCTGGACTTATGAACATGCAGATCCTTACAACCCCAATTAATTTTTTCTCTTTTTGTTTTTAGTTTTCCTTCCTTAAAAATTTCTTTTTTCCTCTTTTCTTCCATGTCTTTATTTCCCTTCTGTCTGCCTCCCTTTGTTGGGTGGCTTGCTTTCTTGCAAGCCCGTTTTGTTTATTTTTTAAAGATTTTATTTATTTATTTGACAGACAGAGATCACAAGTAGGCAGAGAGGCAGGCAGAGAGAGAGGGAAGCAGGCTCCCTGCCGAGCAGAGAGCCTGATGTGGGACTCGATCCCAGGACCCTGAGATTATGACCTGAGCCGAAGGCAGTGGCTTAATCCACTGAGCCACCCAGGCACCCCCAAGCCCGTTTATTGAGCACCTACTCAGTACCATGGTTTGCTGGCTGCTGCATATGTCACCTGGGTTCCTGCCTTCCTGGAACACACAGCCCAACAGCCACTCTGACAGTTATTCTGCAAACACCTTACAAGTGGGGACAGGGGAGGGAGGAGAGGGGCTCTTAGAGCTCCTAACCAGGGGGATGTGTGTTGCTTTCAGAGCAGTGTTTCCAGTGGGTAGGCGGGGGGAGATGCTGGTCCTTCTCCTCAGTTCTTAACGGTGTTGGTGTTTGTGCTGCTTGAAGACATGATTGGCACAGTAACCAAATTACCGGACAGAACAAAATGCGGGAAGACCATGCTGACTAAGGGAATTGGTGTCTGAAAGAACTTGGGTGGAACGGTGGAAGGGACAGAGAAATGCACTGAGGCTGGGAGAGTCACCTGCTGAGGCTGGTGTCAGTGACCCAGGTGTCAAAGGGACTTGGAGTCTAGCACCCCCTTGAGCTGTGGCTACCTAGAACTAGCTCACATGGTCTGTGTGAGCAGGGGCTGGAGCCAGAAGCAGGGGAGTGAACTTCCCATCCTCTTGGACTGAGATCCTTTGCAGGAGCTCCATGGTCATCCCTGGAGCCTACCCTGGGCTGGGTGGTGGTGGCAGGGGATGAAAAGCATGTCTGGAGGGTCGGCCAAGATCAGGAGGGTCACAGAGCCTGGTCTCCTAGAAGCATGTGGGCCTCCTGGTTTACAGAAGGGCAGCCCTGGGGATGGTCCTTTACCCCTGCAGATGATAGATGGGCTGGTCCAGTGCCCCAAGAGCAGCCTTCCTATTTTTACAGATAGACAGTGACCCTGAACATCTGCAAAGCCTTCTGCATTCAGTGCTTTTCATAGTAGCGAGCTCTGCATTCTGAGAGGTGTTCCAGGAGTCAAGCCCCTTATTTTCCTTGTTTTAGGATTTTTTAATTATGTTGTCATGCAAGATCTTTTGAGAATCAGTATGTTCATTTCTCAAAATGGCCTCTTTGTCTGGAGAAGTCAAATAAGGGAGGAAGCTAGCACTTCATAAAACAGCATAAAGTAATACTGCTTGATTGAGCAATGGCATTATTTTCTTACGGTGTGGATCCTTGATGCCCTGCTGCCATATTCTGTACATATAATCCTCAAGAATCTCAGCCTAGTTTGGCTGGGCTTCCCCTGGGTAGAGAACGAGGAGACGGGCTGTGTATATGCTAGAGGATTCTCCATTCTAGCATGTGCTGGAATCACCCAGACAGCCTGTGCAAGCTCAGAGCTTCAGGCCCACCCCCCAGAATTTGTATCAGCAGCTCTGGGGTAAGGCCAGTCATTGGCAGCTAGTAGGTGACATTGATGGTCCATACTTTGAGGGCCCATACTTTGAGAACCCTCTGCTCTAGGGCAAATTCTTGGGGATTTATCAGAACAACACAGAAGACACCCTAAGACAGGAGGTGGACCAGTTGCCTCCCTTAGCTAGAGGGCCGGGATGTGGCCACGCCTACAGCGTACTGAGCAGGTTGCTTGGTAGGAAAGTTGAGGGACAGGACTGGGAGGGGTCAAGTAAAAGTGTTCCTGTGCTCTTTGTTTTTTTAGTTTTTTGGTTTTCTTGGTTTTTTTTTTTTTTTTTTTGTCTTTCTGGGTTTTTTTGTTTTGTTTTGTTTTTTAATGTTCAGTTAGCCACTGTATAGTACGTCATTAGTTTTTTGTTGTAGTGTTCAGTGATTCATCCTGCTGTCTTTGGTTTGAATCCCAGCTCCGCCACTCCCCCACTGGAGGACCCTGTGGGATTCTTGCCTCAATTTCCATAGCACCACCATCTTGAAGGTGTGGGCATCAGCAGTACCTGCGCCAGGGGTTGTTATGGGATAAAATGTGGTGATAGGCCCCTAAAGCAGCAGGCACAGTCCCGCCACATCTTGTTTTTGTGGACAGCAAAAGCCATTTATAAGAGCGTTCGTGGTCACTACCCACAGGGTGTGGAAGAAGGACACCAAAGTGGCGGGTTTTGCAGGGTCCCTCATTTCCTGGGGAAATCGTTTTTCATCCCGGCCCAGACTCAGTGAGTTCTCTTCTACAACGTGACACTGAGCTGGGAAACCTTGATGGATGGTCAGGATGGTGACGGAGAACATTCTTTGCAGATCCTAGACTGAGCTCCCCAAACCCGGTGGAAAACCATGGACTGGTGCCTTTTTGGAAACCCCCCACTCCCAGAGGCACATGGCTCCACTGAGCCCCACTCTAGGCCCCTCGGTGCAGCAGCAGAATTCACTTAACTTATGGATTCTGCAGGGAGCCTACAATTGCTGTCAGAAGCTGTGCTTAATTAGGAAAAAAAAAAAAAAGCAGTTTATGACAGTCACTAAAAAACTGATTGCTTCTGAAAATTTATGGAGAGTGTCAGTTTTGTCCACGGGCACGGAGAATACTGTTAAATTTTAAAGTGTCGAGAAAATTATAACACTGTGTGTTAACTATACTGGAATTAAGAAAAAAAAGTGTTGAAGAAACTAAGCAAATAAAAAAAAGAAAGAAAGAAAAATCAAGCATTCGTACGGATGGTTGGGTCCAGGGATTTGGGGTGGGGTGGTGGTATTGGTTTGTAACGTTCCCTGTCTTTGCTCTTGTCTCTTCCACTTGGTTCTTTCTTCTTCTGGGCGGCCAGAGCTGTCAATGCCTTCCGAGCAGTATGAGCTCCAGCTTCAGAACAGCATCGCAAGCCCCGAGGGAGCCACAGGCCAGCCTGTGACCATCTTGGACCAGGATACGTCGACAGTCACCGCTGTGCAACTGGGACAGAGCAGCCTGGTCCTGAGCCACAGGAATATCCTTTTTCTAGCCCGGCTGCAAGTCCATATGTGCATCCTGCACAGGAGATTGGCCTGTTTAGGAGTCATTTTTCTCCCCGAAAGCTTGGCTCAGCTAAAAATAACCCTGTTTTCCCTCAAGGTCTGAAAAATCAGAAAAGAACCGAAATAGCAACACGGCTGTGTGGCATCGCTCACCTCCGTGGGTGACTCACTGGAGAGGCTCTAGGCCAGGAGGTGGTGGTAGGAGCAGAGCCTCGCTCCTTGCCTCCGGAACCTTCCCTGGCATGGACAGCCCCATCCCAGGGGCCTGGCCAAGGCTGTTTTCATACCAGCATGTAGGTTGTCCCTGTCCTAGCCTTGTGCGGGTAGTCTCCAGTGTCCCTTGCAAGAGATCCTCCCCTGCTGGTGTGGGAAATGTGCCGGGGCCTCTGATTCTGGAACATACTTTGTTCTACTTGGCCTCAGGCAAGAGGGTTTTCATCCTCTCTCCCATTCACGTGATGTCTTAGTGGTAATCAGGCTGCCCTAGCCTTGCTGAATCCTGCCACCTGCTTTGTTTACCTTTGTGTGTTTTGTTCCTTAAGTAAGAATTCAGGTATCCGCATGCAGGGTGCTTCCAGGTTACCCAACAGCACCATCTACGTGGTTGAACCCGGATACCTGGGTGAGTCTGGTCATCATGGGTCCTCATGGATGTTATTGACAGGAGTTAAAAAAATAAATAAATAAAGGCAACAGCAGTTGCCCAGAAAATGCTTCACCCTGGCCAGCTCTGCCAGCTTTTTTGCCAGGGTTGTTCCCCAGTCCTTCTTGCATTGATGCACAGAAACAAGCAGAGGGTAGGCCAAGGTCAAGGTAGGTGGGTAGCTCCAGAAGGAGAGAAGTGTTTGGGTAGAAGCCAGAGGGTTTTGTCTCCTGCTTCCTATACCAGGGCTCTGTCCAGACCTGACCGTGGCTGTGGACATCTAGAGGTTAGGGGCCCCAGTGATCAGCTCAGTGACAAAGGAGCCCCTCAAGCAAGGAGACACTTGGTAAAAGTCTCAGTGGGGAAGAAGGGGAGGCATTTGACCAAGAGAGGAAGGGAGGAGTCATGGAGGACCTGTGGGGGCAGAGCCCAGGCCCAGAGCTGCTGTAACTGTTGAGTGCTTGAGAGATATCTGGGACATATGTGTAGCCCAGGTCATAGAGATGATGCTCCCTTCGAGTTTCCTCCCTGTTGATGTACCTGTTGGGTGTACTGAATGGGTTCAGGCAAGAGAATATGCAGCAAATCCCTGGGTCCTCCTGTTAGCCACCAAACAAGCTTGCTGACTGATTCAGGCCTGAGCTGACAATGTTGAAACACCAGGCAGGGTAGCCCTGTGGGTCCTAGGAGCTTCATTCATTCAGAAAGGTGTCATTCAGATGTAGACTCACTGTGGATTCAGATGTAGATCTACTGAGGATTCAAAGGGTAGACCTACTGTGGATTCAGAGTGCAGATCTTGTGTGGATTCAGATGTAGACTTACTATGGATTCAGATGTAGACTCATTGTGGATTCAGAGGGTAGACCTATGGATTCAGATGTAGACTCACTGTGGATTTAAAGGGTAGACCTACTCTGGATTCAGATGTAGACCTATTGTGTATTCAGATGTAGATTCACTGTGGATACAGAGGCAGACCTGTGGATTCAGAGCGCAGACCTACTATGGATTCAGATGTAGACTCACTGTGGATTTAAAGAGTAGACCTACTATGGATTCAGAGTGCAGACCTACTGTGGATTCGGTTCATAACAGTTACAATGGATTCAGAGTCTAACCTTCAGTGGACAGGCTCAGGCTGAATGAGCCCTACAGCAGTTGGTGTGGGATATGCTCAGGTGGTGCTGGGGTAGCTGAGGGCTCAGCCCAGCATCTGCATCCCCAGGGCTGCTGGTGGGCATTAGGTCTCCCCGTGATTAGCAGCTGTTCTTTCTCCTTGGAGGAGTGCAGGTGAATAGTTTGTGGGGTCCTACCGGTGTGCCTGCTACCATCTTCTTCCTCAGGGGCATGTCCCTGTGGCCCAAGTGGTCAGGCTTTGTTGCCTGCCTGTTTTGTAGGGTTCACAGTCCATCCTGGTGACAGGTGGGTGCTGGAGACCGGCCGCCTGTATGAAGTCACCATCGAAGTGCTTGACAAGTCCGGCAACAAGGTCTACCTGTCAGACGTGAGTGCCTGCCTTGGGTCCCAGCGGGGTTTCAGTGAGGGATATGTCTCCTTGAGTGGCACCCCAAAGCTGCAGGGCCCCCATATAGGCAAGCTGAGTTCAATGATTGCTGATGGTGCTGCTGGGTTCATGGGGGACAGCACCGTGACATCCCTGGTGCCTCTCTGGACTTTGTGAACCTGCGAATCTCTGCCCCCCCAGCCCTACCCCTGCAGGGTCCAAGTGGGGAGAGCAGGCTGCAGGCTCAAGAAGGTTCAAGAAGGCAGGGATGGGAAATAACATCTGCCAGCTGCCTTCCTGCTCCCTTGTCGTTGGCCTGAGACTTCATGGTGCTGAGAATCTGTCTCTGCCTGCTTTATGGAAGTGCAGGCAACAGTTCCTGACCTTTCCCTGCGGGGCCAGGAATACTTGTAACTGTCTAATACCCGTAACTGTGACCTAGGCCAAGCTTGGCTTTCTGGCTTTAGAAAGGAATGGCAGACATAGGACGACAGGAGTCTTGGCAGGTTTTGGTCCTTCGTGAGAAGTTCCCAGTATCATCAGCTAGAACGTCTGCGACCTTCCTAGGGGGCTCTGGGGTTTTAGAAGAAGGAAGCAATGTTCCCCCTTGGCAGCTTTGCAGGTCATTGCTTTCCTCGTGTTGTTTTACATAGACTATCGATCAACATTTTGGGGGGAAGAAAGCTCTAATGGATATTGGTGACCTTTTTGGTGTTTGCTGGTTTCCTCTTTGGAACCTCAGGGTCTGAGAAAGCTGGCGAAAGTAGGCTTTGGGCTCCCCTGAGCACCACATGGGTAATCACAGCAGGGCCATGTGGGGAGAGGGTAGTGGCCTGGGAGGGAGTCAAAGGCCAGAGGAGACAGAGCCCAGTTTTACATCTAGTCCAGCTGCTCTGCTGGTTTTGGAAACCTCTGGGCCTCAGGGGGCCCTGTTGCCGGGTCTGGCTGCTCTCTGTGGGTCACATTGCTCCTTTACTGCGTTCTGACTTCCAGACACACTCCCAGAAACACCTCTTTCACTCATCCTGCCTCCCTTCCAGAATATTCGCATTGAAACCGTGCTGCCTCCTGAGTTCTTTGAGGTGCTCACTTCTTCCCAGAATGGATCATACCATCACGTCAGGGCAACAAAGAGGGGCCAGGCGGCCATCGAGGCAGCCCTCACCTCCGTGGTAGACCAGGCAAGTCGGCACCTCCCTCCTCTGTCCCCTGCACCCTCCCAGGCTGGACATGCGCTGGGGGAGCAGGGTGCCCAAAGTTCAGCCTGGTGTGCCACTCTTGTGGGTACCATGGGGGTTGCCTCCCTGTCCCCCATGTCCACACGGGGTACCCCTCCTCCTTTGCCCTTTGCCAGCCTCTGTCAAGGTAAGCCTGCCCTTCTAGGATTGGGGTGGAAACCCTGTTAGGGAAACGGAGTTAGGCCCATGTGCCTAGCTGTGCCGTTTCCAGGAGTCATGAGCACCCTCTGGCTATTTTAGCTCTTGGATCCTTTAAAGTCTTCATTTTCCCCCTTCATTTAAAATGCCAGTCTCTTTTAGGCATGAGCAGTTTTTTATTGATTGGAACATTAGCACAGGTATTCTTATCTTCCTACCCTGCACAAAACCTGTCCTGGCCCCTTAACAGGCAGCAGAAAAGAATGGCCTGCAGGCCAGACTGCAATTCCTACCAGTCTGTCACTGCAGCTCCAGGGGCTTTGGGCAAAGTTGCTGCAGTGGCCCATGCCTCAGTTTCCCCATCTGTCAAGCGAGGGTAACCACAGCATCCCAGTTAGGGTGCTGAGAGGGTGAAGTCAAGCAGCATTACTTGCGTGGCTGTTCCAGAGCCCTGGGAAGCTGTCTCCATGGAGACAGAGAAGGCTCCAGGGTATCTAGCATTTTCCTTCCTGCTCCCAGACCATCAAGGAATCTCTTTGTGACCTGATCTCCAGGGAGGGGTGGGGGTCTGCTTGACTGGGAAAACCTCTAATGACCTGGTTGTCATGGTGACGTGTGGCACCCTCACCTCTCTGTAGGATGGAGGGGTCCACACATTACGGGTGCCTGTGTGGAACCAGCAGGAGGTAGAAATTCACGTCCCTATCACCCTCTATCCGAGCATCTTGACGTTTCCGTGGCAACCAAAGACAGGCGCCTATCAGTACACAATAAAGGTAACCGTGATTCCCCACATCTGGGTGCATTCCTTTGGGTGTTTCCTTGGGATTGGGGCTTTTCACCCCTCCTGTTTCTTTTACTATTACCTTCTAGTGGTTGGAAAGAATTTAAAGTCAGGGAATTATGCTTCTTGTATTTTCTGGGGTTTCTATCACAGCATTGTATTTTGGTAATCAGAAAAAAAAACCCTGAAAAACAGAAAAGAAAGCATAATAAAACCTGGAATACAGATTTAACTTCCACCTGCATTTTTGTTGTTGTTGTTGTTGTTTAAAAAACAACAACAACAACAACAAAAAGATTATTTTCTACAAATAGTGTAACTATTCCTGGAGAAAAATGTGAAATGTGAAATTCCAGGGAAAAACATCTCTAACTGTCACCTGTCAAGTGTTCTCAGTTTCTGATGTTCATGTGCCCGCCTGGCCTTCACTGGCAGGGACTGACTCCCATGGGGGCTTGAGTCCCCATCAGTGGCCAGTAGAGTGCCCATCAGTCCCCGCTGTCTCCCTGGCAGTGAGGACTGTCACTGGGATCTGCTGCCTGTTCACACAGGTGTCTCCCCTTCCTGGCCTCTCTTGGGCTCCAGGGTGGTGGCCCCTGACCTGGGAAGCCACTGGACTGTCTCTACTCCATGGTGGATGACCAGGAGTGGCAGGGGTATGTGTCAGGAGGGAGTGTTGGGCCTGGTCAGGGAAGTAGCTTCTAGCACCTGACTGTGGCCCAGGGTTCTCCTACTCCAGTCTGTAGGTGCTCCCTGATCTGGGGAGCAGGTGACACAGGTGACAGTGGGTGTCAGCCACAAGACCCCCAGATTATGAGGAGGAGAAACGAGGCAGGGCAGAGAGAATGAGGTAGGGAGATGGCCTCCAGCCAGATAGCCCCGATGCCAGGGTTTTCCATGGGGTGGGAGGCTGCTGACCATGCGAGTCAGAGAGTGAGACAGAAGAACAGACAGAAAGACCAAGTAGGTGGATTGATCTGATGGTTCTTCTCTGCAGGCCCATGGTGGGAGTGGGAACTTCAGCTGGTCTTCGTCAAGCTATGTGGTTGCCACTGTCACTGTCAAGGGTGTGATGACCACAGGCAGTGACACCGGACTCAGTGTGATCCAGGCACATGATGTGCAGAACCCGCTACATTTCGGGGAGATGAAGGTGAGACCTCAGGGGCCCAAAGCTCAGGATGGCGGTCTCTAGCTACCTCCTCACATCCAGTCCTCAGTCTTATACTTGGTGTTGGTGGTGGGCAGGGGGATGGATGTGACATTCCCCACCAGCCAGGGGATGGGACACAGAAGGGCCAGGGTCAGCATAGGTGGAATTTCTGGAAAGGAGATCAGAGAACACAGAAGACATGAGATATTCAAAGGAGTCATTCTAGAAAACTCCTCAGACCCGAGAGGTCTGAATCTCCAAATCAGAAGGGCCACTGAGTGTTGGTAAATTCACAGTGAGAAGGAGGTGCCAGACTCCAGGACACCTGGCTCTGACTCCTTTCCTCTCTGTGTACTGGGGCCCTACACCTGGCTCTTCATCACAAGTGATGTTGGACCAACTCACTTAGCATAAGGCTTTGGGTGGGAGTGGTCACCGGCCACTGACCTCTGCCAGCCCCACCTTGGCCTCCTGACTTCTTGACCCTGACCTCAATCTGTCATTGTTACTTCATTGAGAGGAAAAGTCAAATCTCCATATGTTATGTGTCCAATCCCAGCCTTCCCTTTTATTATTTGGAACATGGATGGACAGATGATTCTAGTCTTTTTATTTGGATCGCGTAGACAGACAGACAGACACACACACACACACACACACACCCATCTAAAGATTGATCTCATTCTCGCATACAAAGTGTTGTAACTGAGACCCTTTAGCTACAGCATAATTGTGGAATAGGACATAAACTACGACCACCTTGCTCCCTTCCCCTGCCCCAAGCTTTCTTATATCAGCACAGGTGCCACCTTTCACCCAGTTGTCCAACCAAAAATCTGAGGAGAGTTCCTTAAGAGACAGTGTGTGTCATGGTTAGAGCCTGTTCTGGGGCCAGGCTGCCCAGGCCAGACTCCATGGTGGGTGGGCAAGTCCCTTAACCTCCTGTGTCTTCATCAAATAGAGATTGCTAATAGAATCTTCTTAAAAAACAGGCTGAGGGGATTGAACTTAGCAACATTTTTAAAATAGAACCTGGACTATGGAAAGTTTTGTTTCATCGAAGTGTTAGCTGTGGGCAAGGACGCCTCTCGCCCTGTACTGTGACCTTCTTTATATTCCTCCAGTAAGCCGAGCTGCTGCTTGGCTTAGGATATTTGCACATACTGTCTCTTCTTCCTACAACGTCTTTCCCCCACACTCTGTCTGGCCACCTCTGACATGCCCCTAAGGTCTGAGCTCCTGTGTCACCATCTCAGAGGGGCCTTCCTGGACAGCTCTGTCCCTGAACTCACTCCAGTCCCAGCACCCATGTCCTCCAAAGCTCAGTCTTCTTACTGACGCATCCTTGGTGCCCAGAGCATGGCAGCTCTTAGTAAATACTGGCGCGGGCCCTTCCTCTCGCATGGAGCCTGCTGACCTCTGTCTGCACCCCTGCCCTCCAGGTCTATGTGATCGAGCCCAGCAGCATGGAGTTCGCCCCGTGCCAGGTGGAGGCCCGTGTGGGCCAGACCTTGGAGCTGCCCCTGAGGATCAATGGCCTTATTCCTGGCGGGGCCAACGAGGTGGTCACCCTGAGCGACTGCTCCCATTTTGACTTGGTGATTGAGGTGGAGAACCAGGGCGTGTTCCAGCCACTTCCAGGTAAACCAGCACTGGTGAGTGGGCAGGCGCCAGACGGGGATCAGGCCAGACCGCCGAAGTTCTCAACATGGGCTGCCCCAGATTCCTAAAGGGAGGGCTTGAGGGTTACAGCATCAGGAATGGCATTCGTCCCCTTGTCCCACCATCAGCAATGGTCTTGCCCACATGTGACCTGCTCTGTCACTGGGCTTTCAGAACCTCAGGTTCCACATCTCTAAAATGGGTGTCATCCTAAGTAGAACTGCATGTCCTCGTGCCCGTTACAGTGTCTAGATGGTAGGAGGAGCTCAGAATACACGGTCCGTAGGGATTTTGGCTGGTGACAGTCCTGACACCTTCGTGACATGCAGGGTCCGACCCCCTGAATAGTCGAAGCTGTGCACATTGCTCTTTCCTCTTGGGCATGCTGGGCAGGGTTTCAGTGGTGATATAAGTGGTGATGGCAGGGTCTTTGTGGTCCCAGAGGTGGACACATCTGTGGGGCACAGGCGCATACCGTGGCCCTGGGATAGGGACCTGTGGAATCATGAATCACGAAGGGCTTGGACTTCAGGGTCTAGCCAGTGGGGAGCCACTGTTGGTGGTTGAGCACAGGAGTGACCACTCAATCCCAACAGGTTTAAGAAGCTCAGTTGGCAGAGGTATTTGTAGGATTGCCTGCAGTGCCTGGGCGGCTTCACATGCCCCTGCTGTATTTGTGGTTACTCATGGAGACCTGTGAACCTGAAGCTATGTCAAGGAAGGGGGCAGTGTCTCTGAAAGGCCACTAAGCAAACCACGTTCACGTCCTTCCTTGGATGCTGCTGCTGTGCCCTCTCTGACCATCCATGGAGGAACAGCTTTTTGAAAATTTAAGTGTCCTTAGTGAGGCAACCATTTAGAATGGAGGAAGATCTCAGCATGAGGGAGAGAGAGGCTGGCTGATGGCTCCCCCTGTAGCACCCCTGATATGTGTCTGGGAGGAGAGTCTTCAGGCTGTGGCCCCAGGCACTAGGTCAGTGACCTCCTCCCAGGACCTCCTGGGAATGAAGGATAGGGTTGGGAGCTCTACAACTATGCATCCTTCTTCCATAAATTGGCTGCATGGTGGTAGACAAGTTGCCCAGCTTCTCTGAGCCTTGACTTTTCCATGTATAAAACAGGGATACTATCTTCTCACTTGCTGTGAGGATTACAAATGAACATCTCTCAGCCCAGTGCAGAAGGATTTTTCAAGGAGTTCGGTTCTAAATACCACAGCCAAGACCAAAATCCTGTGGCATCAAAATTTCCCTTACGAAGCCCCTGAAATGTCTCAGTGTAGAGCTGATTTGGCTTTGGAAAGCCTGTGTGTAGGATCCAGGTTTTATGAGAACTATGTATATTACCACCTAAGCCTCATCAGGGCAGAGGGATGATGGCATTGTGGAAATCTGTGGGACTAGAGACCAGGTGGGGCCAGCAGATCCCCCTGTTAGGTTTTCTTCTGTCTCAGCCTCTTTCCCAGGCAAGATTGCCCAGGTTGAGAGGACAAGCGATGGGACTTAGGTCCTGGTTCTCAGGAAGGGACGGCCCCAGGCTCCCAGCACCCTCTGGGTCAGTTTGAGGTTCCACTCTTTTCCTATTGGAGTTGGCCGCTGGGACCCCATTTGCTCCTCGTCCTCAACACTGAAGTCCCCCTGAAAGTTCTGGGGCTGTAGGCACCAGGGAGCTTCCGGTGGAACCCCAGGGCTTTGGACTTGGCCAGGCTCAGTGCCCAGGGTGGCCACATCTCAGCTCTTGCTCTGCCCTGGCCCCTTCTCTGTTCCCAGCCTCAGCTGGTTTTCAGCAGCCTGTTCATGGGGCACCTAGTAAGTGCCATGCTCTGGGGGTTCCTGGTAAACACCAGGGCGTGGTGTCGCCTTCATGGCCCACACAGCCTAGCAAGACCCACCCTTCCACAGGCAGTTATGTACCTGGAAGGGAGTGCGCCTGCGCGTAAGCGCAGGTCCCGGAAGTCCCTCCCACTGTTGGGCGGGCCCTCGGCAGAAATGCCCGAATGTATTCCTGAGCAGAAATGTGCCCAAGATGGGTGCCCAAGCCAGTTTGGGGGTGTCTGGGAAGGCTGCTTAGAGGAAATGAGAGCAGAACCCTAAGGATGAGAGGGGACAAACTGGGGAGTGTACCGAGGAGCAGGAAGAGTATGTCAGAGGCCAGAGACCGCAGAGGCGGTGGCATGTTCCAAGTTGGGCCCCAGGTTCGTGCAGGTGGATCTCTCATTGCTACGGTGGAGGCCACAGGATGGGGAGAGCCTGGATACTGGGGGAGCCCTGAGTCTTCCCACGGCAGGCTGGGTGGGAGGAAGCTCAGGGGGCTCTTCTGCCAGGTGTCAGGACCCCCGGTTCTCCAGCACTCTCTTCCCAGCTATGCAGAGGACTTGGTTTCCTGGCTCATAATTTAGGGCCGTGTCCAGAAAAGCGCTTGTCCAGACTCCCCGCCAGCAGAGTCCACGCTCAGACCTAGCATTTCCCTGTCCACTGTATGTAGCTATGAACACAAATCGGTCTATTTGGCAGACTTGCAGTTTTCCGGAACTCGTGGGCTCTGTGCGTGGACTCCCTAGCTCACCCTTGGTGGTGTAGGGACTTCTGCCCAGGGCACAGCCGACTTAGCTCCTTGATCACCCCAGCCAGGAAACAGCCCCAGTGCTTATCAGCTGGCAAATGGATGAGCAAACTGGAACCCTTGCAATGGAAGACTCAGCAATAAAGGGGAGCCAACTATTGGTCATGCCACAGCCTAGATGAATTTCAAACGCATGCTGCTTGAAACCAGCCCTACTCAAAGAGCCCACTTTATTGATGTGCAGTGTGAGGCAGACTGATCTACACAGAGAGAGACTGGTGGTGGAGGCAGGGTTTCTTTTTCCCGAGAGGAAATGTTCTAAAATTAGCAGTGATAGCTATGGGACTCTATGAACATGTTAAAAACCACTGAATTGTGAGTACCCTCTAAATGGGTGATTCTGTGGTAAGTGAGTTATAGCTCAATGAAACTGTTATTTAAAAAGAAAAAACTAAACTGGGACACTTGGGTGGTTCAGTCATTAAGCGTTTGCCTTCAGCTCAGGTATGATCCCAGGGTCCTGGGATCACGTCCTGCATCTGGCTTCTTGCTCAGCAGGAAGCCTGCTTCTCCCCCTCCCACTCTCCCTGCTTGTGTTCCCTCTCTCGCTGTGTCTCTCTCTGTCGAATAAATAAATAAAACCCTTAAATTAGAAAGAGAAAAACTATGGTGGAAAAAAAATCAGAATGTCATAGTGATTGCTTCTGGGACCGGGGGTGGGTTGGGGTTGGGGTGGTGGCTCCCGAGAAGGAGTAGGAGGGAACCACAGAGGCAGGTCACGTCCCACATCTTGGTAGAGGTTTGGGTTTCACGGAGGATGTGTTTGTCTGAACTCATAGTGCAGCCCACTTAAGATCTGTGTATCTCACTTTGTGTAAATTTGACCTTAAGAAAAAAGAACCAGGAAGAAATACTGAACTGGAGATAATTATGCGTATCTAAAACATTTCAAATGAAGTGTGCTGATGCCTGCAACTTACTTTTAAATGCACTGAAAAGTAAGATCAGTTGTTGGATGAGTAGGGGGATGGATTGCTATGCAGTAAGAGAAATACAGCGAAATATTCTTCGTAGAATCTAGGGGATGAGTATATGGGGTGTCACGGAAATTTTTTCTCATGTTTAGAAAGAAAACAGTAAGATGCTGCTACCCTCCCACCAGAATGGCTTTTTTTTTTTTTTTTTAAATCATGGGAAATACCGAGTATTGGTGGGAATGCTGTGTAGCTTCTAGTGGCAATATGCCTTGATGCATCCATTTTGGGGAAGAAATTTGGCAATAAAGATGAGGAGTGAACATACATGTGGTCCTAGCAGTAAAGATGGGGAGTGGACATACCATACTATTAGGGGTACACGTAATAGAAATCATAGAATATATCCAGCCAGGAGAAGACGTACACATGCCCATTCATAGCAGCACCCTGCATCAGAGCCCCACCCTGCAAACAACCCAGATGTTTGTAATAGTATGGGGACATCAGCGGCTGTCTATTCACACAGCACAATCATACTACAAATGTGGATTAAAGGTCTACCTCATGCAAAATAGAAGGAGGGCTCTCACCACCAATACTGAGCTCAAGAGGGCAAATACAAAGGAGTTTATGTTTAGTGATTCACTGTGGTTAAAATAGGGCAGCCAGCAAAATTAAGCTGGTGGTAAAAAGTCAGGTAACAGCGGTTTTCCTTTGGGGAGGGCTAGTGACCAGAAAGATCTATGGGAGATGCAGGGTTATAGGTCATCCTGTTTCTTTTCTTTTCTTGGTCATCCTGTTTCTTGATCCTCAATACAGGGTGTGTTCAGTTTGTGGGGAGGGATGGGGAATCACTGTGAATTGTATGCTTATGCTACGTATATTTTTGGTATGGGAATTAGTCTTGATATTTTTAAGTTGAAAAAATTAGATTGCATATGAAGCCCAGGATGAAGGAAGGGCTGTCAGCCTGTCATGCTTTTCTAGGCAAAGGCAAGTTCACAGTGACCATTTGACTCTCTTCTTACAGGGAGGCTGCAGCCGGGGTCTGAGCACTGCAGTGGGGTCAAGGTGAGAGCAGAGGTCCAGGGCTACACCACACTCCTTGTGAGCTACAGACATGGCCACGTCCACCTGAGTGCACGGATCACCATTGCCGCCTACCTGCCCCTCAAGGTGAGCCTGGGGTCCCTGCCCTCTACCTCCTCCCCCGATGCGAGTAATTCACTGGCTCTGGCAAATTTGTATTAAAACCCTGATTGGTGAGAATAGCTTTTGGAAGAGCGACCGCTCCCTCTTGTCTGAAATGTTGAAGGAGCAGAGCCTCCCCAATTGGAGACAGTGATTGTTAACACGTGTGTGGATGATATGTTCCCTGCAGGGGTCCGGACAGGAAGGCTTCTGGTCCACTCCAGAGCTATCCAGGTCTTCATGGAATCCTAGGATGGCACACGGTGCTGACTCTGGGGTCTGGGAGATGCAGCTCAGGTCTGAATTGTGCTGTTTGCCCTCTGTCAGGCAACCAGCTGGAGTAGGAGTCCCCCTTCGTCCATCTGTAGCCAGAGGCAGCTAAAGCCTTTGCAGCTCAGAGCCCACTGCCTCGGCTTTGACACCAACTCCCAGTCACCAGCTCTGACACCATCTCTGTGGCATTGGCTCATTTCATTTTCCGGACCTCCCCTTTCCCTGTCTGTAGAATGAGGCTAAGACAACACCTAAACCCTAGGGTTGTTGTGAGGAGTAGCTGAGCTAATGAATGAAACAGATTTAGAACAGTGCCTGGAAGGGAGTGAGTGCAGCAGGGTTAGTTATTAAAATGTTAATGAAAGGGAACCAGACCTTCTTCCAAGGGGGGTTTGGAAGGATTTACACAGCAGCTTGCGGTAGGGGGATGGCAGACCTACTGAGAACTTTGCCTCTCACACAGGAGGCCCTGATTCGGTGAGTTGGCTCCCCCTGCAGGGGAGGGGGAAAGGGTCAACCTCCTGGAGGCCCCCTCCTCTGCCAGCCTCCCAGACTGGGCCAGTTAGGGCCACATTTCCCTGACATCCAGCATCAGCCTCTATCTAGAACAGCTCTGGTCCCTGTGGTTTGTGGGAACAGGTTTTCTTCCCCCTCTCAGACATTAGAAGTGGAGTCAGTGGAGTTAGAGCCTTTTACCTCTGAATCTCTGGCCCTGAGCATAGCGCCTGATACAGAACAGATAACCACCAAGGGTTGGGTTGGTTTTGTGTTTCTTTTGGGTAATTGACATGTGACATACTAGTTCACCTGTACAAGGTAATGATTCGTATTTGTATACATTGTGAAATTGTCACCCCAGTAAGTCTAGTCTTACTCTGTCTTATCAACTTTCTTAGTCATAATCTACTCTCCTAGCGACTTTCAAATATGCGACATGGTGTTATTAACTCTAGTCACCGTGCTGTACAGGACATTGCCAGGAGTTATGAATTTTATAACTGGAAGTTTGTACCCCTGACTCCCTTCACCCATTTGCTGCCCCACGGCCCTCCCCAGCAGCCCTGCCACCACCAATCTGTTCTCTGTCTGTGAGCTCTTTTTCTCTTTTAGATTACAGTGAGATCATACAGTGTTTTCTTTCTGACTTATCTCACTTAGCACACTGCCCTCAAAGTCCATCCATAGTGTTGCCCATGGTAGGATATCCTTCTTTTATATGGTTGAAAAATATTCCTGTGTGTGTGTGTGTATCACATCTTCATCCATTCATCTGTTGCTGAACACTTAAGTTATTTCCATACCTTGGCTATTGTAAATAATGCTGAAAGAAACAGGGGAGTGCAAATATCTTTTTGAGTTAGCGTTTTCATTTCCTTTGGTTAAATACCTGGAAATGGGTATTTTTTGAGAAGGGTTGTTTTATTTAGAATCAATGAGTGTGCACATGTGTTCAGACTTACTAGCCAGGACAGAAACCAACATCTCCTTAGCCCTCCCCTCTAATCCCCTCCATTGCCAAAATCTATATGAACACCTTTTCTACACCAGTTCTTGCTCTGAAACTTAGGAATGCACAGTACAGAGAACACACAGAAGGGGCATCTAGGTGGCTCAGTTGGTTAAGCAACTGCCTTCAGCTCAGTCCATGATCCCAGAGTCCTGGGAGCGAGTCCTGCATGTTCCATGGGGAGCCTGCTTCTCCCTCTGCCCTTTTCTCCTCTCATACTCTCTCTCTCTCTCAAATGAATAAATCAAATCTTAAAAAAAAAAAAAAAAAAACATACAGAAATCCTTGTCCTCATGAACGGACATGCTGGCAGAGACAGTAATAAACCAGTGCTTCCCATGCAAAAAGTAAAGTAGGAGAGGACGAAAGGGAGGGTAAGGAAGGGGGAGGGTGGCAGTTTAAAAATAGGAAGTCAGGATCCCCTTCCTGATCAGGGAACAGGGGTAGGGCTCAGAAAACATGATTCCAGAGATGGGCAGCCTTCTTGAGGAACCCCTGCCACCCACAGCCTCAGGTAGAGTTTCTTTAGGACTCTGGGAAGGAAGTTCCACGGGACTCTTCCTTGGTGCTTGCTCTAAAGGACCAGACATCCTATTTAACTGGGGTGTGTGACTGAAGTATCAGAGGCAACCGACTGAGCTCACTGTCCCAAGGTGGGATTAAGTGTGAAGAAAATATGGACAGGTTCCCAATCGAGGCTTCCTGACTGGACAAATTATAGAAGGATATAGGTCTTTTCTTCTCTTTTTTTAATCTTTCTTCTGTTCTGATAATAATTAAGATCAAGTTTATTTACATATAACAAAATCCAAAACTGTGGCTTAGCCAGTGTAGAGGGTTTATTTCCCTTTCACATGAGAGCCTTCACATGGGGCTAGTGTGGCAACTCCATAGTCACCAGGGCCCCAGGTTTCTATTTTTCATCATTCTAGTACATTGCTTTCATCCTCACATTTGCCTTATAGTCTAAAATGGCTGCTGGAGCTCCAGCCATCACATCTGCGTTCCGTGTAGCTAGAAGGGGAAAGGGCTCTCCTCCCAGCTGAGGTAGTTTTATCTAGTAACCTCGTCAGAAGTTTAAAGGAACAGTTTCTACTTCATTGGCCAGAACTTAATCCGTTGGGCATATCTATCTTCAACAGAGGCTAGGAAATATTTTAGCTGGACAGTTACCTACACTAACAAAATGGGGTCCTTTCTCTAAGGAAGAGAGCAGTGTGGAAATCATCTCTGAGTAAGATACACAGTTGGTACCTGACCCAGGCTGGAGAGACAGAGATGCAGGGAGAAATCCCACACTGTGCCCTGGCTGGCCACTAGTCCGTGGGGAAGGCAGGTGGTCAGACAACTGCAGTGAACATAGTAAAGGGAATGAAGAGCCCCAAGGGGGCAGGTCATCGATGAACACAGAAGTAGAAGGAGGGCCTGCTTTGCAGGGAGCCTGGCTGATGAGAGCATTCGAAATCGTGTGTGTCAGGTGACATAGGAGGCTGTGAAGTCTCCCTGGGTCAGTCAGATCAAGGAGGTGTTTGAATGCCGAGTTAGGGATGGCTATTTACTCTCTTCTTACCTAGCAGTGGACAGCTGGTGAAGGTCAGGGAAGGACAAAGTCAGGTCCACATTTAAGATGGGCACCGCTCGGCCCTGCCCCCTGACATACATGGTAACCCCCTCTATTTGGACCTTGGAGGGGCTTATGTTTGCTGGCTACCTCATCCCTTCCACAATCAGCACCCCAGTTACAATCCGGCTTCTGTCTGCTACAGGGATTGGCATCCCTTAACCTACCAGCAGGTTACCCCCGGGAGTCCCTACTGCATGGGTCTGGGGACCCCACTTGGCTCTCCATTCCCACAGTGTCAGCATGACTGAACTCGACAACCTCAGCCCCTGGGACAGCCAGGTGCAGTGCAGCCCTGACTTCTGCCCACCCCACCTCTCTCCTTCTGTTTCTTGATTCTGGACCCAGTGTGAGCATCCCTGAGAGGGGGCGCGTGGTGCTGGCTGCTGGAAGTGTAGGCTGTCTGCGCTAAGGGCCTCCTGATGTCTAGACTCACCCTCTTGTTCTGCAAACCAGGTTCCCAAGGCCCCAGAGTCGGGGTCTCGTCCGAGGTGCAGGGGCTCTCTCCTCTCTGGCCTGGCCAGTTCAAATACCTATGCCTTCATAGCCGCCAAGGAACCTATACGATTTATGGGTGTCCTTCATTAGCTGGGCTGATTATTAACCTTTCTTCTTGGCACAGGATGCTGTGACACTTTTATGCCTGAGTGGGAAGAGCATTACACATGAAGGTGATAATTCATTGTTCTCCAGTTGTTAATTACAGGCCACGTGGTGCCTTTACACCATCTTTCCCTTTGGGCTGGCCATGGAAAGAAAAAGTCCTTTGGCCACATTTACAGTGACCTGCTTTGCCACAGAGAAGTTTTGCTGGTTGTAGCATTGAGACTTGGGGAAGAACAGAGCACTGGACTTGGAACAGACTGGGTAAACCTGGACACGTGGTTTCACTTTGCTGGGATTCATGCTTTCCATCTGTAAAATGGGGATGTCAGTTAATAATAATGATGGTTGATAACAGCAGGAGCCATTTATTGAACACGCATGGGACATGTACTTAGGGCTTTCGTTCACATGCCCTTGAATCTCTATAGCAAACTCATGAGGCTTGCGTTCTTGTTGTACCATTTTACTGGATGGGGAGACTGAGCCTTATAGAGGTTAACCTGCTTAAGGTTGCACAGCTGGCCAGTACCAACTTCATTCTAGTTGTGGTGACCGAGAAACATCATACGGAAAATGGTGGCAGGGAGTGACAAGGGTGATTGAGTTGGGAAAAGAGGTAGCTGGGGACAGGAGGTTCTGTCTGAAGGGGTCAGAGAAGGTGTCTCCGAGGAGGTGAAGTCTGAGCAGAGGCCTGAGTGGTGCAGGCCATGAGGCTGTCTTGAGGAAGAAAAACGAAGGCCCTGATGTTGCTCTGGCCATTCATATGCAGGAAAAGGACTCTTTTGATGGTTTTGAGACCTGGGCTCACAAGCAAGGTAGAGTCTGTGGCTGCGGGCGCCCCAGGTTTTTTGAAATTGCACATGTGTGTGTACATGTGCATGGAGGGAGACCTGGAGAAGTGATACCCAATAACAAATTCAGGAAAGTGTCCATATTGCAAAAAAACAAAGAAGTTCAAAGGACAGAATTCTCATTGACAAGTGATATGCTTTCTTTGCTAAGGGTTTAATGTAAGTACCCAACCCAGAGAACCTGTGCCCAAGAGGCCTCAGCAGGTCATGTCACCTTGCCCTCCTGCCTCCATCCTGGAGGGTGTGTGGGTCTTAAAACCTGTCACTCAGGTCAGACTCCCCCTCCATATGGAGGAAGATGGCCGCTTGCCAGGACACGGCTCCAGGTGACAGCCGAGCAGCCATCAGTCTGTACCTGTGAGGATTTGAAGCTCTTGGCAGTTGGGGGATGAGAATCTAGCCACCATGGGGGATGAGAATCTAGCCACCATGTGGGCATGGAAGGACCTGGGTGGAGGATTAGGTGCCCTGGTGAGTGGGTCAGTGTAGACTGGACTGGAGTGTGCACTGACCGTCCAGTCTTCATGACAACCCAGCAATACATTCTGGTCTCTACCTGCAAAGTGTCTGAGATTGGATGTTCTGCCCAGAGCGGCACAAACCCTCGGGGCTTTACAGATTCCGGGAGAGTAGAGCTTGGGGAAGCAAGACCCAGATGTAACTCTGGATGCTCTAGGCAGTAAACCGAAGACACACTCGAGGTGTGTTAACAGTGGCCTCCCAGCTGCCAGCATGCTGGCCATTCTGAGCTAGAAGTGGCCCCACCCACGTGGGTGGCAGTCTATGACATACGTTACACCTGTGTGTATCCATACCCACAGCAGACATTGCTAATCAGTCCTGGCATCCTTTTTTGCCTGATGGTGATTCCACTTTCGGAACCAGTGCCCCTTCCTCCGTCTTGCCAGCTGTTGCAAGGCTGTCAGGGTAATAGGTATTTGCAATGCTTGTTATGAAAATGTTGGGGATCATGAGAGGTCAAGGGATCCTTCAGGCCAAGAGTAGGGGACTGGTGCAGGCTCCGTCACTGCAGCATTGCGGTGACCAATTCTTCAGACTGGTCTGTTTCCCTTTCTTCTCAATTTTAGGGTTTGCTTTCGGATGATTTTTTTTTCTTTAATTTTAACGCATATGTAAGTTGTTTATGTGGTTCCAAAGTTAAACCTGTCTTAGGAGGATCTTTGCAAGTCTTGCTTTCACTTCCCTTTAGGGAAGTTACACATGGACTTTCGGCTGCCTGGTGGATCAACAGCTCAAACCCCTGCATTGTTCAAGGGTCAGCTGTGCATGCACATATTGAATAGTTATGCTATACCCCTGAAACTAATACAATGTTCCATGCCAATTATACTTCAAGAAAAAAGTAAATTTTTCCTACTAAAGGGTTCACGTTTCTCTACCAACTCACCAGCAGAGCATGTGCTCAAACTCCTAGATTTTTGCTAATCTCATGGTTAAGGGTTTTACCCATGATTTTACAGAAGAGGCAAATCAGTTTACCTCCCACCCCGCCTAGACAGTGTATCAGAATGGGAACACAGTTCTTCTGAAAACACTCATATGCTTTTGGATCTTGACAACAAACCACAGTGGTGCTGTCAATGAGCAGACCAAGTTCCATGGAGGGGTTGCAATTTGTCTGACCTCCATGGGGTCGTCAGTGGCAGGGCAAGGCCTCCCGTGCACATGAATGCTGACTTTCCTTCCCCCCATCCCCCAACAGGCTGTGGATCCCTCCTCTGTTGCCTTGGTGACCCTTGGCTCCTCAAAGGAGATGCTGTTTGAAGGAGGTCCCAAACCCTGGGTCCTTGAGCCTTCCAAGTTCTTCCGGAACATCACCTCCGAGGACACAGACAGCATTAGCCTGGCTCTCTTTGGGCCCTCTACCTCCCGGAATTACCAGCAACACTGGATCCTTGTGACCTGCCAGGCCTTGGGAGAACAGGTGAGAGGGCAGCCATCCCTAGACCCATCTTGTCCAGAAGGAGGGGTGGAAAATCCCCTTCCCTGAGTACCCTGCCATGTGCTTACAGCACCATTTCCCAGACAGGCAAACTGAGGGTCAATGGGATAGGCAGGTTGACCAGGGTACCCATTTGGAGACCCTGCCAATACAGGACAGCTTTGCTAGAGCTAGCTAATTCTGGCTCCCTTTCCACTAGTGGGTGACTTCTCTCCCTGGGCTTCATCACTGCCTGCCACCCAACTGGGGGATGGGACAAATCCTGGGGTATCACAGTCAGAGGCAGCCAGGGTCAGGCAGATAGCGTACATGAGCGAGACTTTAGTCCAGGTTTGGCATCTCTTTTCAGTGTTTCAGGATAAGCAAGGAATCCCAATATTTTTTTCTGCAAAATCCCTCAATTTTTATCACAATGCTGAAAACCAGAGAAACTTGGAGACTGGAAGACCGAACCCAACATGTCGGTGATCTGAGCTCTCGTGGGGCTGGTGTGGGCTAGAGAGAGCAGCAGCTCACCCATCGGGGCCACCTGTGCCTGCGACTCCAGAGGCTCAGGGCCCAGTGTTCATTTTGCTGATAGTAAGGACATAGCCCACCATTCACAGGGTACCCCAGAGCCGGAAAATCAAGAGCAAGGTGGGAGGCCAGCGGGGATCAAGAGAGATAGGAGAGAGGCCATGTTTTTAGGGAAGTGGAGAATGTTAGGGAAATGGAGGATGCCCTTGCACGTGCAGTAGTGCAAAGGATGTCAGTTGCGTTAGAACACATGTGCTCACATCACCCGAGTTACACTTACAAAGCTTGCCCAAACCCAGACAGCCTTGGTGTGGATGGGAAAGATGCACAGTGAAAGGCCCTGACTCCCACTGGCTTTGTTTTGTCATTTTTTTTTAATTAATAAGAAAATTTTTTAAAAAAATAAGAAAAATAAATAAGGGAATAAACTTAGTCCAGAAGGAAATGAGAGAAGTTTATCCTCCCTGGCTTGGCATCCTCATCCGTGTCCCAGCTGGGCTGGAGGACTTGGTCTTCTGAGCAGAGGGCCCTCCGGGATCCTCCCACTCCGTGTCCTGTGCCTCTCACTTCCTTGGGGGCATTACGGTGGAGGCGCGGGGCCTGCAGGTCAGCATGGAAACCACCCTTTGTCCTGCCTTGTGGTCAGGAAGGGTGAGGGGCTCTAGGATCTGACCATTGGGTCCTACGACAGTATCGTGTCATTTGAGGGGCCGAAGGTGCTCCCTTGGCATGGGTCATTCGCTGGGGTGCTTGCAAAACTCAGGCCTGGGCTTGACTTCTGAGTTCCCAGGCTAAACTAGACTTCAGCTTCCCTCTTTTGTTGCCTCTCTAATTGTGGCTTCTGCAGCAGCCAAGTGAACTTCTCTCCAAGAGAAGGACAGCATGCAGGCTGAAGCCCCTCACACAGCCTCACAGGCCGGGCCCCCCACAGCCTATTGTCCAGTCTGTCTGCCATGCAGGTCTCTGTCCATCAGCACATGCCCTCCCAACACCTGTACCCCATTGTAATGGATCTTCTAAGTCAGTGTAGGCCCCTCATTTGAAAACCCACAGGCCTGGGAATTTGCCCCTACAACTCTGGGGTCTTTGGAGGGTCCCGGCAAGCTGGGAGGCCTTACTGCTCCCCCTCCTCCCTGGGTCACAGAGCAAGCAGTGGTTGGGCCAGCATTTGTAGAGGGCCCTAGAGACTCTGTCCAAAGGCCTCTTGCATACTGAGAGAGCCTTCTCCCACACATACGTCCCTGGCCCTTTGTATTCTGGTGGTGCAGGTCTTATCTGCCCATTCTACAGGACAGCAGCCTGAGTCCAAGGGAGCTGGCTCTTGAGGCCAGGCTCACAGTGGAGCAGGCACACAGACTCTGACTGCTCTGTTCTGCCAAGGTCATCGCCCTCTCGGTGGGGAATAAGCCTAGTGTCACCAACCCTTTCCCGGCGCTGGAGCCTGCCGTGGTGAAGTTCGTCTGCGCCCCGCCCTCCAGGCTCACACTGACCCCCGTCTATGCCAGCCCACAACTTGACCTGTCGTGTCCGCTGCTGCAGCAGAACAAGCAGGTGGTAAGTGAGCAGTGTTCAGGGAGGGTAGCAGGTCCATGGTGCGCCCTTGCCTCCATGCTCGGTGGCCCCTGCTTGGGGCCTGCTCCTGGGCAGCTTTTACATAGCAGAGGGTTGGGGGTTGAAGCCCCAGAGAGGTGAGGGGCTCACCTAGATTCCCAGTTGCTCGTGACAATGCCAGGTGGAGGTAGGGTGCCTCTGGTCCCAGGCTCCCCCTCTCTGTGCAGCACTTGGCAGCTGGTAAAATCTCATCATTTTCTGTGACTTGGGGATGTTGAGGTGGGCCTTTGGTCTGTGGGCAGCCAGTGTGTGTGTGGTCAGAGGGGAGACTCTGCACCTTTCTCCATGGGTGAGGGGAACGTAGGGAGGCTGTGTTTCAAACGTACACATGGGAGGGGAAGAAAATCTTTGGGGGTTGCTCTCACAGGCAGGGATGGAAGATGAACCCTACAGGTCTGGTCCCCCTGGGCTTGTGACCAGTCTAGCTTTCCACCCCAGGACACCCAGAGGCCAGAGTGACAGATGCAGAGGACTCTGGAGCCCTCCTGTTCAGGCTCAGGGGCACCAACAACCTCCCGGCCAGCCCCAGCCCCCAGGCCCTTCTCAGGCAGAGACCCAGCTGGCAGTTTTTCCTTCCTTCTTTCAACATGTGTTCATCCAGCACCTTCTGTATGCTGTGCTCAGAGTCCTGGGTTCGAGAATACAGAGTACTCAGGACAGGTGAGGCACCTAGAGGGGACAGGAGACCAGGAGGCCCACGGATAGCAGACTAGAAGGACAAAAGGTGGGGATTGCTGTGGAGTGCGGGAGTCAGGGTAGGATCCTTATCAGCGGAGGCCACTTCAGATGGGGCCATGAAAGGCCACTGTCAGGAGGACACTGTGTCAGGCCCCATGGTCAGGAGATGCCAGCCCAGAAGAGCTGAGGTAAGGGTGTCCCAGGCAAGTAGAATGGCAGTGCAAAGGCCTTGAGACTAGCCTAGGGTCTCTGTGTCCCTGCTGCCCATGTGGAAATCAGAATGGTTGTCTGTGCCAGGAACTCTCACCTGTGTGCCTCATTGCCCATTGCCAGGACCATCTGGGCAGCCAGGCTTGTTGGATCCCATTATGGCTTTGCCCACGAGACCCGGAGATGGGCAGGGTCCCAGAGGAAGAACCTAGATCTGCCCACTCCCATGTTTTCAGTGCCTTCTCTATGGCCCCTGCGGCTGGTTCTTTCCTCCCAGCCCCGGCCTTATGATCAGCCCGAAGGCATGTCCAGCTGCCCTCTCCCTTGGTGGCTTCTAAGGGGCCCTGTGTCTCCTCCCCCTCTAGGGATAGGACCCTCTTCCCTCTTTGCCGTTTGCCTGGAGAGGACTCAGTGCCTAGTCTTTGTGCACACAACTGAAGCTTTCTGAAGCTTCCTGAAGCTGTTTACCTAGGTAGCCTATCCCAGCGGGGGAGGAGATTTGGGATTTGGCTTCCCTGTGGGTAAAGGAGGAGAACAGCTTTGTGTCTGGTCAAAGTCACATTTCTTTGAAGCTCTGTGGGGGGTCACCGACTCCAGTTCCAGGACTCAGGAACAGCTCTGCCTGTCTGGCCTGTAACTCTGCCTCTTGGCCCCCGCATTCCCTGCAAGCTTGGGTGACTTGTCTTCCTGCTGTCCCGGTGGGTGTCTGCCTTCTCTCAGGCTTTCTGGATTGCTAAGCTCTGAGGTTCTCGGCCGTGGGAGCCCCTCTGTTGCCCCCAACGCTGGTCCCTTTAAGGGTCACTGCCTCAACAGCATTCAGCACGAAGGGAGGGTTCTTTGTGCCCAGACTCGGCGCGCTCTCCTGCCTCTCCCACCGCTGGCCAAGGAGTACCCCCCTGTGTTTCCTCTCAACAGGTGAGGCTCTGGGGGCTTGTCACCTTGAAGCCACATTCACCCCTAACTCAGGCTTGGGTGTTGGTGGCAGGGAGCTGTCGTTTCCAAGCTGAAAATCTGTGCATCCAAGACTTAATTCTTCTCCCTGATTTGAGGTGCTTTTGAGACGAATGTCCTGAAAGCTTCACATCTTAAATCACTTTCACATATTTATTTAGCACATTATCCCTGAAGAATATAGTCAGGCAAAGTTTGGACTCTTCTGGAAAACCTAGCCTGTTCGTCCCCTGGGTGTGAGGCCAGGAGTCAGCCATCAGCTGACATCAGTAGGGACTGACAGCTGGGGCTGGATCCCTCCTTGAAGGACCTTGGTGACAGTGGTCTCCTAGGGCTGTAGGGGACAACCGTGGGTGAACCGAAGGTGTTCAAAGCAGTAAATGTTACCCTTCTTATCTTATTCTCTGCTTAGACCTGGCCAGCAGCTTCCCATTCCCCCAGAGCAAAAGCCAGTCCCCTTCTGTGACCGCCAGTCCCTGAGTCCAGGCTGCTGTTAATGTCCCTCCCACCTGCTCCCCCCATACTGGGACACCCTCTCATGCCATGAGCACCCCAGAACATGCCCTGTGTGCATCCCCAACTTACTGTTCCCTCTGGCGTGGCTTCTCCTGTGTTCCCAGGACTCCCTCCCTGCCTCCTTCGCTTCTTTATTCAAATGCTACTCCTTGCAAGGGTGTCCTCAGCCTTTAGAACTTACCCAGAGTTTTCCCCTTCCCTCAACATTTTATATTCTGGCTCTCTTCTCCCCTGTCCCCAAGCTCTTACCATCATCCAGTGCCATAGAATTTGCATGTTTATTTCCTTCTTTGTGAGTCTCTAGAAGAGAGCACTACTTGGGGTAGGAGGTCAGTAATGTGATGGACAAATGAACACAGGAATGAGCATACCACGCCCGTGTCCCTGTGTCTTCTGCCACCCCCCCTTTTAAAGATTTTATCATTTATTTTGACAGAGAGGAGAAAGAGAATGAGTGCATAATCGGGGGAGTGGCAGAGGGAGAAGCAGTCTCCCATTGAGCAGGGAGCCCGATGCGGGGCTTGATCCCAGGACCCTGGGATCCTGACCTGAGCTGAAGGGAGATGCTTAGCCAACTGAGCCACCCAGGTGCCCCTCTGCCCCTGACTCTTGCAGGGTCAAATGCCCGGAGAAGCCAGGTGAGGTGCTGGTGAAGGAAAAGGGGCTGGGGTATGAGGCAGGGATGCAAACCTGGAGAGCAGGCACCCCTTTGCAGGACAGCCTGCCCCCCCTCAGCTCCAGCCCCTTCAAGCCCAGGCTGGCCAAACCTTCTCATTTTCAAAGAAAAAAACAGGCCAGGCAGATCGATGGGCATCTTCCTTGTCTTCACACGCTGGGTACCTGCCAAGTGAGCTGTGTCTGGCTGTCTGTTGGCTGTGACCTCGGGGTCAGCGCGGGGCTGTCTCTTGACGGAAGGATGACAGTCAGGCTGTGGAGCATTGCTCTGAATAGGCTTGTGCATGTCGTAGATCTCACTCGTCAGGAAATAATGGACCTCAGAGACAGGATCACTGGGCCATCCATCAGGCCTGGTGTTGCGGAGCTGTGAGCTGCTCAGGCATGGCTCCTGCGATTTCTGATCTCACTAGGGGACCTTGAGAAAGATATATCCGTGCCATGCATTCCCGGGTGCAGTATCAATTTAATTTTATACCTCTCCAAAGCCAAAGGCCACCCAAGATATGTTTGCAGAGTAAATTATGGGCAAGGCCAGACACCAGAACGCAGCAGAACAGTCAGAGTGACAAAGTGGAACCAGACTCCGGCCTGACCCCAGTCCTCAGCTCTGGTCGTCCTGCGCTCAGCTCACTGCGGCTGAGCCCCGTTGCGTGCCATGATGACTGATCACCCCGGGGCATGTGTGGAGCCCTTGCCCGACCTGTACTCCGGGGAGAGGCCACATAGGGGAGGCCGCACACTCACAGGGGAGGCCTGTGGGCTTTAAAATCAGACCAGCAGAGTTCCACCTACCCCAAGTAGTGCTCTCTTCTAGAGAACAAAACCTGTGTAACCTTGGGCAAGTTGCTGGATGTGTCTGAGTCTCAGTCTTCCTGTTTGTTAAAATGAAGATAATGTTGCTCCAAATGCCCGTTGGAAGGATCCAAGTGTGCTTGGCACAGGATGTTAATGTCCTTCCCTGGGAGCACAGTGGTGGGGAGGGGGGAGGCATTAGTTTCCCACCCAGGTTGCTTCTACAGGAAAGAGAAAATGCTACTTCTCATCCCTGCCCAGAGTCAGCAGCTCCTGGGTTGAATCCAGACTGGTTACAAGATCCTTTGCATCCCTGGGGGTTTGTGCTGACCCGCGTTTAAAATTTGCTATATGCTTTGGCTCAGTGTCATCTAGGGGAGAGAAAGCTAGAAGGACCTGGGGAGGAGTCTTCCTGGCACCAGTCGGGAATTCAGGGACAGTCTCAGTCTGGACAGGCGAGGCTAGGCAGGAACAAGTACCCTCAGATCCCAGGGCCTTCCCACAGCAGTTCATTTCTTCCTTGCACCACCCGTGCATCACGGTAGTGGGGGACCTGGCTTCGTGTCACTGCTCTCTTCCTTCCGAGACATAGTCGGTGGGACACCCACCAGGTGGAATGTGGCCGGAGAGAAGGAGAGCCTGGCAGGCTGCTTTGCCCTGGAGGTGTTTTAAAGTCAGTTTCTGCCTTTCACCAGTCAAAGCAAGTGACCTGGTCCCTCCTAACTGCAGGGGCCAGAGAAGTTGAGCCCTGGTCTCTGGACCCATGGCTGCTGGAGGACTGGACATACTGGTAACTACCACGCATGACTGCCCATTTCCAGACTTGCTCATTTGTTTCAGTGAGCCAGGCTCTTGAAAAGGATCTCGTATGACCCTTTTTTAAAACGGGGTCCTGGGAGGTGGGTTCTGCTGTGATGCTCACTTCACAGATGTAGAAACTAAGGCTCTGGGAGGTGGGCAGCTTGCCTGGGTGGTGAGAGGCCGAGGTTTGAGTCCAGGCAGTAGAATCCGGATGTCTATGTGCTTAGGGTCCCTGCTTTGCTTCCTGCCCCACCTACCCCCTTGCCATCCGGGCAGGGAGCAAAGGGGATGAACCAGCCTCTGGGAGAAATGAGGCCGACTTGGCATGGGTTCCAAGGGGTGGATTTGCTTAGGGAGCCAGAGGTAATGGTACAGTGGTTGTAATTCAGGGTTTGGAACTGAACCCTGACAGTGTACTACTCATTTGCCGAGTTGCCTTTGATTTGTTCCTTTGCTTCCCTGGGACTCTGCTTCCTCACCCTTAATGTGGGGATGGCAGCTCCCATCTCACTGGCATATTTAAGGATGAGGTGAGAGAGAACCTGGCTCTGAAAGGAGCTTTGCAAGCTGAATGACTAGGACATTTCGAATGTTGTAACTGGTGTTCTTGTTGAACCCTTGGGGGCGATCATCCTAGAGGGGCTGGGCTGGGCGTGCATGGGTCAGAGAGGAGGTGGCAAGGATTTGGGAAGGTAAGGCCAAAGAAGAAGTAGAGCAGCCTGGCCAAGGTGGCGCTGGGAGGGTGTGGGCTCTAGGGTGGGGTCTCCTGACCTTGGCATTCCCAACATTTTGAACCAGATCCTTACTTCTTGAGGGTGGTCCTGTGCTTTGTGGGGTGTTAGGCCACATCCCTGACCCCTACACTTTACATACCCGTTGCACCCCCTGGCCCCCCATTGTGATCATCAAAAAGGCTTTCAGACATTGCCAGGATCACCCTTGGGGTAACAAATATTTCCTCCCTCAAGGGGGACCATGGGCTGGAGTGAGAGGCCAGGTTGGACAGAGCTATGAGGCATCTTGAGGCGGGGCAGCATAGTTGGTGACTTGCCCCCTCCCCCTACCCAGGCCCCAGGGAGCCCTGAAGGCAGCCATCCAGTTCTAGGGTGCCCCACACGATCAAGGGCAAATGTGCCCTGTTCTAGGTACGGCCGGGATGCGAGATTTCTGCCCCTTGCAGGTTCCGGTCTCCAGCCACCGCAACCCCATGCTGGACCTGGCCGCCTATGACCAGCAAGGCCGCAGATTCGACAACTTCAGCTCTCTGAACATCCAGTGGGAGTCAACCAGGCCCCTGCTGGCCAGCATCAGGCTGGAGCTGCCCATGCAGCTAGTGGCCCGGGATGATGGGAGCGGCCAGAAGAAGCTGCATGGTGAGCCCGCGGTTGGGGGGTGGGGGTAGTCTGCTGACCCAGGCCTGGAGGACAGAGTGTAGTGACACCCCAGATGGACAGGAGGGACACTGAAGGAGGGCTGGCGGCAACTATGGACCCCACTGGATCACTTTTTCAGGGATGGGCAGACAAACTGAGGCTCAGGGCAGGGGAGTCTCACGTCTCAGCTGGTCCAGATCAGCCAGCCTCCCAGGCCCACGTTGCTCCAAGCCACGCACCTTCACAGACCAGTGGTGGCCAGAAGTCAGGGCCAGCGCTGCTCCCCGAAGCCGCACCAAACTTGGCTCCACGGGCCTGGTAACTCATATGGTGCATATAGTTTAAACCAACTCAGTCATGTATTTTTAGGACCAGAGACTTAAACTGTAAGAAGGAGGGAGGGGCTGCTTCCCTGGCAGCAAGGGGGCAAAAACCCAGCATCTGTTCTCCTCTCCCTGGACTTAGGCTTGCAGGCCATCTCGGTTCATGAGGCATCGGGGACCACGGCCATCTCCGCCACCGCTACTGGCTACCAGCAGTCCCACCTCAGCACGGCCAGAGTGGAGCAGCCGGTATCTGCCTGGGGCCCCGGGGAGGGAGTGGTTCCCCCAACCCCGCCCCACTGTCCCCACTGTTCCCGCTCACATCCTGCCCACTGTCTGAGCATCTGGAGCCCCCTGAGCTCACTGCATTCACTAACCCACACCCAAATCGAATGCCATGGGCTCGCATGAACTGGTGTGCCTTCCTGCTGACCTCCTGCCTCCAACACCCATATCCCTCATGCCTGGCACTCAGGCAGCTGGGGTGGGGGGGTCCAAATTAAGGGCAGTCTGGCCCCAGCCCCTCATGGCCCCTGCATACAGCTTTGGGAGCCCTCGAGCTCATCTCTCCTGCCTCTTCTCCCGCAAGGTCCTGACCTCACACCCCACCTGGATGTGCCTCAGGGCCTTGGCCCTCCATGACTTTATACCCCGAGTCCCTGCTGCCTGGAACACCATCCCCCTCCTTCCCTTCACTCCTACCCAGCTGGTGGCCTCCTGTTCCTTAGTCCCAGCCATACTGTCAGCCTGTCTGCGGAGTGGTCCCTGAGCCTGGGCACTGAGTAGCTGCCCCCACCCCCAGCGTGGTGTAGATGCCCCCCCCCCCCATACACACACAGTTGCCATCATCCACATACACTTGGGTCAAGGCCTGTTGAATCTTCTCTCCCCACCCCAGCATCTCATGGGCTGCCTGTAGAGGCACGGCTTATGGACAGTAAGGGAGGGCATCTGGGGGGTGGGGCATGAGAAGGGCTCCCCTAGAGTGGTCTTACCTGGATGATCCCCACCCCATGGTGAGGGAGGGGCAGCAGTTGACTTGGGTTTTATATAGGGTGAAGGCAGCAGATGGTGGCTGGAAAGAGGAGGTGGGACTGGGTTCCAGGAAACCCTAAGTGCCAGGATAAGGAGCTTGAAGTTTCCTTCTGGGTAGTGGGGAGTAAGGGAAGCATTTGAAGGGGGTGGAACCCCAGCGGGAACAGCACTGAGGCTGGCCTGGGGGGAGGTTGCCCTCAAGAAGCACACCTGTATGCCCCTTGCGGTTCAAGTTTTGGGTACTCTGTTCCCCACCTGCACAGGGTGTCCCTTGGCTGTGGGTGGCCTCACGGGCCTCCCCCTTCTGGGCCTCAGCACTTAGGCTCTTTGGCCTGTGGGCTTTTCTCTAGTGATAACTGCCCTTAACCTTCACTTCCTTGGCGTCTGCTCACCTGCGAGCCCCCCCACCCCTGCCACCTCCAACATGCCCTTCACTGCCTTCGCAGCCCACCCTAAGCTCTGACACAGGCCATTCATTTGCTTTCCCTTTTAATCCTGACCTTAGATTCAGTTCGCATCATTGCCAAGGGCACTTGTTGGGCCCCTAGGGCTAGCACAGGGCTGGGTACAGGGGAGGAGCTCGAGCACGAGGACACAGGTAGGTCCGAGCTGGGTCAGGTCCAGCAGTCTCCCTGAAGGCCATGTGGCTGAACCACATACTTGGAAATGTGCGCCACCCGAGGGAGTGAGGGGCAGTGCTAGTTCCCTTGTGAACCCACTGTGACGACATCCCCTCCACTCAGCCCCTTTGCTGTTTACCTAAGCCCCAGCCCCTTGCACATGGCTCCACAGCTGGTCATTTGCTATGTGTCCCCGCTTTCTTGGTGAGTGGAGGGTATGAATCACCCGTTTCATGGGGCCTGGAAGGTGGGGTGGGATGCGGGCCTGGGTAGAATTATTGGATGTCTCAAAGGGATGTGGCCTCTTGGCTGGGTTGGCACACGAAGGTTTTCCTGGGGCTTGTGTCCCCAACATACTGAGTGCCCTGGGATAACACCAGGACCCAGGGTTTCTAGAGCTGCTCTTTTAGTGGTGAAGCCCGTGGGATGGCCCATTGCCTTGGACCTAATGGCCCTGTTTTGCTTCTCCAGTACGACCCTCTCGTGCCCGTGTCAGCCTCCATAGAACTCATCCTGGTAGAGGACGTGAGGGTGAGCCCAGAGGAGGTGACCATCTACAACCACCCCAGTGTGCAGGTACAGAGTTCTTTCCCTGTTACCGTGACACCTGGATGTGGCCCATGCGGTGGGGATGGGTGGGGGCTTGCCTCTGACACCCAGGCTGACCCCTCCTTGCAGGCGGAGTTGCACATCAGAGAAGGCTCGGGCTACTTCTTCCTCAACACCAGCACCATGGACGTCATCAAGGTGGTCTACCAGGAGGCCAGGGGCGTGGCCACGGTGAGTGTGGGTCCCCACGCTCCTTGCAATTCCTCCTTAGGCTGGCCTTGGGTGTAACAGAGTGGTTACTTCCAAAGTAGGTGCTTAATCACACCAGATGCAATTGGTGAAGCCTTTTGAGTCTGTAGTTCATTGTGAAACTCTCATCATTTGTGAACTACCTTTGAGACTTCGTTCCACGTCTATAAACTGCCCACACTATTAGTGAACCAGCGGTTTCCTGTCAGTCTTTTAATTAAAACATGATATATAAGCAGCAGTGTAACAGTGATAAGGAAGGCTGCTTTTGAAAGGTGTATCAGCTTTTTCTGTTTTCCCTGTGTCTTTCTTGACCGGCTCCCTGTTCTGGCAAATACAGACTCAGCTGTGCCCATGGTGTGGAAGGGTTTAAGATTCTGCTTTTTGTCAGGAGTTGCACCCTTAGTTTTTCCCCACTATGTTGCTATGTAGGCTGGCTGAGCTTTTTTTTTTTTTTTTTTAAGATTTTATTTATTTATTTGTCAGAGAGAGAGAGGGAGAGAGAGTGAGCACAGGCAGACAGAGTGGCAGGCAGAGGCAGAGGGAGAAGCAGGCTCCTGCCAAGCAAGGAGCCCGATGTGAGACTCAATCCCAGGATGCTGGGACCTGAGCTGAAGGCAGCTGCTTAACCAACTGAGCCCCCCAGGTGTCCAGGCTGACTTTTAAAAAAATATATTTTTTAAAGGTTTGTTTATGTATTTTAGAGAGAGCATTGAGGGGAGGGACAGAGAGAGGGAAAGAGAGTCCCAAGCAGACTCGACTCTGTGCTGTGCTTAGAGCCCGATGCAGGACTGGATTCCATGACGCTGAGATCACGACCTGAGCCTAAACCAAGAGTCAGACACCCAACCAACTGTGCCACCCAAGCACCCCGAGGCTGCTTTTATGTAATTGTTTGTACTTAGCTATTCTCTCTTTGTAGAGGATTTCAGTTGTTCAGATCTTTTTGCTTTTTAAAAACAGCACTACAGTTATAGCAAAGAGTAAAAGCAAACAAACACCAAAATCCTAAATGTCTGCATATGTGTGTAAGGAGTTATTTTGCAATCATGCAAACAGAACTTTCTCCAAAACAAACGTACTATGGAATATACAAACAAAGACATGACACCCAAGCAGTACCATTAAACTGCAGTTCTGCCGTGGCCCTTAGACTGCTCTGAAGTCCATTTCTCTGTTTGCACTCACTGACTGTCTTGACACAGGGAGTCACAGTTATTTGCCTCTGGAGTGGGACACGTGTAAAGGACATGAGGGTCACGAGCAGGGTTTCCCGGGATGAGGAACATACATGGAGGTGCTGTGCCACATGGCCCCTGATGTTTACTTTCAGTGTCAGTAGTAGGGAGTGGTGGGGACCATGGCAAAGTAGAAAGCAAAGACCGTTTCTGAGGGACAGCCACCAAGTGCCTCCAGGTGGCTTTTGTTTAATTTTTATTTTTAAAATTTTTTTATTTTTCAAAAGGTTTTATTTAGTTCTTTATTTTAGAGAGAGAGCATGCATGCAAGTGCTGGGGGAGGGGCAGAAGGTGAGGGAGAGACTCTCCCAGCATGGAGTGGCAGACTCCATGCTGAACTTAGAGCCCAACAGGGGGTTTGATCCCATGATCATCACCCGACCTAGGCCAAAACCAAGAGTCAGATGCTCCACCAGCTGAGCCACCCAGATGTCCCCCACCCCACCTTTCGTTTTTGTTTTTTGTTGTTGTTTTTAAAGATTTTATTTATTTGAGAGAGAGAGACAGAGCATAAGGGGGGGGGGGGAAGCAAACTCCCACCTAGCAGGGAGCCCTATGTGGGGCTTGATCCCAGGACCCCCAAGATCAAGATCTGAGCCAAAGGCAGACGCTCAACCAACTGTGGCCCCCAGGCACCCCATCTTTTATAATTTTTAATACCAGCTTTATCATGGTATAATTCGCATACCATACACCTTGCCCATTTCAAGTGTAAAGTCAGTCGGTGTTTAGTCACTAGGAGACACGTGCATTCAGGACCACGGACAGTTCTGGAGCATTTACATTCCCTGAGAAAGAAACCCCTGTACACCCTAGCTGTGTCCTCCCTGTTCTCACCCAGAGAAACAAAAGAGCATTGGATTTTGTCAAATGGCTTTTCTATGTCTCTTGAAATACTGATGTGGTTTTTGTTTTTTATCCTGTTGATATGATGTGTTGCATGAATTGCCTTTCAGACATTAAACCAACCTTGCATTTCTGGGGCAAATGCTACTTGATCATGATATGGAATTCTTTTTACATGTAACGAGACTCTGTTTGCTAATATTTCTTTGGGTTTACACTAACAGCCCTAAGAGGTACTGGTCTGTGCTTTTCTGTCCCATGATGTCTTCAGCCAGTGTGGGTATCCAGCAACATTGGCCTCACAGAATGAGGCCTGCTTCTTAGTTTTGGTAGAGTTTGTGTGGCATTGGTATGAAGTGCTCTTAAATATTGGGTAGAATTAACCAGTGAAGCCACCGGGACATGATCTTTTCTTCCAGGGCAGGTTTTTGATTATTAATTCCATCTCTATATATGTTATAGGTCTGTTCACACTGTTTCTTTTTGAGTCCATAGCTTGGGTCTTTATAGGACAGAATGCCCTTTTTAGGACAATTAAGATTTTTTGCTTTCTGGGTGTTTGTTCTGTTTTCACATTTACATCCCTCCAGTGATTGACCTTGGTCTCTTCCTGGCTGTGGAGAGGCTTTCTTTTGGTTCCGTCCCTTGGTGAGGAAGCATGTCATAATAATCCTGTTTTCTCAGAGGCAGAGTCTTAGCCGACAGAACCCCTTAGGTGTGTCACCATAAATCAGAGCAAGAAAACATTTTCTCTCGCCACCTGGGAACAAATGTGTGTTGTTAGAGGCAGCAGGAGGGTTACTAGAAGTCTGAGATCAGAGGAAACTGTCCCCAGAGTATTTTTGTTCCCTTTATAAAAGAATGGATAGTTCCCTGGCCATCACTCCTGCCATGTAAATGAGCGTTCACTGTCACATCCTTCATACTAAAAGGAAAAGCTCAAGTTGTAAATAATTCTGACCGCTTGAGATATGCCTTGCTTTGCTTTACTTCTGGAGATTAAAAAAAAAGAACTCCCTTGTGATCAGCAGGGCACCTGGGTGGCTCAGTCAGTTAAGTGTCTGCCTTATGGCTTGGGCCACAATCCCAGGGTTCTGGGATCGAGCTCTGTGTCAGGCTCCCTGCTCCGTGGAGAGTCTGCTTCTCCCTCTCCCTCAGCCCCTCTCTGCCACTGGTGCTGTCTCTCTCGTGCTCTCTCTCACACACATAAATGAATAATATCTTTTTTAAAAAGTCCCTGTTATCAAGAAGAGGGAAGCCTTGAGTTCAGAAAAAATGGGTACAGTGCCAACAAAACTTGAAGACCCCTTTAGTTACATTTACCTTGCCCCTTATCTTTTGAATAAGCCCAGAGCATAGATCTGTAGCCAGAGAGTGAACTCTCCTCCAAGAACAAGAGCTTCTAAGAGCCCGTGTTGGACTGGGCTACCCCTATAGGTAGTGAGTCCCCCATCTCTGGAGGCAGCCAAACAGGAGGTGGGACACTTGTCTGGGAGACTCGAGATGGGATTTCAACATCAGAGCCAAGTTTCCCCAGGAGACCTCGAGTGCCTATATAGTCCCACAATATTAGGTTTACCCCCATGCCGTCCCTGTCAGTAGCAGAAACTAGGCTTTTCTAGTCAAGACCAGTAATGATGTTCCCATTCTAAGAGGGTCCCAGGAGAGCCCCAGCAGTTCTCTCTTGGTTGTGGGCAAGCCCTTGCTCATGTGTCTCATCCTGCCATGGTTCCCGTGGAATGAGACAGAGCACTCAGGGCAGGCACGACCCCCGGACGAGCCTAGCACTGTGGAAAGCACCACAGCGTCCCATGTGGCGGGCCCCACGAGGCGTTCTCGGGGGCACCTTGACCATTGGGGTCTCTGCTTCATGTCAACTCAGGCCTGGACAAAGACCCTTGCACCTTGAGGTAGAGCTTGGGCTCTGGTTCCCTCTGTCTCTTCTGTAACCTGCCAGAGGGGTTTTTCATGGAGCGTTGACAATCGGTGACAGTTGTTTCTGAAGGACGTTTACACATTTTCTTTGGCATTTTCCAGCTGCTAATTAGCAACATTCTCGTTTCCCTTAATCACAGAGACGAGAAAGCCCACAGCAGTTCTTCAGTTAGCTCACAGAAGATGTTTCTTTCTTTCTTACTGATACACATTCAGGATGCAAGAATGTCTCCTGGGTGCGCTTCGGCTTCTGAGCATCTCTGGAAGGGAGCTGTCACGCTCACACACCAGGGCCATTATGAAGGCTCTCTGGCCACACAGTGGAGGGCCGTGCATGGCTGTGCTGAATTCTTACACCCCTTGCCCCCCACAAACTCCCTGAGAGCAGCCTTTAGTTCATTTCTGGCTGGCATGCCCCTAGGAGTGCTTACCTGACTGAAACTTATGGTTCCTTTTTTCTCACCCATTCTTTCCATTTCAAATCAAGTCCTCTACGCAGAACCCATGTAACTAGAAGGGGAGGCAGGGATGGGGGCACGTGACCTACTGTGCGCCAGGCACTTCATACCTTTAAAGTAATGCGTTCATTCTGCAAAGATTGGTGATGGTCCAGGTACTGGTAGTTGGTGGGGAACAAATCATGAGCCACATTGTTTGTCTCCGTATCCTCAGTCCTGTGAGGCCTAGCCAAGCACAGTGACCTTGTATATTCAAGGAGTGTTTCCAGAAGCAAGAGGGTATGGATAGCAGGTGGCAGCCATGGGCTTTGAACTCGGGTGTGTGTCCTGCTTTTCCCCTGAGAATGACCTGAGTACAGAGGTACCTGTCCCAGTCCTGGATGGATTTTCATCCAACATCCAAGCCAGGGCTCTTCCCTCTGCCTGTGACTTTCCTTTGTTTGTGGTCACCACTTACAGGTCTCAAGGACATGCCCTGACCACCACCCCCTACCCCATGCTATTGACAAGCACTCTTTAGTAGGAAATGGGAGCTGATGACTTCTGGGACATTTGGACATATTTGTAGGGCTCCTCCTCTTCTATAAACACCACCCATCAGAGGATAAGCCTGAAGCGTGTGGGGGCCTAGGGAAGCAAGGAGCTGAGCCGGTGCAGGCGGCATCTCAGGGGCTGGGCGGGTACGCGGGGACATCCACAGCATCACTCGCAAGCGGAGCTGCCTCTGGCTCCACTAGCAGGGTCTTAATGAGCAGTAATGCATTCATCGTCTCTGAAGAGATGACAGGACTCTCCTCTCGGCTCAATACGCGCTGAAGTTCTCAGGTGGCACCTTCAACACCTAGAGATGAGAATTCGCTCTGGGCCTGGAGTGCCCCCTCCTCCTCCCCTCCATATGCAATGCCCCCGGATGTCAGTCAAGAAGCAGGTGGACCCAAAACGCCTGGAGAGGCAGACAGGCACAGTCCAGAGTTAGTAGTGATGCTGGTCCCCTCGCGGCCAGTAGATGCCTGGTAGACACCCTCCCTTCCCCAAGAGGGGCCAGTCTCACAGGCGGCCCAGCAGAGCTCGCCCTTGATGCCTTGCTCAGCAGGGGCAAGGGGAGTGGCTGTGTGGTGGGAGGACAGCTTGATGCTGCCCTCTGCGTCCGTCATTCGGAAGGATGAAGGCAGCCAGACGTCCAGCCTCTGGGAAATCAAGTGGAAGACGAATTGATTTCTGCTCGCCTTTTTGTCATTGTTTAAAATGCACAAAATGGTCCTTTTGAAGGGGGAGGGGAGAGCTAGAAAAAGCCCTCCGTGCTTTTACCTGTGAGGGTCCATCTGCCGCCAGTGTAACATGTAATTTCTCAGCGCCGTGAAGGACGCACTGGCCCCTGACAGCACCGAATTCCACAGGAGGATTAGATTGGAGCCTTGAATTAGGTTTTCAAAGATAGCTCTGGTTTCTCTCTCGAATTTGTAAATGCATTCACATTAAGGGAAAAGGAATAAGCTGGGTGAATCATCCCCGGCCAAAGGGGAGGCCTGGTGCTTCCCAGACCCCGCTCCTTGGCCCGTATTTCGTACCAGACTCGGGTGGCGGTGGCTCAAATTGCCAAGGCATTACTCCAGGATACGACTGTGATTTCCACTCTGGGATCTTTGTTAATCAACTTTAAGTCATAGTGCAGAAGAACTTGGGCACGCCTCCTCGGGGCTAGTGTGCCCTTGAGCTCAATGATACTGCCAGCGTGGCCAAGCTTGCTAATCCTCCATGCCCCCAGCTCACTGTGGGCTCGGGCCTCAGTCTCAGTCCTGGCCTTTTCCTGGCCTGCCCTCCTCCCTTGCCCACAGTTCCATTTTGGTTGCTGCGGGCATCTCGCTCTGGCAGAGTGTGGTAGAAGGAGCCCTGAACTGGGAGCTCAGGCACCTGGCTTTTCTTCTCAGTGCTGCCCCTTCAAGGCTCGGTTCTCAACCTCTGTGGGCCTCAGTTTCCCCCATATGTGCACTGAAGGAGTTGGACTGCAGTCAGTACTTCCCAAAGAGATGAGGGTACATGGGTTTGCAGACTGTTTTTTTTTTTTTTCTAGAATTTGTAGTTCTTCACAAAGTTAATATTAAAGCTAAGCAGACAGACTAGAATACCAGGTTTCTTTGCCATCACTACAGTAACCTAGAGCTGTACCCTGGGTCTTGGTCTGATCAATACATGTTTATTGGGGACTGAGCCTGTGCCAGACGCTAGGCCCAGCCCTGAGAGAGGCTGGTGAGAAGATAGCCTGGGGGAGGATGGACACTAGACAATGATCTCTGTCACAGCCCAATTATAAGCAATAAAGCTGCACCAGGAAAAGTGAGCAGCAGAAGCAAAGAAGCCTTAGCTGTCTAATTTGGGAAGACTTTCCTAGGAAGGATGCTTGAGCAGAAGCCTGAAGGATGAGGAGGAGCCAGCCGGTGAAGATGGGGTGCAGGGAAAAAAGCCCCAGGTTGTTAAGATGGGCTATGCAGCCCTGAGGCAGGCAGGCCCTAGCTGGCTTTGAGAACCAGAGCAGAACAGTGGCTGCTGGAGCCTGACGGTGGTGAGGGAGCAGGTTTTGCAGTGACATTAGAGCCCTGGGCAAGGGCCAGCTTCATGCCAGTTTCTTCTAGGACATATGAAGGATTTGGACTCATTTTCTGGGCCACCTTCAAAGGATTTTAACCTGGATATAATGTGACCACGTTTGGATGTCTCCTTTGGTTCAGAAACCTGCTTTTCTTCCCCCCCACAGGTTCTTAATACTGACATTGTAGCTTTTCAAACACTGAATCCCTGTAAACTGCCCCCCTTCCTACCTCCTGCCAAATGACTCCACCAGCGCAAACTGCAGCCAGCAAAGCCAGGGCCAGACAGGGATGGGAAGCCACCCTCTGGACCCAGCCACCAGCTCCGTGGCTTACCCCCCACCTGCCCAGCCCCAGACCACCCAATTGAGATACATGCCTAAGCAATACAGCATACCACTGTGGGCACTTGGCAGCATGAGATAGTGATTATCGTGCAGTTTGAATGTGGGATCTGTGAAGCAGATAGGGAAAGAGGGAGGTTTAAAATGGGGGTGGGGGTGTCTTTGCAGCGAAGACTGGAACACAGTCACTCAGGTGTGTCCCTCCACTCAGAATCTTCACGAGGTCCCTACTTCAAACACGGCCAAGGCAGACATGAATGTCGGGATGAATGAGACTCACAGAGCGAATATTTGAAACTGTGGTGGCCTCTGTGGTCTGTTTACAGGTTCTGAGATTCTGTGGGGTCAGATGAGGACCGCCAAGTGAGAGTTTCGTTCAGAAAGGAGCTATGTCACGCATAGCTCAGTCTTCTACTGCTGAAGCTGCAGAGGCAGGTGGCATGCACTGGAGATGTGAAACCCTGGTTGGTGCCCTTGTGCGTGTCCGTGGCCTCTGACTGCCCTGCTTTGAGCAACTTCCATTTTTTTAAATCTTAAATTGTAAATCTTAGTAGGTTGAAGTAAATGTACTTCAAGATCCACCCTGGTTCTATCATGTTACATTTCAAGCCCTTCGCCTGGCTGGCAGTGAGGGCTCAAAACGAGGAGTAGGCAGGACAGTAGCTGGGTTAGGATTTTCCTTGTCCGCTGCTTCTGTGCCCTGGCCTGGAGGCCTCCTGGAGGTGGTGTCTCATGGGTGATGGGCTGATGCCACAAGCAGCTGTCAGACTGAGCACCACTCCCCAACCTTGCAGGTGCACCCTTTGCTCCCAGGCATGTCAACCATCATGATCCACGACCTGTGCCTTGCCTTCCCAGCCCCAGCAAAGGTGGATGTGTTCGTCTCGGACATTCAGGAGCTCTACGTACGCGTGGTGGATAAGGTCAGTAGCAACTTCCTGACAGGGCCCTCCGCTGCTGGTTCACAGAAATGCGGAGAGTGGTGAGGCTGCAGGAATTACTTTCCTCATGCCCTTTGCTCTTTTTTCTGGTCTCTGGGTCCCTCTACCCACCTCCTGAGTTGTTTGGAGCTTCTAGAGCTGTCTTGCCTCCGTCCCTCCTTGTGCACGATGTGGAGGGACCTCTGAGTTTAGACTTCCACACCAGTTTATGTCAGGAAAGTTCAGCTGTAAGTTCTGCCCGAAGTTGTCTCCTCCTTAGACCCAAGGTGGAAATGCCCGTCCTCTAGCTGATGTAGGTTACTAGTCTACACTAAGCAAGGCTTACACCCTGCTGATGGTGAATTTCTCCCTGTTGTGTGGGTTGTGGATTCGTGGGAATCTTAGTGGCAATGAGTAAAACACACTACTGCTAAGTGCTTTTGGGAAAGGAATACATGACAGATCTGGGCTTTTCTTGAATGCCAATAGGAATTTATCTTGCTGATACCTGAAGGAGCTATGGCCAGGCTTACGAGGGTCTCTGGTTCCTAGTTTCCTGACCAGAGAGAATGGTTAGTATTAAAATGTTTGAGCAGCTTACAGTACCCAAAAAGCCAATATTCTCTTATGTGACTTCAGATATTCCTTCTGTGGTCCTATTTCCTCATCAGACTTCGGTTTCTTCACTAAACATGTCTGACGCTTGGTATGCCAAGGCTCTTACTGTATACGCTGCCTGGCTGCATCTTATCACTCTAACTAGCTTCTTAGCTCTTTAAGAGTGGGGAGTGTAATTGATGAATCTGAGTATCCCCAAAGTCCCCTGTGTACAGGAAGCACTTAATTGATGTTCATTTGTTGATTGGCCTATTATCTGGAGCTCAGCCTGGGCCTGTGGGTTTGAGGTTAGCAACGCTTTGGCAGAAAGCCTTGGAGTGCCACCAGTGCTAGAATTAGTCACTCAAAGACTACCCTGAATCTCTGTCCCCACGATGCAGGTGGAGATTGGGAAGACGGTCAAGGCCTATGTCCGCGTGCTAGACTTTCACAAGAAGCCTTTCCTGGCCAAATACTTTGCCTTCATGGACCTGAAGCTCCGAGCGGCTTCTCAGATCATCACGTTGGTGTGAGTCCTCCCAGGCGTCCCAGAAAGCCATCTCAGGGATAGCACTGGCAGGTTGAGGGGAGAAGTCCCAGCCCTTCCCTCTGTTCCAGGGCCCTCGATGAAGCCCTTGACAACTACACAGCCACGTTCCGCATCCATGGTGTGGCCATTGGCCAGACCAGTCTCACCGCAACGGTGATGGATAAAGCTGGACAGCGAATCAACTCGGCCTCCCAGCAGATCGAGGTAAAAGTAGGCAGCCATGTGGTGTCCATCCATCCCTCGCCACCTGTACGCATGGAGTGGGAAACGTGTCATTATTGCAACAGGCTTGGAGTTCTAGGGGTCATCCAGGAAGCTGCCATGGAGAAACCATATTAAGATCTCTGCCCTGCCGTGTCCTCTGACTCAAAGGGAGCCCCCCCCCCCCAACCAGTCCTCGGGAAGGTAGCACCACAGGGAGGGGTCTGAGGAACTCCCATCTCCCTCTGGGACATGGGGGACAGGTTGTCACTCAGAGATGTCACTCAGAGGAGAGAGCCACTTGTCACATGGCCGGGGAGGGCACAGTACTCTGTAAAGCCTTAAGTGCCAGAAAGGAGTAGCTGGGCAGGAGCTGTGGGCCAAATAGGCTCACATCTAGAAGCTCATCCTGACCATTGCTCCAAACCAACCCTCCGAAGGAGTGGGCTCCTGTCATGGCAGCTCCTGGAGCAAGTGGGGATGTCAGGAGTCATCTCCATGTGTGAGTTAGGACTGTCTTGTGACCTTAGGTGTTTCACAGGAGCCTTCTAGTCCTCAGGGGCCAAGGCAGCCATGGCTCCAAATTCAAGTCCAAGTTTCTCCCTCAGTGGCAGTGCTGAGATGCGTGCCCTCCCATCGGCATCCTCCACAGGCCTGTCCACTCAGCGGCTGACAGGCTTTATATTAAATGGTTCTGAAGCCGGCAGTTGTGGTTTGTGCCTCTGGATGGAAGGGCTCCTTTCTGGTGATGGAGAATTCATTTCTGCCTATAAATAGCGCAACACCACAGAGATTAATCCTCATGTACAAAGCAGCCCCTTGGCCAACTAGGCTCTGTGCTCCGGTCCGGGTTCCTCCTGCGCTCCTGCTAGGTGGAGCCGGGGGGGCGGCCAGGCAGGAGGAGGACGTCAGGCCTTCCATGGTGCAGAGAGACAAGGACGTCCTTGTCCCTGACCCCCCCCCCCAACCCCTCTTCCTTCATCTGAGAATTTTGAGAGCATCGAAAAAGAGAATTGTCCCCGGGCAATTTATCAGTAGAAATTGGAGAAATGCTGTGCAAGGGGGAAAACCTTGAAGGCAGCGGAATGTGAACTTTGCCATGTATCAAAATCCCCTGGAAGACTTGTTAAAACACAAATTTCAGGGACAATCCCCTTGCCATTCTGATTCCATAGATCAGGGTGGGCTGAAGAATGGGTATTTCTAATAGATCTCAGGTAACACTGATATGGCTGGCCAGGGGACCATGAGGTGAGAGCCTTTTAAGAAGGTTTCATGTGACAAAGATGTGTTTATTTTCACGGGGCTTCAGGTCTGGCAAAACGAAGCAGGGTTGCAAACAGCAGAACCTGCCCCTGGGTACCACAGATCCTCAGGCCCTGGACCGGCTGAGGTCCTGGGGAGGGGAACTCAGGCTCTTCTTGAGCTCAGCAGGACCCAGGTCCACCCCAGTCCCCTCTCCCAGAGCAGGGACATCCAGGAGCCACGTGTCCCTCTCCCTGAATATGTTCAGGGTGGATTCTGCCCAGCCGGGTGCACTCAGAACACAACAGCCCCCTTCTCTCTTTTGTTTCCACATGCAGGTCTTTCCCCCATTTAGGTTGATACCCAGGAAGGTGACGCTGATCATTGGGGCCATGATGCAGGTAGGAGCCGAAGGCTGCATGCTTGCCCACACCCAACCTGTGGCCCCTGCCTGGCTCCAGTCCACGCCCCACCCCCACTCTGGGCGTCAGGAGGCTAAGATGGAGAGCTTGGGTGTGTCGGCGCCCTCGCCTCCAAGGATGAGACCCAGGGGCTGACTGGGCACTGCTGCTTCTCCCTGCTCCAGATCACCTCGGAGGGCGGCCCGCAGCCCCAGTCCAATATCCTCTTCTCCATCAGTAACGAGAGCGTTGCCGTGGTGAACAGCGCGGGCCTGGTGCGGGGGCTGGCCGTCGGCAATGGCACTGTGTCTGGGGTCGTGCAGGCTGTGGATGCTGAGACTGGCAAGCTTGTCATCGTGTCTCAGGTAATGCACATGGGCTCCTCTGGTCATGGGGGCTCCTGAAGCCTCTAGTTGTGGGGTGCACTTCTCCCCCCAGCAGCTGGCATGCCAGTCAGCCGTGATGGCAAGGAGGTCTGTTTACTGGGGTTGGGCTGTTACTGGTCCCAAGGACACTCCCCCCTTCCTGAAGGCCTGGCTTCTGCCCTCTGAGTCCACAGCCCCTCTCTGCCATCTGCCCTCCACCAGGGCCAGCCCGGCCAACCTGGGGACATCTTCTCCAGACTGAGTCTCCCTAGCTGCTTCTTTTTTTTTTTTTTTTTTAAGATTTTATTTATTTGACAGACTGAGATCATAAGTAGGCAGAGAGGCAGGCAGAGAGAGGAGGAAGCAGGCTCCCCGCTGAGCAGAGAGCCTGATTCAGGGCTCTATCCCAGGACTCTGGGATCATGACCTGAGCCAAAAGCAGAGGCTTTAACTGAGCCACCCAGGCGCCCCTCCCTAGCTGCTTCTTAAAGGACAGGATCTCCAACGCTATCCCTGCCCTGGGGACATTCCAAGGCATGACAGCAGACTCTGCACTGGGCACTTTACCCTTAACTCCTTTAGCTCCCCTGGCACCCCTGCCCCCGGACATTTGCTGCTACCCAGTTTCCCTATGATGGGCCTAAGGAAGAGCTAGGGGCCCAAGGCTTGGGGACATTCAGATGGAAGAGAAGGGTACTGTTGCCTCCGACATGCTTTATGGCTTAGTGTGGGTTTTCAGGAGTGTGCATAGCTTGGCTACTACTGTAAGCATGGACAGTTGGACACCAGTAGGATTTTAGAAGCAGACTTGTATTTTCAGGAAAAAAGGAAAACCTGAATCATGAACTAGTCACTTTTGCCACTGCAGGTTAAGTTATTCCCCAAGCTTCTTGGCTGGACTCCGAGACATTTATGAAGTGCTTTTCTGGATTAGCAGACATTGGAAGGCGCAGCTAGAGGAGTTTTCCCCATAGTGGGGGTTCTTCCTGCCCCTAATCAGCGGCCCTGATTCCACGTGGGAGAAAGTTGGTTTCTTTTTTGTTTCTTTTTTCTTTTTTTTCTTTCTTTTAAGTAAGCTTCACACCCAGTGTGGGGCTTGAACTTAAGGCTTTGAGATCAAGAGTTGCATGCTCCACTAATTGAGCCAGCCAGGTACCCTAAACATTGATTTCTAAGTTTGATCATGTTCTTTGTTTCCTGGGGGTGGGCACCTCATTGGGCTCCTCAGGGGAGATGGGAGAAGGTCTCCACGTGCTGAGGACTTGAGTTCTCCCTGACAGCCTGTGAACATGGTGACTTGCGGAAGTGTCTGCTCTAGCAAGACCATGGACAGCCTTTTCAGAACCCCATTTCCTGGTTCCTTGTCTGGCATAAGGGCTCCCTGGAAGGTGTCCGTGAGCTCCACTGTGTTCACCACATCTGAACACAGGGCACCCAGGGGAGCTGGTGTGCATATCGTCCTGGAGAAGGGGAGGCTAATGCGTCCTTCTTCCCCGAGGCTGACTTTGATCCGACATTGAGTTCATTGATTTACTCCCTTTTGCTGGAGTTTCAGCATCTCTGCAAGGATTGTGCTTAAACCACAAAGTCTTTTTGAATCATGGAGGTAGATGCCCTGATTCTACCTATCGATTTTATAAAGCTGACAAGAAAGCCTTGGGAATGTGAATCTGCCCTGTGGCATATAGCAGGATTCAGATAGACGTCCTGGAGAATAAGATGAAGGACCAACAAGGTGTTGCTTTTTTTTCTCCCCCCTTCTAAAGAAAGGATTGCAGCTTCGGGAACTAGTTTATTTTTCTCCTCCTGAGGGCCCAGGTGGCTGAAGTGGCAGCTGGCTGTGACTTCAACTGGAGGGGCAGACAGCCATGCAGTTCCCTCCCAGCCACTTCTCTTCCTGGTCTGACCTCACTGGGCCACCTCTCTCTGTGTCTCCCATCTGGCAAGTCAGGAGAGGAGCTGGGTTAAGGTCCTGGTGCCCCCTGGCAGCTGGAAAGGTTGGGCCACCAGCACCAGCTGAAAGCCATCTTCTTGAACCCAGGCAGGTAGGGGCTCAGCTGAGTCCCATGTATCCACAGAGTGTGTGGGAGCTCAGAAACTCCCGGTTCCATCTGTCCAAACCAGGTCACCGATGCAGCACCCATGGCCAGGGTGTGGGCCGGGACTAGCAAAAGGAGACCAGGCTGTGAAAAGGACAAAAGGAAGGACAGGAATGGATATTTATTGAGTACCTACTAAATGCCAGGCCTTAGTCCGGATCACAGGAGGTGGTCCTTGTATGAGCCAATGCAAAAAAGGCTTACAGGTTTTAGTAGCCTGGGTTTAGCAAGAGTCAATAGCACTATAAAGAAACTTAATAAAGTCAAACTTTTTTTTTTTAAGGTTTTATTTACTAACTTGAGAGACAGAGCATGAGTAGGGGAAAGAGGCAAAGGGAAAAGTAGGCTCCCCGCTGAGCTGGGAGCCTGACGCAGGGCTCCATCCCGGAGTCCTGGGATCATGACTTGAGCCAAAGGCAGATGCTTAACCGATTGAGCTGCCCAGGTGCCCCTAAAATTAATTTTTGACCAGATTAATTCAAGTACAGACTTCAGGATAAAAGAGCATATACAGTCTGCTCTAGCCAGATTCTGTGTCCTGCCTTCGTCACAGTACCCTATTCACTTATAGAGAGACACATGCTAGATTTGGGGTTGGGAGACTCTGGAATCCTGTCCTGTGAGGGCCACCCAGAAGAGCCAACCCCAGTCACTGCCCCCAAGTCCTTGAAGTGCGGACCTGGAGCAGGTGGCTCAGATAGGCCTCTTAAGCTCAGAGGCCCAAGGTGGGACCCCCAAGGGAACAGGAAAAACAGCAGCCAGATCTCTGGGGGGGTGAGCCACCCACAAAGCCAGGCTGCGTCGGGAAGAGAAGCAGGTGCTGGACATCTTGTGAGGACCTCCTGGCCTGCAGGACCCTAAGCTGGCCTTGACAAGATCCTCCTTCCCTGGAGGGGTCCCTTCGTGTGATACCCGTTGCTAGCCCCTAGTCCCTTCTGCAGCCAGCCTGAACTCCCAAAGCCCTTCTCCTAGGACCTCGTGGAGGTGGAGGTGCTGCTTCTCCAGGCGGTGAGGATCCGAGCCCCCATCACTCGCATGAGGACAGGAACCCAGGTGAGGCGGGAAGCTCTCCGGCCCCTCCCATCCGTGCTGGCTGTCTGAGCAGCCTCCTAGAGGGTCTTGGGCTCTGAGTTCTGGTTGAGCTTGGCTGAGTCATGGCTAGGTCGCTATTCCTTCTCCCATTCAGCAGGCCCCCCAACAGTCCATGGGTTCAGCTCTAGCTTTAGGAGCCTTCCCCATATTTCCTGCTCCAGGTCCCTTGTGTTTTCTCCAGCACAATTACTGAGGGACACCTGTGCCCCGCCCCACCCCCCCAGAGTCTGCCAGCTTCCCAAACCTAGAATAGCACCTGGCATAAAACAGGAGCTCATGCTTGTATGGCGGGTACTCTGCTCCACGCTTTCTATGCAATAATTCAGTCAATGTTTACTAACAACCCGTGAGGTTGCCCCCCATGTCATCTCTCTGATATGGATGAGGAAATGAATGCATGTAGAAAGCTTATGGCCTGGGCCCTAGGTCACACAACTAGTAAGTGATAGAACTGGAAATCGACCTGACAGCCTGGCACGGAGTCTGCTCTTAGCTTTTGGCAGTATTCCTCCACGTGTTTTCCCTGGCGAGCACTCAGAAACTGCAATTCCCACCCATGCCCATCCCCCATGTGTGGGGACCCCCGGTTAGGTTGAAAGAAAAGAGCAGAGGCAGGGACCCAGGGCAGAATGAGCTGTGCCATCTGGGAGACTGCCGGCACCCTGGAGCTCCGGGGGGGATGGGGGGGGTCATATCACGAAGAAGGGGGTCGGTCAGCCAAGATGAGACACTGTCCACAGCCCAAGAAGGACAGTACACAGAGGGGCTTGTTCTGTCTTTCATTTGATCATTGGCTGTTCTACCCGCCCCTCCTGCACCTGCACTGGGCCCATCCAGGTAAGGGAAGAATGGGGCACATGTCCCATGGCACAAAGGAGACAGTCAGTGCCCTGGGGCTCTGGGGGGCCCTCTCAGCAGCGGGACTCCTGTGGTCATAGGCCTGCCTTCTCTCCTGCAGATGCCTGTTTATATCACTGGGATCACCAACAATCAGAACCCTTTCTCCTTTGGCAATGCTGTGCCAGGCCTGACCTTCCACTGGTCTGTCACTAAGCGGGACATCCTGGACATCCGGGGGCGACACCACGAGGTAACTACCCACCCAGGGCCCCCTCCCCCAGCATGTGCGCCAGTGTCCAGAGCAGGAAGGTCTCTCCCCATATTTCTGCCCATGAGGTCTGCACCCTCCCTCCCAGGCTACTGCTAGCCCCATTCTATCTCTCAAGGCTCGTCTGGACAGCTTCTTGCAAATGCTGCCACCACAACCATCCTCCCGTAGTGTCCTTCCTCCACTCCCAGTCTTCTCGTGTCCTGGAATCTGGGCTCCTAGCTCTCCCTCCTCGTAGCCCTTTCCACTTGAAGCACACACCGCTAAGCGCTACAGATGGGCTTCATAGTAGCCAACTTCAGAAGGCAGCAACAATGACAGGCTGTGGGGAGGCTGCAGAAGTTCCAGAACATCATAGGGGTCAGGGTCCCTAGTCTGTAACTTCTCACGTTCTCTCGGAGGTGATGCCGGGCAACCCTGGGGCTTTTTCCAGATTTTTCCCTAAGGACAAACTCTCCTCCCCTTAGCCCTTCTTAGAGGGACCCTGGCCTTTCCTCAAACCTCAGAGCTGGAAGAAAAGGTACTGGACCCGTCTTAGTGCTGACTAGAGCCCATCTAAGGGAAAGGACTTGGCGTATGTCACCCAGTGCACCAGTGGGGAAATGGGACAGGGAGTCAGCCCTGGTGACTCTGGCCTGCCACCCCCAGTGCACTGTGGTCATGCAGGGCCCAAGTAGGAGTTGGTTTGGGAGGTTTCTTCTTACCTTACCTGTGCACAACAGGGAGTGGGTGGTTGGGAGGGTCCTGTACCCAGGACCAGCTGTCAGGGGTACCAGGGCCCTAGGCCTTTCCTGAGAACGCGTTTGATGTCTGTCCCAGGCTTCACTACAGCTGCCGTCACAGTACAACTTTGCCATGAATGTGCATGGCCGGGTGAAAGGCAGGACCGGGCTGCGGGTAGTGGTCAAGGCTCTGGACCCTGCTGCTGGGCAGCTGCACGGCCTCGCCAAAGAACTCGCCGATGAGATCCAAATCCAGGTAAAGGGGCAGGGGGACAGGAGCCACCATTAGAGGGAAAGCCAGTGTGCCCATCCCACACCCCAACCCAGGGCCATTCGGGCCCACATGAGCCCTGCTACCACTCCTACACCTGATGGCTTCTCAGTCTGCAGGGGCCAGGAGTATATAAGGTGCTGTGGGAGCCCAGAGTTGAGGCTTCCCTGGGCCAGCAGGATGGGGGCGGGTGGCTGGCAGGCCGGGTGGCTGGCAGGCCAGGTGGCAGGAGCAGTGTGTACAAAGTCCGGGAGGCATGAAATAACTTGGTGTATTCCCCAAATAGCAGATAATTCTATGCTTGGTGTTGGAAGCACCTTCGTGGTAGGAAGAAGCTGGAAAATTGTGAGGCATTCATTGAATTGTCTGTGTTTATTTCACAAATACTCAGCACTTAGCAGAGGCATACTTGCCTTTCTCCACCTCCCAGTGTTGTCTGTCCTGGGAGGTGCTCCCATGAAGTCCGCGGGGGCTGCTGCTTGAGGACAAGCCTGCGGCCCAAGGGGGAAGGGGTCCAAGTGTCCCCTCCAGGTTGTGAATGGGCGGTGGGCCCAGAAAGGCCTAAAGGGCTGTGCTGTGTGGACGACCTGAGATGGCTCTTCTCCCTCCTGGGACTCGACACCCGTTATTTCTGTCTCTGGCCTGCCCTCCTACCTCCCCAGTCCTTCGGGGCCCTTGTAAAACTAGGAGGGGACAAGTTGCTTCTGAAGAGCATTTTTAGCTTCAGAGGGCCCCGTTCTGCCCATCTGGGACTCAGTAACCTCTGGGTCCCCCTAAATTGCAAAAAAAAAAAACCTGAAAGTGGTCCCTAAATATCATGAGAAAAGAAACAGATTCAAGCCCAAGCCCCCTCGTGTCTGGTGCCTCTCACGGGATTAAAGACAGGGCTTTACAGCTTCCATATTCTGTGACCTCAAGTGAGACACTTAACATCTTTGTGCCTCAGTTTCCCGAGCTGACAGCTGGAGGCTTGAGTACCTCAGAAACTTCAACATGCTGGATCCAGCCCACAGATGTATTTGCTTTGGCTCATGCAACGCTCTAAAACAATTTTTATTTGTTGCCAACATTTAAAAATAGGAAGATGTTGTCTAAAAACCCAGTAGGCAGCTTGTCCTAAAGATTCGGTGTCTTGGTACACAGCAGAATCAGCAGGCGATGAGAAGCAGCCTCCCCTCAGTGGAGCCAGCCCCACCGCTCCCCCTTGTCATCCCCTGGGTGGTGAGGCCACGGGTCCGTCGCTGTTGACCCTGGTGCTCACACTATTGCTTTCCTGACACTTGAGTTAACAGGAAAGTAAGATCCCTCTCACAGCTACCTCTCCATCCGAAGAGGGGCAACAAAGAACATGCATATAAGAAAAGCAGGAGGAAACCTATTTATAAGTATGTCTCCCGGCCCATGCATGTATCCAAGTCAGAACCGATGCTCTATGCTGGGTACCCCCTGCCCAGGGCAGGGACCCCCCCCCACCGACATCAGAACCCCATCTTGCTCCCAGAGACAATTTATCAGTCACCATTTAGGAAGCACTGCTCCCATTGCCACATGAGGCCTGCTGTTTGAGACGAACGTGGCAAGGATTATTGCTTTTAGACCCATTTTACAGATGAGGACGTTTGGGCTTATGTATATGATCAGAACATAGCAAGGCTGGAAGGGAAGGAAAATTGGACCCTTTAGACTCCAGCCCATCTGATGAGATCAGAAGCCAGTGGGGGAGCACAAAGCTGGACTCAGCATCCAGGCCCAGAGGCCAAGAGAGGTCGTCCCAAGGCCCCCTAGAGAAAAGGACTTGGAAGGGTGGTAGGCAGTTAGGGTGCTTGTCGGGAGGGGTCTGGAGTTCCCATAAGAGCTGCAACCGTAGGCTGGGGAGCTGTGGCAGGCCTTGGGGCTCCTGGGAAGCGAGGATCAGATTTGATCTGATTCACTCCGACATGACCAGGTTTCTCACCTGCCAGTCTGGTTCACTGACCCACTTGCCCCCGCACCGTGTGGCTCCCAGGAGAGCAGGACAAGAGGGAAGATCAGGGCCAATGGGCAGCTAAGGGTTATCCTGACTTGGGCACAATGAGGATCAGCTGAGACAGACCCTGAGCCCTGTAATTCTGCACACCTCCTTCCATGCCCACAAAGATCCCCCCCACCACAGGAACCTGGGGAGTAGCCTGTGCTCCCTGGCTTCAATGGGGTATGCACACATGAGCCTGCCTGTCCACTCTTTCTCATCATACCCCTGGCCTCTCTGTTAAAAGCCTGCCCTACGCATCCCATTCCCTGCCATCTGGCAGGTGCCCCCAACGGTGTTCTTCATCTCTGCCCCTCCCCCCACCCGGTCTCACTGCCAAGAGCGGGGACAGGGGGCTGGACGGGACTCCAGCGCCTGCCAGGAACCAACCTCACCCTCCGTTCCAGGTATTCGAGAAGCTGCTGCTGCTGAACCCTGAAATAGAAGCAGAACAAATACTAATGTCACCCAACTCATTTATAAAGCTTCAGACAAACAGGTACGTGACTCAGCGCTCGTTTGCAGCAGGCTGAGGAGCAGCGCTCCACGTCCGACGACTCATTTGTCAAAGTTGTCAGACGCTTCCAGCCAGCTGTGTCCCTCTCTGTGCGAAGTGGGTGCGGCTTCTGCAGGCCCCTTCCCTGCCCCGCCAATTGCTCCTGCGGCTCCACGTTGCTGGTCCCCGTGGGCCTGTCTCTTCTTCCCTCGCGCCCAGCAAGCTTGTAATGCCCACTGCTCCAGTCCGTGACTCCAAAGGGGGAAAATGTACCACCTTGGAAGAGTTAAACTTCCAAATGCCCCTTTGTCTTCAAGACACGCTGCTCGGCGGGTAGCATTCCTGAATCAGCAGCGTGGGCATCTCCGGGGCACAGGGTGAAAGGCAAGTTCTGGGCCCCACCCCAGCCCTGCACTCAGCCAGGTCCCCACTCGGGGGGGGGGACACACACTGACTGCGATTTAATTCCTGTCTTGCCTTCATGCGGGTGCCTTTGGTAGCCCTGACTTGCGTGTGAGTGGTGGTTTGCCACAGGGGGTGCTCCGAGGACCACAGGGTACTTGCATGTTGTGACTTGCATGTTGTGTGAAACACACATGTCTAAATACCATCTGGTGTGCCCGTGGTGGTGAAGAGGAGCATGGCACGAGAAGGGTGACAGTCAAACAAGGTATGATAGTTTAGTTGTAACCCAAAGCAGGGCCTTCTGTGCGAGGCTTTAGGAGAGACATGTCAGATAGAAATGCTTGAACTAGGTCTTCTTTTTTTTTTTTTTTTTTTAAGATTTGATTTATTTGAGAGCGAGAGAGCTCAAGCAAGAGCAGGGGGAGGGGCAGAGGGAGAAGCAGACTCCCCGCTGAGCGAGAAGCCCTACTGGGGCTCCATTCCAGGACCCCGGAATCATGACCTGAGCTGAAGGCAGACACTTAACTGAGCCCTGCAGGCACCTCTTGAGCTGCGTCTTTTTTTTTTTTTTTTTTTTTAAGATTTTATTTATTTACTTGACAGAGAGAAATCACAAGTAGATGGAGAGGCAGGCAGAGAGAGAGAGAGGGAAGCAGGCTCCCCGCTGAGCAGAGAGCCTGATGCGGGCCTCGATCCCAGGACCCTGAGATCATGACCTGAGCCGAAGGCAGCGGCTTAACCCACTGAGCCACCCAGGCGCCCTTGAGCTGCGTCTTAAAGGATGAGCAAGGACCTCTGCAGGTTCCAAGGAAGGGGCTGGTGATGGGGCAGAAAGTTGCAGCCGAGGCAATAGCCCTTATTATCGTAGTTTGAGGAGGGTCCGTAGGGCTGCATACAAAGAGCAAGGTGACAGAGGCTAGCCCTGGGGGCGAGCCCATTTCCTTCTTGTCGTTTTTTGTTTTTGTTTTTAAGATTTTATTTATTCATTTGACAGACAGAGATCACAAATAGGCAAAGAGGAGGAAGCAGGCTCTCAGGGAGCCTGATGCAGGACTTGATCCCAGGACCCTGAGATCATGACCTGAGCCGAAAGCAGAGGCTTTAACCCACTGAGCCACTCAGGCGCCCCTTGTCGTTTCTTTATTAAACAAAACACTGTGGTATTTGTCTTCTAACCAGTGAGGATCATTGGCAGCTTTACGAACCGTTTTCTGAGCAAGTAGCCCATTTTCACCCAGTCCCCTGCCCTTAGAAATTAGACAGGGCAAGACCATTGCTTCCCTTTCACAGTTGGGGAAACTGAGGGCCAAGAGAGGAGACACGAGGTGCCTCGAGGCATGCAGCTATCTGCTGGGCATTGGGACTGTGCTCAGAATCTGCCCGACTCAGGGCCCTATCCACTTTCCACTGTGCCAGGCCGCCTTATGTCAGTAAATGAGAAACAGTCTGCCCCAGAAATGATCTTTTTTTTTTTCATTTTTTTTAAAGATTTTATTTATTTATTTGATAGACAGAGAGGCAGGCAGAGAGAGAGGGAAACAGGCTCCCCGCCGAGCAGAGAGCCCGACACGGGGCTCGATCCCAGGACCCTGGGATCATGACCTGAGCCGAAGGCAGAGGCTCAACCCACTGAGCCACCCAGGTGTCCCCCCAGAAACGATCTTTATAGCAAATGTCCCATGCAAGGGATGGGAGAAGCTCAGCTGTCAGTGTTTTCTCCCAGGAGCAACGCTCTCCTTGGAACCATCGGTTTTCTATATTAGGTTTCCCACAGGGGACCAAGGAGGTTATGCACAGGCTGCCCACCCGGGTCCTAATGTACAGTGGGGCCAGGTTCAGGTCTTTCCTTATCCCAGGAGCCCTCAGGAAGCCCAGATGGCCGCATCTCAGGGCAGAGACGCCAGGCCCCTTCGCTGCGACCTGCTGCGCTCTGAAAAACTGGGTCTGTTTGTTTTTCAAAGGGATGGTGTGGCATCTCTGAGCTACCGCGTCCTGGGTGGGCCGGAGAAGGTCCCCGTGGTGCACGTGGATGAGAAGGGCTTCCTGACGTCCGGGTCTGTGATTGGGACGTCTACAATCGAAGTGACTGCTCAAGAGACTTTCGGGGCCAACCAAACCATCATCTTTGCCGTAAAGGTAGGATCGTGTTCTCCTCCTGTTTTAGAGTAATGAAGGCAATAACACTGAAGGAAAAACCTGCCCCTCGCAGGTGTAAAATGGATCTATTCACCTTTGAGCTGAGAAATTGTATGGAAGAATTCACTGACAGATAACTTGGGGACAAAGGTCCCAGAGGAAAAGCTATAGCATCTTCTGGGTGTCACAGCTGAAGGTCCTTGTAGGTTACTGATCATAATGGCCTCATTTCACAGAGGGGGAAACAGGCCCAGCAAGGCCTGTGATCTGCTGGGACTGGCATCCCCGTGTCCCGATGGGGCCGCCGGTACCTGATTGGTGCCCAGGAGCAGTGGCTGTGTGTGCTAGATGCCCGGTGCAGAAATCATCACATTATATCCATGGTGACATGAAGAATTCAGTAACCAATTTTACAGGCAAGGAAAGTGAGACTTATTGTGGAAGTGAGTCACTCTTGGTGACTGTGAGGCAGAGCCTGGGCCCTAATCCACATGGGCTGGGCTCGGGGTTGTGTCTCCCAGCCTTATCACAACACTTTCCATGGCCCCCTGCCATTCCATGCTCCTTAGTGCTGGGGGCTTTCTCCTTGGGCATCCTTTGGGTAGGTCCCCCGGATTTCCCTCCTGTACCTCCTTGCCACAGGCTGAATCCTGAGTGACAGACAAGACACATGACTTCAAGTTTTGAGATTTTTGCCTGGGTCCCTGACCTGCTTCCTTAATTAGTGCCTTTTTGTTTCAAAGTGGGTGCCTTGCAGGGAACCCTCCACCCTACTTTTTGAGTAAGTGGAAGCTACTCATTGCTCATCCTACTTCAGCAAATAGGTATTGAGCACCAGCTGTTTACCTATCACTGCACCCACTGAGCTTCATCCCAGAAATTAGGTCTTTCGAGGGAGCAAATGTTCTGGCCAGGATAGATTTATCTCGGAGTTCAGGGGCCAGGAGCTCGGGTTTCCTCCTCCCCATCCTGCTTTCCCTGCAGCACCCACAGCCTCCCAGTGCCCCCCAGTTAATGCTTCCCCTGTAGTCCCCAATGGGCATTCCTTCACTTGAATGCCCAGAGAGCCAAGTTTCCCAAAGAAACTGAACATTCAAAGCCTAGGGGATATTTTGCAAAATGAATAACGATAATAATTTTTCAAAGTCACGGGTTTAGGCTCTTGTAGGTTGGGTTTTCTTTTCATGAGTCTGGCCCGCTCTGTGGGAAGGCAGGAATCTCATCACTAGCTCAGGACTCTCAGGAGACCAAGGCCTTTCCTCCTCCCAGGACCCCCACGTCAATCTAGTCCCCGGTCCTTCCCGAGGGCGGTACCCAGCTGGGGAAGCTGGTTCCCAGAGCGGTCACTACCACATCTGCTCGTGTCCTCAGGTGTCTCCTGTTTCTTACCTGAGGATCTCCATGAGCCCTGTCTTGCACACCCACAACAGTGAGGCTCTGGCAGCCCTGCCTTTGGGAATGACTGTGACCTTCACAGTCCACTTCCACGACAACTCTGGAGACATCTTCCATGCTCACAACTCGGTGCTCAGCTTTGCAACCAACAGGTAGGCTGTGGGAGACCCTCATTTCTCACGGGAAGGAGTGCCTCAGTTGGACCTGGATGGCAACTGGACAGTCTAGTGCCACTGAAAGGAGACTTCATTACCTGCGGTCACCAAGAGGAGGGGACATGCCACACTTGTAGGGTCCCAGGGGGAAACCCTGGGCAGGCTCCAGAGGCAGGAGTGAGGGGAAAACAGGCCAGAACCTTTATTACCATGTGGCAGGAAGCTATCGGTGATGTCCCCAGTGGGCAGGAGGTGACCTGACACCTGACCTGACCGACACAGGTGTCGGGTTTGGGTTTGGGGTTGGAGGGCTTGAGGTAAGACTTCTGTATACCTGGGAAAGCCCATCGCAGGGGACATGGAACCACGACACAGTCATGGCCAATGAACTGGCTCTGTGATAGGCAGATGCAAAAGTTGGTCACCCCGTAAGGCCACACCTTCCAGCACTCTGGTGCTGGTGAGGAAGGAGTGTGATGTTCACTGCCTCTGCCGTGTCTCACTGACGCCTCACTATAGCCCATTTGCTGAGGCCCAGAGAGTTCAAGCCACTTGCCCTGGGTCACACAGCCAGAAAGTGGGGTTTGAATACCAGGTTGCATCTGGCTCCATGGGCAAGTCATTTTGGCTATCTCTTATAGCTGTTAGCTGCACTGTATTTTGGAAGGTCTCAGGTGAGGTGACAGGGTGCTCTCCAGAGCAGGAAGAGAGCTGTGGCCTCCATCTGGGCCCACTGAAACCTCTGACTGGGTCTGCTGGAGCAGTGAGTCTCAAGGCGTGGTCCCCAGACCAGCCTGGCCAACAGCAGCCAGGAGCCCTTAGAAATGCAAGTTCCCAGGACCCAGCACTTGGTGTTTTTAGGAGACCTGCCGGTGATTTTAAAGCCTCTGGTACATACTAGCTAAAAGCAGGAGAGCGAGCCATTGGGCACAGGAGGAAAAAGGACAGCTTAGGCGGTGGTTCTAGGGAATACGGGGACAGAAGAGTATAAGCAGGTGTGAGTGACCATTGCAAGTTGGCCTCCCCGCAGGCCTGCAATAGATGTGTTCCCTGTGGCTCACATACCCAGGGCCAAGCACTGGGGAAGTAGCATGGTAGGAGGACTGGGGTTTGGAGTTAGGCCCAGTTCAAGCCCCAGCTCTATCCTTTGTGGACCCTTCCCAGGCAAGGCAACTCATCTCTCCAGGCCTCAGTCTCCATACCTGTCATGTGGGGAACCTGCCTCATCCTCAGGGCCATCAACCGAGGCCATAGTCATGAAGGCCTCCGGCAAACCATGGAGCTCTGTGCCCATGGTCTGAGCCGTGCCTCGGTCTGGGACCAAGGCTACCCTGGAGGAAATGGAGGCAGGTTCTCCCAGCCCCTCGGCTACCCCACAGAAGTCGTGCTGGCCCTTTTGTGGTGGGAGCCCATCTCCTGGGGACCAGTCAGGGCTGAGGGATCAGAAGGCAGTGGAGGGAAGTGATAAAGCCAGAAACCCTGCCTCTCTGGCCGGCCAGTGCAGGCCTGGTGCTGACCAAGCATGTGTCACGCACCAGCTGCTGGTCCCTGTGCTTTATAGCCGCCGACCTGGTTTAGCACTATGTCAAGCCTAGGACACCATGAGTTTATTCTCATCCCCATTTTAAAGGAGGCAGAGGACAGAGGTCGTGCCTCCTTCCACTGGTCTGTTGGGAAGGGACTGACAAGCGCTTTGTAACTCCCCTTGCCCTCTGGCCTCAGCTTTCCCTTCTAGAACATGGGGACGTGCTCCAGGCCACCCCAGCTCTGGGCCAAGGGCTCCTCCTGGGACAGAGGAGAGGAGGTCAGGTTTAGCATGGCCTGCAGTGGCCCCAGATCTGCACCAGCTGCTCAGTAACCTTGAGCCGGAGGGACATCTGGGGCCACGGTCAGCAAGAAGCTTGTCTGGGCAGGGGCCTCCATATTTCTCCCTCCGGGGTCAGGCACCTCTTCCCTGAGACTGAGCGCCCACCTCCCCCTCCTGTGCCTAGAGACGAGTTTGTGCAAATCGGGAAGGGCGCCACCAACCACACGTGCGTCGTGCGCACCATCAGCGTCGGCCTGACGCTGCTCAGCGTGTGGGATGCCGAGCACGTGGGCCTCTCCGACTTCGTCCCGCTGCCTGTCCAACAGGCCATCTCCCCGGAGCTGTCCGGAGCGCTTGTGGTGGGAGACGTGCTCTGTCTGGCCACAGTCCTGGTCGGCCTGGAAGGTAAGAGAGATGGATATGGGCCGGGGACTCCTGAATCCGGGCAGCCCCAAAGATGGGAGCGGGCTCCCTTGGTGTGGGTAAGATGAACAGAGCTCGGAGGAGGTCCAAGAGCAGGCATCAGAGCCCTACAGGCAAAATCCAGTGTGCTGCCTCTTTTTGCAAACAGGATGGCTTTGGAATTCCGCCATCCCTCTTCATTCATGTGCTGTTGGTGGCTGTGTTTCCCCTACAACGGCCGGGCCGAGCAGTGGCATCAAAGACCTCCAGGCCCCCACAGCCTGACACATGTACCATCTGGCTCTTTACAGAGCAAGCTTGCCAGCCCCTGCACTCGCGTAGCACTGTCTGGTAGAAGTTTCTGCCACAGGAGACATCCCATATCTGCTAAGGCGGGGGGGGGCCCTCCCAATCCAGCCCTCAAAATGCACCCAGGAAACTACCTATTTCATATGAAGGCACTTGTGCCTAATGGCTACAGGGCTGGTCAGAGTACGTCCAAAAGGAAATGTAAGCAAAGAATAGCTACTGGGCCTGTTCCGTGATTTCCGGATTTCAGCTGCTCCCATGCCACCTGTGTTGTATATCCATGATCTACATCATTTGTTTTTTGTTTTTTTTTTTTCCAAAGTTTCAAATTGACTCCCTATTTTTTCTTTATCTAATTCATTTTAAAAGGAAGTTAAACACTGCTCTTAAAGAAAAACAAATCTAACTTGCCAGAAATAGAATATGGTTGTTATTTTGTGGTCTATATTCTGTTACATGATTGCCTCTTAACTAAGAAATGTTGTCTAGCACCAGCCCTCAACCCTGACATCGGCTTTTTTTGCTAAAAAACACTGGATAAACAGTTGGGGCTGGGAAGGGGGTGGTCCTGTGGAGAGGGCCAGCTCCCAGGTCATCCCAGGACAAGGGAATGATGAGATTACAAGCAGGGAGGCACTAGAGAGAAAGGAGGGCGGAAGGTTCACTCTGGGCAGGGGTTGCAGCTGTGCAGAGAGCAGGTGCCCTAGGCCTACAGCTAGCCCCGGGTGGCTGCAGCCAGGAGCCTGCGGTGGGAGTGGGGGGAGTGGGCCCCAGCCAGGGTGCCAAGGCCAGTGGGATAGATGGCTTCTACCCTGAGGTTGATGAGTTGAGCCCCCCGGGGCAGCAATGTGGAGCATGGGGCTGGGCAGGGCCAGAGGCTGATGCTGTCACCTGGGGGACAAGAGTTTGGCCGTGGTATTGGCTATGGGAATGGTGAGTGACAGCCAGCACTTCCTCTCCCAGGCCTCTCTGGAACCTGGAGCTCCTCATCCAGCAACGTCCTCCATATCGACCCGAGGACAGGCGTGGCGGTGGCCCGAGAGGCAGGATCTGTGACCATTTACTACGAGGTTGCTGGGCACCTGAGGACCTACAAGGAGGTGGGACTTTGGGGGGGCACACGTGGCTGACCCTCTTGGGGTGAAATCCTTAGCTTTCTCTACTGAATGACTCCCTTTTCTCGAGCAAAGAAGCAGTAGCATCTTGCTAGCAGTCAGGATCCGGAGTCATGAGTCTGGGTTCCGCTGCCCCCTGCCTCTGGGATTGAAACAAGCTCCCTTTTTGGCACAGGCTCCTGCCTCCCCGCATTCAAAATGGTGCCATGACAAGGGCTGGTGTCCTGGAGTTGCCATCCCCCATCCCCCGCTCCCATACACTGGTGGACTGGCAGGAAGGTCCCCCATGGGCATCCCCCTGGGAGACCTGGGGTGGGTGGGCCAGTGTGGTGATTTGGCGTCACTGATGAAGTTAAGCCTCCCTGGCAAGCCACCCCTTGAGTCTTTCTGGAGGCGAACAAAACTGTTCTCTCCTCTGTTTATCTCCAGCCGAGAATGAATCAATGAGCCACGTCGGGCCATGTTCCAAATGTGTCTCATTTTAGAGCCAGCGTGCACGTGATCGAATCCAGCAGTTTAACCTGATAGCTCACACGTTTAGTGCTGGAGCTGTGCAGTGGGGGAGCCGATCCCAGATAGGGGCACCTGGTGATTGACGAAGCTGTGTTCTCCCAGGAGGAGCCACCGAGAGTGGGCAGGGGCTGGGCGGCGTTGGCTGGGGGAGGGAGGGGCGGCTGGATGAGAGAGCGTGGCATAGGCAAAGTTGTACCCAGCTCCAGAGCCCAGCCCTGACAGCGGGAACCTACCTAGGCGGTAGGCGGGGTGGGAGGGGGGCAGTGGAGGCTGGCATGGCCATCATGATGCACCCTGGGTTCCAGGAAGTTCTGTGGAGTGGTTAAGCATATGAGCCTGAGGGCCAGGCTGCCTGGGTTCATATCCCAGCTGGGCCACTGAGAGGCTGTGTGGCATCAGGTAAGTTATTTCACCTCTCTGTGCCTTGGTTTTCCTGTCTGTGAAATGGATGGAAGAGTGTTATAAGGATTAAAGGCACTCACATGTGTGAACAGCTTGGAATGGTACTCAGCAAACCTTCAGTAGGTATTAGCTGCACTGTTACTGCTTTACAGCAAAGAGACAAAAGCTTATGCCAAACCTAGGAGGGCTTCACCAGGGATTTCGTTTGTTTGTTTTTTACAGTAGAGAGTGATCTAGATCAGAGGTAAGGTTTGGAACGGGTCCCAGTGCCTGGCAAAGTTTAAGAGCCCGAGAGAGGGAGAGTTGCTGCAGGGAAACCAGGCAGGGGGCTGGGGATGGGACTGGCACCATTGGGCGGGCAGAAACTAAGGGTGGGTTTGGGGGAGACTGAGCGGGGAGAGTCATTGGCAATCGATGACCATTTGGAAGTAGGGATTGAGGGAGAAAGAGGCTTTGGGGATCCAGCGTCTGGCTTGGGTGACAAGGTGGATGTTGGTCCTTTACACTGACTACGGTGGGGGGTGGGTGGGGTGCAGAATGAGGGGCCGGTATGGGTGGAAGATGAGTGAGTTGAGAAATGGCCAGCCTAAGGTGGTTATAGCTCCTCTGTATGGGGCTGGTGGTAAGGCAGCAGGTGTTCCTGGAGCTCCAGAGCAGGGAGCAGGAGAGGGGTTGGGGGGCTAAGGACAGGGATGGTTCTGGAAGACCTGAGAATGGATGGGACTTTGCAGAACATACTAGAGCAGGAGGGGAGAGGGGCAAGGCCTTGGGTCCCCTCTGCAAGGTGTGGAGGAGGAGGAAGAAGAAGTGGGGAGAAGATGATAGCCTGGTGGTCAGGAGGAGTCCAGGAGAAGATGGGAAGACCTAGGGCCAGAGTGCAGGTGCCTACCAGTGAGTCTGAAGGCCCTGGGGCCAGCCCACAGGCCTGCCTATGCTTCTGCATCAGCCATGACCCTGGTAGCTTCGTGAGCTTTGGGGAGGAGTGAGACCGCATCCCTACTCTTAGGGAGATCACATTCTGGTAGAAATCAGATCTGTGGGAGGCAGGAAGTGCTGAGTGCCTGCCCAGAGGTGGGTAGACAGGCTTCCAGCTAGAGGGGGTGACTCGAGCTGGGCCTACAAGGACCAACAGGGTCAGTCTCTGCAGGGAGGGTGGAAGCTTAAGGTAGGTGCACAGCTGCGGTGAGGGGGTGGGGGGAGTCTGGGTGTGGCCAGGGCAGGATGAGCAAAGGGGATAGGTAGGAAAAAATCTGGGAAGACTTCAGTCTGGCCTGGGGGCGGGGGGTGTCAGTCCTTAACCCAGGATATGTGGGTTGCATTTTCATCCAGGTGATTTATGTTGAAGAAATGACAGTAAAGTAAAACAGTGCCTTCTCTCTTCACTGAAAGCCTAATTAACGAAACTAATGAACCAGAGAAGTGATCGCAACTGTCCCAGGAGCCAAATTCTGTAGCCCACCCCAAACCATTGAAGGAATTCAGGCCCAAAGTCCAGCTGGGGCTCTGCTGCTCTGGAAAAACAGTCAGCTCAGAGAGAGGGCAAGGCTGCAGGGTCTAACCCCAGCTCCACCACTTCTGGGCAAGTCCCTCGAATGCTGAGCCTCAGTCTTGTGCCCTGTGCAGTGGGTTGTGCCTCATCACAGACAGCAGGGTGAGGTCACGAAATTGCCCAGCCACCAGGCCCACACGTGGTCAGTGCTCAGTGCAGCTGCCTCGGCTCCCTCCCCAGATAGCGATTGGTGTCCCTCAAAGGATCGTGGCCCGTTCCATCCGCCCAGGCCAGACCAGCTTCCAGGAGGCCTCCAAGGTGACCGTCACCGTGGGAGACAGAAGCTCTAACCTGAGAGGTAGAGAGTAAGGGGCTTGCTTGGTCTGGGGAGGGGCCCTGCTGGGCTCAGGGGCTCTGCTGCCATTTTGTCTGCTTTTCCCACTCAAACTTACGCCAGAGCTGCATTTAAACTCCTTGTAGCCTGTTGCTTCCAGCTTTTTAGAAATCCAAGTTGTCCCCAAGCAGAGACAATGAAAAGAGACCTTCCTAAAAGATCCTGGTGCCCAGAAATAGCCTGTATCTGAGCCAGAAATGCCCCTTCACCCTTGGGTCACCTGAGGAAAGAAAGCCACACTTTACCCCCATGAATCCCAGAAAGTAGTGACTTAGCAGAGATCTCATGGCTGATTTTTATAATTAGCTCTTCCAAGCCTTGCATGGAACATTCGACCCTGTCCCCTGCCCATGACAGTCCTGGACAGCAGCTGTCAGGAATAAATCCATCAATACGGACTGGTTTTTTGTTTGTTTGTTTTTGGTTGTTGTTGTTTTTTTTTTAACCACTTAACTGGTGGAATTAAATATGGCTGTCCTCGTTCTGATTGATGAGACACCTTTACCGTATCCACTCACCTCTGCTTTCCTACCTCAGTGTGCGGGGACAGCACCATGCAGTCGCTGAAATGATCCTCAGCGCATCCATGGGGAACTCTTGCCCTCCTGATGTCCAGAAATAAATTGCCCATTTTTCCCCACTGACAGGGACAAACGATGCGCGTTAGTGGGCCTGACCTGTCCAGCCGGGCCGTTGGATACAGCCTCTAGCACAAATGCTCGAATTTGGATCTGGACTTGCCCCAATTCCGAATGGCCCTCCTCCCCCCTAGAATTGTCCTCGGCTTTTATAACCTCCAGCAGCATCGTGAAGCTGGGGGCAGTCCCAGGGCACCCCGCAAGCGTCTGTTCGCAACCCCTCCGGCCTGTGTGTGCAGCCTGCTCTTGCGTCCTCATTTTGGGGCACCACGGGCAGGTGCACAGGCCCCGGGCGGGCCTGGCTCACACCCTCCTCACCCACTTCCCATCCCCAGGGGAGTGCTCCCCAGCCCAGATGGAAGTCATTGAGACTCTGCGTCCAGAATCCCTCATTAGCTGCCAGGTTCAGTTCAAGCAAGACGTCTTTGACTTCCCAGCACGCGACGTCTTCACAGTGCAGCCAGGATTTGACGCAACTCTAGGTGAGTGGGCGAGGGTGTGAATGGGTGTGTTTGGCCCACCATGCCTCTGTGCAGAGGGGCCCTGTCTGTCAGGAGCCCAGCCTGGGGACTTAGGCCACCCTCTGGACGCGGGTCCCTTGCAGCCGCCAGGAGTGCTTGGCAGGCCCATGCTGGGTGACAGTCGCTCTCCGCAGCCCCCCTCCATGTGGCAGGAAGGACACACTTCCGAGCTGGAAAAGCTGGGCTCGAGGCCCAGAGCTGTTGGGTGTCAAGGATCTGCAAACTGGGCAGGATGGTGCCTTGCTCGCCCTGGTGACAGGGCTGAGCAGTGCAAATGAGCAATGGCTAGAAGGGTCCTGGGTAACGAGTTTGGGCCACACGGTGTGTCAGAACATCACTGTTCCATGGCCTATGGAGCTGAAGGCTGGTGCCTTGGGGCTGGAGCAGCCGCCTGGGCCCCTGGCATTCTGGCCAAGTGATGCTGTCACCAATGCACCCTATGAAAAGGGGTGCCCTCCTGGGGCACTTCAAGGGTTCAGTAGGATAGTACCTGTGACCTGCTTAGCATGGGCCAGCACACACGCCTATCAAGTCCTTGATGGTCGCTGCCAGCATCAGTATGATGATGATTATTGATGAGCATTTGGCCCGTTTTTCAGTTCCTTCCAAGAACATGCAGCTCAGTCTTAATTAGCAGGAGTTAGCCACAGCACCATGCCAGGCCCTAAGCCCAGCCTGCAGCTCTCTGTGGCTCGGGTTAGTACCCAGGCCACTGCCCAAGACACTAGAGGTATGTCCTCAGGGCACGTCATGGGTGGGGCCCAAGCGTACAGAGTGGGTACCTGGGGGTCCCATATCCTCTTTACCCGCGAATGTGGCCCCATGAGGGGTAAAATGTTATTCCCACCTGACCGAGGGAAAGCATGCCAGCAAGAAGGCCGACTTACCCACCAAGGGGCACTTGGCCGGCATGGGCATGGAAGCAACTCCAACACAGGCACCCAGGTTCTAAGCTGCAGGGGAGGGCTCTCTAGGGCCCCTGTTGGCAGTATCCATTTAACTCGTTTGTCCATTCAGGGCAGGCATGGAGGATTCAGCAGGTACCAAAATGTCCCGATCCATGCCCTCCAAGAACTTCCTGTCTCTGTACTGGGAGTCAGCCCCAGCTGGCCTGTAAGCCCAGCATTGGGTCAGGGTAACTGTTGATCATGGACTCACAGTCCCTCTGAGCCAGGATGGCTGGGCCCTGAGATGCAGCACTGGCCCATGCCTTCCCACCCCAGGGAACGTCAAGGCAATGGGGATCTGGTAAACCAGAACATTCTGGGAAGGGAGCCAGAGTGCTGGTCCCAGAGAGGGTGTCCAAGCCACCAGGGCTACGTCCCTGGAGGGTCCCAGAGGAGGGCATGCCTCAGGTGGGCTCTGAAGTGGGGTAGGAGTTGTCCAGTTAGAGAAGCCAGTAGAAAGTGTAGCATGAGGTCACGGGCAGGAGAGGGGACTAAGGGGAACATCCTCATCTCCACAGGCCGGTACCTCTGCTCGGTCATGATGCACAGGCTGACGGACAAGCAGCTGAAACATCTCAGCATGAAAAAAACAGCACTGCTGGTCACCGCCTCCATCTCAGGCAGCCATGCCCCCAGAGAGCATGTGGGCGCCGAGGTGCCCTTCAGCCCAGGGCTGTACACTGACCAGGCTGAAATCCTTTTGAGCAACCATTACACCAGCTCCGAGGTCAAGGTCTTTGGTGCCATGGAGATTCTTGAGAACCTGGAGGTGAGTGGCATCCACACGTGAGCCAGGGGCCTCGGAGATGACTGGGAAGCAGGGAGGCCCAGGTGGATCATGGAGGCCTGGACCACCTCTCTTTAAAATGAGAAATTTAAAAGAAAATGTGAATACACCATATCCTTTTCTTTCTTCCCATGCCACTACCGTTATCTATGAATTACTGTTTCTGCAAGTCTTCCCCAACCAGGAGTTAAGTATGTGGAGCCAGTACTTAGCATAGGGCTTCCCAGGCACATAGTATGTGCTCAGTGAACGTTTGGTATGCTCAGTGAATGAAGTCAGTGCAGGACTGCACACTGACATAGGGCAGGAGGGAAAACCTCTAATCCCTGACCTGTTGCTGACACCTGCACAGCTGGGGACAAGTCCCTTGCTCCGGGCCTCAGTTTCCCATCTGCTGAGTGCTGAGTGAATGGTGTCCTGTGTTTTGCCATGTAGCACGCTGGGAGATCTGGGGTGACAGGCCCAAGGTGGTTTTGGCTCCTCTGTTTACCTCAGCCCTTGTCTCACTGCAGCGAATGTGGCTGAACATTCTTGGAGAGAGACAGGGATGGATTCATTGCTGGTGACAGAGGGTCTGCCAGGCCTTGGGGTTGAGCTGCTGGCGATCAGCCAGTAACAGAGCTCCAGGCTATTCCCTTGGAAAGTTGGCATTTGGTGATAGTTCATGTTAGTTTAACACTTTTTTAATAAAGAGCCCTTGATTAGAATTCAATGGTATTGATTTGTCCTTTCCTTAAAAACACTCTAAGTATAGACACCGTGCTCCTTCCCTGACTTTGCGCATTTCCTGCTGTCAGTTAAAAGCACCCAGGCATCATCACCTGCCTAGGAAGGGGGCCTGGGGAGGGGTCTCCACTCCTCCACCCTTGGGCCCAGGAGGGAAGCACAGCATTTCAGGCAGAAGTGCTCCTCTCCTGCACTGTTTCTCCCAGGTGAAATCGGGGTCCCCAGCCGTGCTGGCCTTTGAGAAGGAGAAGTCTTTGGGGCTCCCCAGCTTCATCACCTACACTGTCGGCGTCTCAGATCCCACAGCCGGCAGCCAGGGGCCTCTGTCCACCGCCCTGACCTTCTCCAGTCCCATGACTAATCAAGCCATCACCATTCCGGTCACCGTGGCCTTTGTGATGGATCGCCGAGGGCCTGGTCCTCGTGAGTCATGGAACGGGACACAGCTGGGATGGACCTGGGTGGGGAGGGCTGGGCTACATGGTCTTAGCTGTTTGTGGCAACCTGGGGGCATCGATAACAGGACGACTCAGAAATGCAGAACGTCCTGTGACGCGAATATGGCTCTTTTGAGCGGCCACACATGCTTTGCTTCCCCGTCTGCTCTCAACGCGGCAGTTAGAGGGATCCTGTTGAAAAGTGACTAGACCATGCCCCTCCACTGCTCAACACTCTGCTATAGCTCCCACCTCCCTCATGAGGTAAAGCCCAAGTGTCTCCAGGATCTTGGAAAGCCCCACGTAATCCGCCTTCCCTACCCATTTGTGAGCACTTGCTCCAGCCACGCCGGCCTCCCTCCTCTTTGGGGCACATGTGTGGCCCCCAGCTGAGTCCCTGGCATTCACTGTTCCCTCTGCCTGTGATGCCTTTCCCCCAGATAGCCCCTTAGCCAACACCCCTCGCCTGCTTCCAGCCAACCTTCCCTCAAACTTTCTCTGTTCATATAGTAGGAAACTTCGAACCTTACTTCTACTCGAGCCTTTTTCCATCATCCATGGCACTATTCTCAACTGCCAGCCTATGGAATAATTAATACAATTAATGATTGATTAATTAATTAACCATTAGTTAATAATTAATTAATACAATTATGATTGCCACCAGTCTTTCCCCCACTAGAAGCTAAGCACTGTATGTGGGGACGGCGCCTAGAAGAGGGCCTAACATACTATAGATGCTCAGTAATGGGCAATTCATTGATTCTGTAGACATTATTAGCACCTGCTGTGTGCCAGGCCCTGTGCTGGGTAGAGGCCTGAGAAGCCCCCTATCCCACATAGGGCATGGATTATAAACACAGCAAGAAAGGAATAGAGGCATATGGAGGGGTAATTTTACCTCTGCTGGCTTGAGGGTACCATTCAAAGGGGCTGCTTCCACCAGGTCCAGAAGGAGGAGTAGCTGGGGGAGGGCAATGCAGTTAGTAAGACCCTGGGGTGATAATGCCGGATAAGAGGCTGGGCCACGAGGAGCCTTGAATGCCAGGTCAGGGGCTCAGGCCTTTTCTTGAGAGCAAGAAAGTGGCCTGGTCCGTTCTGGCTGGGAGCAGACTGTAGGGATGGGACCAAGGTCAAGGGCACTTGAAGAGGCGAACGCCTCCTTACTGCCAAGCAGGGATGTGTCCTGACACAGGACAGCCCAGTGAGGGAGAGGAGGTGCAGGATGAGGTAGAGGGAGACGGAAGAAGAGGCCACAATCAGACCACCCTGAGGCGGGGCCCCAGAGGTGCGATAGCTTTGGAGCAAATGATATTGGCATCCCTTGGTGCATGGGCCCCAGTTCTGAGAACGGCAATATCCCTGTCCAGTGCCTTTACCCAACACTGACTGGCATTGCCATGTGCAGTGCAGCTCATGGCTTGACACTTTCAACACTGCCTTGCCTTTCCAGGCAACACAGCTGCCTCCTGGGCATCTCCCCCTCCCCCTTGACTCCCCCACACACATCTGTTCTTCCTTGGAATGGGTATGGACCCTGAGCCCACCTCCAAGGAAGTGGGGCCTCAGATGGAGAGCTGGGTTGGTTCCAGTGACCCAGAATGGGCTAGAACAGAGCACTGGGGTGACTGCCTTACAGGACCGGACACTGGTCCCCCACCCCAGGCCTTGGGCAGGCCACCTCACCCTCTGGGTGGGCATACAGACACAAGGCAACTCCATATGTTGGTTTGGTGACTTGTCTTTCCATCAATCGCAGACGGCTCCAGCCTCTTCCAGCACTTCCTGGACTCCTACCAAGTGATGTTCTTCACGCTTTTCGCCCTGCTGGCTGGGACTGCTGTCATGATCATAGGTGAGGTGGGCTGCACTGTATGCCCTGGGTTGCTCCCCCCGCCCACTCTAACCAGCCACGTGGTCTTGCAGCCTACCACACCGTCTGCGCACCCCGGGAGCTCAACGCACCTCCGGCCCTCTCCCCCCGAGCCAGCCCTCGCCACAGCCCCCACTGTGAGTACCCCACCACTGGCGGATGCAGCCAGGCAGGGCTGGGGCTAAGAGGAAGTGGGGGTCAGGGCCCTGAACCCCAAGTCTCAGAAGCTCTGGCCCTGGGCAAGAGTGGAAGCTGAGGTATGAGGCCCAGAAGGCAAATCGGGAAGCTGAGGAGGGGTAACGGTACGCTGGTCCTGGGCGAGGAGAGCTTTCCCCAGGCAGAACCGTACAGGGTGGCGGGGTGGCGGGCTGGTGGCAGGGAGCTGTCTGTGGATGTGCTCGCTGGAACTGGCTCCCCATGCCAGGGCTGCCACAGAGGCCCGCAGAGGGTTGGGCTGGCTGACTCAGAGGTGCAGGTTCGGACAGTCCCAGGGATAGATCTCAGAGGGATCTCAGAGGGAGAGGAATCACGAGGACCATGCCTCTTCATAGTCCAGTTGTCCCTGGTGACCCTATATAGCTCCAGGGGATACTTCTGTCTGTGAGAAGTGCAATGTCCGACCACGATGGTGCGTGGCAGCCCTAACATCTTCTGTGTTCCGTTGGAGGGTTCTTTCCCCTGTACAGGTGTCTGCTGAGCCCAAGAGGGCATGGCCAGGTTTCAAAGAATCTGAATTTTTGGAAGATAAGAGTTTCATGTATAGATGCATTTTCCTGGGTGACAAGATCCTGCATGCACCCTGGACCCCTAGCACCGTAGCCTTCCACAAACATCCCCCAGCCAGCCTCGCAGCAGACACTCACCTTTTCTAACCCCCTCTCCCAGTGCACTCCTCCCTCAGTGTCTTGTGGCCACTGTGGAGTTTTGGCTTTATTTCTGGAATACTCCGGACTTTTCTGCTCACATGGGAGCCTTTGTTCATGCAGTTTTCTCAAGGAGCTCTTCCTGCCGGGATAGCCAGGACCTCCTCCCAGCATGCCCTGTGGGCTCATGGATGCTTCCATGTGGTCCTGAGACCTGCTGCTTGCTCTCTCCCACAGGTCTGCTGTAGGGGAGGGAGGTCAGGCTTCCGCTCCAGGTCTCCCTGATGTCCGGACATCACTACCATCCCTTGGGTGACATCACACCACTGACCCAGTGCTGCCTAGGGGACTGGTCGCTGGGGGAACGAGGTGGCCGAGGTGGGCTGCCAACACTTCTTCCCAGGGGCTCTTCTGGCATGGCTGAGGAATCCCTGGGGAAGGCTGAGCTCTCCTATTTGCTCTGTTCCTCATTTCGTCTCTCTCCCTCCTAGATTTTGCCGCCTCATCGCCAACGCCTTTCAACGCACTGCCTCCCAGCCGCAGAGCCAGCCCGCCCTCAAGGCTGTGGAGCCCCGCATACACCTCCCACTAGTCGGCTGGCCAGCCCTGCGCCCCCACGGTGGGGACACCCCTGCTCAGCCTGGCCTGGAGTACCAGGCCCCCTCGCTGCCTGTCCTGGCCTGTAGCTCAGGCTGTGCCCGCTAGCTGCTGCTGACATGTAGGAGTCCCAGGTGGCTTGGATTTGGTTTTGTTCTTAGCCTTCGCGAACACGCTGGCTCGTCCTTCATGCCTGGTTGTCTGGGGTTTCTGGGCAACGTGCAGTCCTGCTTCTCTTTTCCCTCCAGGCTCTAGAACCCCCTTCTTCTTAAGACTTTAAACAGGCAGAAGCTCCATTTCCTAGGAGGGGTTGGTACTGCAGTGGCCTCAGGGATTTTTGTGGGGTTCCCCCACACCGTGAAAACTTTACCCTTAGTCTGGCTCCTGCTAGGAGATGAGGAGAGAGAACAGACATGAGTGTCAGATGTGGGCCCTGTGACCACACAGAAGCCTCAGAAATGCAGCAATGGCGACCCCGTGCTGGCTCAGCCTTCCCGGGGGACCCTACAGGCCATGGGAGCTGTGAGCCAGCTGCTCTCTGCCCCTCTGTGGACCACTGTGAATTTGTGTTTCTGTTTCCTAAGCGTGGAAAAGTCTCCTGGGACGTGGCCACAGCCCCACTGGGCTATCTGGTGGGGTCTGGTTCCTTCTCTCTCTCCCCGCTTCTCTATGGAATCGTAGTTAGGAAAAGGTCCTTGAGCCAGAAACCAGGATCTTTCCTTCCATGTGTTCTTCCGGAGAAGCCACTGTATTCTGCCCAAGCACAAAGACCCAGGGTTATCTGTTCCTCCTTCCGCATCTCAGCAGACCTGAGCCTCTGGCCCGCCCAGTGTGGGCCCCAGTCTCCCCGTGGCATTCCCCCAGCGAGCCACGGAGCCCGGCCTGGCCAGTGAGGGCAGTGGGCCTGCTCTCCAGGAAGGGGCTGGGAAGGAGAAGACAATGAAGAGAGGGCCCTCTTCCTTCCCAGCCCGTCATTTAGCACTGGAGGCCTCCAGACTGTGGCCCCTCTGCCTGTGGCCAAGAGCCGGGCCACTCTCAGGATGAACTCGAGACACCCCCCCGCCCCCGAGCCAGGTACGCGTGGCTGCTGCGTGGGGAGTCATCCACTTTGACTCTGAGCCACAAGTGTGAATCCGCTGCAGGCCTCTAGGGCTGGGCTGTGCGATTTATTTTTGTAAAGCTGGAGACAGGAAGAATTGTGCCTTGCATATTACTTGAGCTCAAACTGACAACTTGGATGTAAATAGGCGCATTTCTACTTGGTTTATTTAATAAAGCTCTCTCTAATTTCGTAAGAAGGGCATGCTCGTTGCCAGAATTGCCGACGTCCTGCCTGGAAGGGACCAGGCTCTGGTGACTTTGCTTCTGGTTACATGGGTTTGGGGAGCAGATCGGTTCTGCTGCCCCTCTGTGTCATACTCCCCCTTCTCTGGCTGGCCACCCCGGCCTCCCTCCCACGCTGTGTTCCCATGGCTGCCAGCCTGGGGCCCCCATAAGTGCCCCACTTATGGGGGGGGACATGGCAACCTGCCCACATGTCACCAGGTGTCACCACGGCCTCCCTACCCCATCTCCCTCTCTCCCTTGGGCTCTTCTCACTCTGTAGCTGTTCCTTCCTCCTGTCCCCCTGGTTTCCACCCCCACTCTCCTCAGAAGCTGACCTCCCTGGGATCACCATCCCCTTGCCTACTGGTCCCCAGCCCCTCACACTCTGCCTGTCCGGGTACTTGCTCCTCGGGGTGGTCCTCAACCGGCCCGCCATAGGCTCACCATAAGAGCCCAAGGCAGTTTCTGCTGTCCTGTGTCATGGAGCAGATGCCTAAAGAGACCAGGGGGCCACCCAAGGTGGCAGGCTACCCGGAGGTTCCTCTGGCAGAGGCCACCTGTCCCCCACGTCACCCGCCTTTTTCCTTAGGACCCACACCACCAACTCGGAGCTGGGTGAAAAGTGGCCACAACACACTCCAGGCCCCGCAGCCCCTTTGGCTGCTGGAGGCAAACACACAACTGTGTTGTGGGGACAGAACGTGGGCAGTGGTGTCCCGTGCAGCTCGTGAAACGGACTAAATGGCAGGTGGTGTCCCCAACACCACATCGTCCCTCCCCTGGCTGAGCAGACCAGGTAAGGGCCACCAGAATGGCTAGGTCCTTGTCTGTGGAGCCTGTGCCCAGACCCAGAACGGCCTCCCTCAATAGGAGAGGACACTCCCAGCAGCCTCAAGATCAAGTGGGTCTTCTGCCATGGCCAGACCTCCTCCCCGTGGATTCAGTGGCATCGCCCAAAAGCAAGCCCAGCGGCCCAGCTCTGTGACCCTCCTGCAGGCCACAACCCCACATCTAGCCGCTGCCTCTCCGGAGCCCTGCCCCAACCACCACTGACACACTTGCTTCTGCACGACAAGTCACTCCTGCAGTCCCTTGTCACCCATACCTTACATCTGGCCAGTCTCTTAAGTTCTCATGAATCTGCCCTCCCCGTGGCCCTCTTCTTGGCCCAGGGGCCCTCCCCCAGCATGAGGTCCCAGGCTGCTCACAGATCTGACCATCACCCCCTCCAGCTTACATGCTGCAACAGCCCGGCCTGCCCTTGGGGTGGACGCTGACCCTTGGGACACACCCAGCAAACTGCAATTTCCAGACAGGCTCTGCACCTTCACCTCTGCTCTAACCTCAGGGAGAAGCTGCCCCCAGGCCCTGGGCCTTTGATACGAGCCAGGGCTGGGCTAGGTCCTATACCCGCCTGCTCCCACCTGTGTGGTCTCTTCCCCACCCTGGGCTTCAGTTTCCTCTGCAAAGTGGGCATAGCAGCGGCTTCAGGGTTATGGTAAAAATCAGCAAGAGACTGTGTGTGAGGCCTTCTTTTGGGGCAGTGGGTTGGTGACAAGGGGTGCCCTCTCTCCCAGAGAAGATGGCTAATCGACTCTTAGAGGGGATGGTAGGGGCAGGAGAAGCTGAGGGACTGCGGACAACTCTGTGCAGCAGACCTGGACTGAGGGCCCCGGGCAATGGGGGTGACTGGGCGCACAAGTGCTTGGGGGACAAGGGGCACTTTTAGGATATGTAAGCCTGTGTCTTGGCCTGCCTGCACTGAAAAGCTGAGTGCAGAAGCTAAAAAGCTAAAAGCTCCATCAGTGCCCTGGGCCTGGTTTCCCTGATTGGGAAATGAAGAGGACACTGTCCTCAGAGGCTTCTATGAGGACAAAATGAACCGATAGACAGGAGATGCTATGTCCACATATGCTGCAATCACTGTTGTTGGGGAAAGCTGGCATGGGGCCCGCGAGGAATCCAGATGTAGACAGTGTTGGTTTGCAGAATGGAGCAATAGCAGGTGAACAGGAGGGAGGGTGCTCCCCTAACCCCCTGGACCTCCGCTGTCATTCCCTGTACTATGTTGGCATTGTCTGACCCCACTATCCCCTCCCAGCTGGGACCTCCTTGAGGCTGGTCCTACTATGGCCCCAGGACCTGGCACATATGAAGACCTAGAAAGCATTCAACCAATGTCCTATGTTCAGCACAGGGCCTGCCTGGCATGCAGCACTCAATTCAAGTGTCAGTATTGCTTTCAAGGAGACCCCCCTCACCGACATAAGATGGCTGCCAAGATCCAGGCATCACATCACATCCAGACATGACAGCATTCACAAAAAGAGGAGAATCAGAGAGACAAGCTCTCCTTATCTCCTAAGGACTAAAGATGTCTTTTCTGGAAGGCTCCTCAGCAGAGAGCTCCCTCCCTATCTGTAGCTGGGATTGGCTCTCATGGCCATTCCACTCCCCTGGCTAGCGAAGACAATGGGGTGATCACCTCCATGCAGTGTGATCCTTTAGGGTTGACTGAATATCAGCATGTCAACCCCCTCGACTTCTTTCAGATCAAAATAGAAAGGTCTCTGCATCTGCTCCATTGGTTTCCTCTCAGATGATGGTATTTTCTTCCCTTTATCCACCTCTAATACTCGAGAGAGATGGCCAGACATGTAGCTGGGAGGCCTGGGCCTTGTTATCCCCAGAGGGGACCACCATTTCAAAGCACACACAATGACAGCAAACACACATGCTGCCTGAAGCAGGCCAACCTTGCCAGAAGTGAGTGCATTGACGAAACCAGAGGGTGCCCAGCATGTTCAGCTTTCTGCTCCCCAACCGTGCAACTTTCGTTCTCTAAAGGGTGCCAAAAAAATGCTTTTAGCACCATTTAGTGCTAAAAATATAGTATTGCATATAGATTTTTTTTTCCTGCAGAATTCCCAAGTTTGGATAAAAATTAACTATCTGCTTCTTCCTGCTTCTCTGTTTGTGTCTTGGGTGCTCTGGAAATGTTACGTCTCCAGGTCTGATGGACTGGCTAGGAGAAAGCCCAGGACCTGGGGCATCCAGGATGGGTGGCAAAGGTCTAGGCTAGTGCGGAGTCCGTGAAGCTTAGAGGTCAGGTGGCCAGGAGTTACAGGCCTAGCTTCTGGGGCTAGAAAGCAATCATTTTCCCTTTCTGGGCCATAGAAGTTTCTGTTGTATAAAATGTCCATCCTAACATCTGTTCTGCTGGCCACCCTGAGTGGCCACCCATGGAAAGCAGGTACATTTTCATTCCAGGCTTCTCCCTCATTGCTCGCTGCTCCCTCTTGCTCAGAAGTACGGAGCCTGGCCATAGAGGCTGAGTAGGTTCCCGCCCCCTGGGAGCTGGCCGTGGTTCTGTGACCTGCTTTGGCCAGTAGAAGTGGTAGAAGTGACAGCATGTCAGTTCAATGCCTGGGCTCAAAGAGGCCTCAAGTGTCCACTCACCCTTCTTGTGCTTCTGCCATTGACATAATAATAAGGACGTTCAGGTAACTGCTGGCCCAGGGAGGAGGGACCCGAAATGAATCCACCCATCTTCCATCCACTGGCATTGGGAATAGTTTGTTAGACAGCATTATTGTCACGGGAGGTGATACGGATTCCCTTCCCGCTGAACCATTGAAGGCTAGCTTCCCGCCACTTGTCACAGGTCTGATGGACATAGCTGGGCCCTGCGGTGGGTCCATCCTGCTTTCTGGGAGGGCTCAGCGAATGGCTGGAAGGGCATGGGGCCACATGCTCAGGCAGGATCCTCCAAGGATGAGGGGCACAGAAAAGCTGTCTGGTAGAGGGCCTTCCCCTCCCTTAGCTCCGATTGCCTCCATCCTGAGGGGGAGGGAGGTGAACGCCATCAGCCACATGTTCAAGGCCACCAGGGACTTACAGCCACATGACTCTGAAGGACTCCTTGCTCCATTTGTGTGGGTCCTACATCCAAACAAAAACTGTGGAGGTGGGACCACACACGAAAGGATGTGTTCAGGATGGTTCTTTGAATGAATACAAGAATGAGCCCCATGAAGGACTCAGTGACTTGTGGGTTTTCTGGAATAAATACCCTGAGCTTCAGGCCAGCGAGGAGAGGAGCCAGGCCGAGAGAGGCAGGTGACAGCAGACATTCCCAAGTCCCTTTCACTCCAAAGGCCCAAGGCAGGGGGCCTGTCCCAGACCCCCAGCCACTTCCATGCCACCTGGACCAGGGCCAAGCAAAGTCAGCCTGGCAGGTAGCTACCTCCTTCCCACAGCCAACTATGGCTCCCTATGGCCTGTCTGGCTGTTAGGAGAGGCCTGGGGCCACCTGACCAAGCAAACTGCTGATTATCTACTATACCATCCACCCCAACCAGGCACAAGCCAAGCCCTTTCCCACCTCTGGTTCACGTCATCATCACCTCAGCTTTTTACATATGGGGAAACTGAGGCACGCAAGGTTAAGCCACCATTCTGATGTCCTGCAACAGGTAAGCGACAGAACCAGAACTCAGATCCCCCCAGACTGGCATCGGGGTTTACCGTCTCACACTGGTTCTTGTCTCTGCCAATCTGGGATGGGGCTGGGGGGGGGGGGAATCCCCCCTGCAGAGAGGAGGCTGTGTGGGCAGGGAGCCAGGGCCCACACCCCCTCCCTTCCAAGCAGTTCTACTTGATGGCTCATGGTCATCTTATTTTTTTCATAAGAAAAAAACAAACAAAAAATGCTGAATATAGAAAAGTACAAAGCATGACAAGACAGCCACTGTGAACGTGTGCTCCCAGGCCGTGGTAAGAAAAACGGAAAAATGAAAAACTACAACTACGACTTGAGTTTCATTTACCCTCTGCCTCTCTCCCTTCCCTCCCTTCTCAGGGATAGCTAGCTTTATAAATTTGCAGTATGCCCCCCCAAAGCAACTTTGATCATTAATAACGAGTGTCTATAACTAGAATATGACTATTTTGTGGTATATTTTTAGAACTCGGCATGACCGTGGCCACACTTTGTCTCATTCGGCTCTTATTTTTTTCTTCAGATGTTCTGTATTATTCTATCATAGAGGTTCATTTCATTTGTTTTTTTTTTTCACTCCCTTCTTGCTGGACAGCAAGCTTCTTTCTTTTTTTTTTTTTTTTTTAAGATTTTATGTATTTATTTGACAGAGAAAGATCACAAATAGAGAGGCAGGCAGAGAGAGAGAGAGGAAGAAGCAGGCTCCCCACTGAGCAGAGAGCCTGACGGGAGACTTGATCCCAGGACTCTGAGATCATGACCTGAGCTGAAGACAGCGGCTTAACCCACTGAGCCACCCAGGCGCCCAGCAAGCTTATTTCTGAGTCTTGCTATGTTGAACAGTGCTCCAGCCGATGCTCCTGTGCATGGCTCTGTGGGCCCAGGGGCTGGAGTTTCTCCAAGGGGTGGATATCAAGGCATGGAGCTGCTAAAGCAAAGGGTACGTCCGTTGTAAGTTTGCCTCGATGGTGCTAAATTGATTTCCACAGCACTGCCCGATGCTCACACCCACCAGCGGGATACAAGAGCTTCTATCCTCCCTGTCCTTGCCAGCACGTCCCCTTGTCATCCATGTGTATTTATTTTTGCTGGTTTGGTGGGTGCGGTTGAGTGTTGTAAGTTTAGTTCAAATTCTTGGATCACTACTGAAGGCAAGCTTTTTTGTTGGTTTAAAATTGGCCACTGATATTTTTCTCTGCGAATTGTTTGTCCTTCACCCCAGTGTTGACTTATTTTTTAAAACTTATTTGTCACGCCAAAAGAGAAATACTGGGGCATCTGCGTGTCTCAGTAGGTTAAGCATCCGACTCTTGGTTTCAGCTAAGGTCGTGTTCTCATGGGTCATGGGATAGAGCCCCGTGTCAGGTTCTGTGCTCATTATGGAGTCTGCTTGGGTTTCTGTGCCTCTCCCTCTCCCTCTGCCCTTACCTCCACTTATGTGCTCTCTCTCTCTCTCTCAAATTAATAAATAAAAATCTTTTTAAAAATGAAAGAGAAATACTATAAAATACCTATTCATATGCCCAATTCTGTATTCAGTGTATCAGTTAGCTATTTGTGTAAAAACTTAACTCTCCCCACCAATCCCAGTATCTTAAATTACTTCTCATGAGTCCAAAGATCAGGTACTCTAGGCCGGGTTCAGGTACTCAGAGCCATGACTCTGATCTGTGTGTCTCTCATCCTCCACCCAGAACCCACAGGACAGGTGAGACACGTCCTTCTCATGGCAACAGCCTAGATGGAAGAGAGCAAGTGGGAACACCATCCAGCTTCTTGAGTGCTAGGCTGGGACTGGCACGCTGTCATTTTTCATGTCAACCTAGTGAACAAAACATGTCATGTGTCTGAATCTAGAATCAGGGCTTGGAGAACAGACTCTCCCTTTGCTAGGAGGACCTACAAAGCCACAGGGCATAGAGTGTGAAAGGAGGGGAGAGGAACCAAGGTCATTGATGCAGATTTGTCCCAGTTGTCTTTTTTGTATTGATCATCAGTAACAGCTCTGTATTCAAGATACATACACATCAATATTTTACTTATGGATATTTTGTCTGAGATCTTCTGCTTCTGGAATAAAATTTTGAAACCTGTTGATCCAGCTCAATTCTCTCAATGTACAGATGGGAGAACCGGGCCCAGAGATGACAAGGAACGAGGCCATGGTCACATGAGTAACACACCGGGTTGTAGCCCCTTCCCCTGACATTCAAGGCTCCCGACCTGATGGCATGGCCGCTGCAGCTAAGACAACTCATGCGGGTGTATGGACAAATCCCTGTTAGCATTTTACCCTATGAATAATTCTCGAGGAGCCAGTTTAGAGCCACAATTTTTTCATCAAATGAAGTGAGCGATCGTAGTAGTTAAGGAGTGAGAAAGGGAAGAAACTAAAACCCAAGACCGTGGGTTTGGGTACCGTCTATTATTTTGTTAAGTTTTATGTTGTATGTAATTAGCAAATAAAATTCTGTGGAGGATTTCATTAGCAGCCTCATCAGGTGACCACTTTCATTTGGGAAGTATTTACTGAAAGCAAATAAAGACCATTTGTAAGAATCAGGAAAATGGAATCCGAAAGACCCATTGCTTCAGTGCATTAAGACATAATCACCCCAGAGCAGCCGCACTCCCTCCCTCGGGGCCCTTCCGCATGGAGGAGGGGGAAGGCAAATGCCCATGAGCCTGGAGAACGGGGCCCGGGCATCAACTAGCACTTCTGCCTCTGCCACTTACCAGCCCGGTGACCTTGACCTTGGGTAAGTCACATCATCGCTCTGAGCCTTAGTTTCTCTGTCTATAAAATGGCTATTATAATCTGACCTCCTCCAGAGGTTTGTTGTGTGGGCTTAATGAGTAGAACACCCCCAGTGTGGTAGGAAGCAGATATTTGGTGCTTGAAAATGTGAAATTTGCTTCCTTCCTCTCCCTGGGTGGTCAGAGACAGCCACCTTTGCTCTCTCGGGGGCCAGGACGCTGCCCTCTGGGAGCCTTTCCATAGCACTCCCCTCTGCCACCTGCCAACCAAGGAAATCAGTAATCAAGCCCGGGCTCCTAAGCGTGAGTATGACAGGCCAGGTGGATGACATGCCCAAGGAGCCAGTGGCGGGGACTAACCTGGAGTTCATGACCTCACCCACTTGGCTCCAGTTGCCCCAGGGGGATAAAAGCCAAGGGGTTTTTCTAGAAATTCCTCAAATCCAGCTTTGGAGGCTACAGGGATAAAACCTTCCACTTCATAAATAGTGGTAATAAAATTTGAGGTTAAAGAATAGGAAAAAAAAATACCACTGGTGTGGACTAAAGAAACCACTTTTCAATCTGAATTTCATAAATGGTCAACTTCTCTGTGCCTTTCTCCTTCCCATGGCCCTGGCAGACATTGCTAATTGCTCTGCACACTCTTTCCCACCCGGCTCAGGCAGGACTTAATCAAGCAGCCGCAGCCAGTCCACTGGGGTCGATGGAGAAGCCCTTCATCTTCGAGATGGAGAAGGACTGGTTTTAGTTCACCCATAATGAAAGCTGTGGAGGCAGGAACTTTTCTCCAGCACTTTGCCCAGGATGGACAACAGAGAGAGGAAGGGACAGAGGGAGCGGTTCAAAGATGCTGTGTATGCTAGAAGGTTTTTCACCCCTGCTCAAAATTATAGGTTGGGAGCCGGAGCATCTTAAAATGCAGAAGGAGCAGGCGGCAACGGCAGCCCCAGCTCCTTGCTCCTATTGCCGTGGGTTCTAGACATAGTGGGCAAGGGATCTGCAGGCGGGCGGGGCACAGGGAGTTCACACGTGCGAATGTAATCATTCTGTTGTTTTCAGAAACCCCTGAAATGGCATTTCCCATGAGTTGGGGGAGAGGGGAATGGGATCTCATGATCTGCATCAAAGAACACTTATCAAGGGCTGTTTCTCAGACACCCAAGTTGGTGGCAGATTCCTGTGGGCTGCCAAGTCAATAATTCTGTTCCCTAAGCCAGGAAAGTTGAGCTGCTGTTATCACCTCCCAGGGGTGTTGGCACTCTTTATCAATGCCCTGCTTGCCCATGTATTTATTCTCCAAATATTTATTAGCTCAAGTTATGTGTTGGCAGCTTCCCAAGGAGCTAGCGGGGATGAGGGGGAGGGGAAAAGAGTTCAAGTCAGATGGAGTTCCTTTATGGAGGGGCAGGGAGGGAAAGAGACAAGCACCTCCTATGGGATGGAAAGTGTTAGAACCTTGGAGAAGGGACTGTGCCAGGTGGGTGGGTCAGAGGAGAGCCCAAGGAAGAGGTAAGTCAGAATGTGAGCTGAAACCAGGGCATCTCAGCAGAGGAACAAGTTTGAGCTCAACGTTAGAAACTCACCATAGGAACAGTAAGTGATGAGCAGTAGAAAGAAACAGGCAGTAGCCTGGGTTTGAATCTTTACCTGTTTGGAATGGAGCTGTGGCCTATTGTGCTGGGTATAAAAAGCTCCCAACCCCTAGACATGGGGATGATGGCAGGTACTAATTTGGGATGACGGAGATCACGGCATTCAAACCACAGGCTTCCTGTTTCTCCCTGCATCTTATAACACCCCCCGCAACCCCTCGGGGACATGTGGCCTGGGTGGAGGTGTTCTGAAGTCAGGACGGCCAAAGAGAAGTCAGCAAAATTGATTCTTTCCCATTTCCCTGGACTCTTTTTGAGGTTTCTCACATTTTAAATTATGAAATGGATAAAACCCATTCGATAAGATGTCACATGATTTCAAAGTCTGAGGAGGGTATTTAATTTGATAATTAAAATATTTTGTCAAGTTGTATCCTAAAGTATTCTAATGATGGTTGGTCCTCATTGCGCTTCATCCTGCAAAATGTTTAATATGTTCTCTTCCCTATTCATAAGAGTATACCTTTAAACATAGGGTGAGGTCATAGATGCCAACCTACAAATGTTAGGAGGGTTGGAGTTTTGTGAAAATTATCTGAGAGTCAACAAAAAATTGTAAAACCTCTCCCATGGGCAATGGGGAACCATGGATGGTGCCTGAGCAGGATCCTGATGTGTTTAGGCTAAAAGAGGTCTCCTAGGGGTAGATGGGTGTGAGAGTGGAGTCCCCTCAGGGGTGGCTGACAGGATGATTGGTCAATCTGGGGAAAATATGCGCCATCACCTCGCTCTGCCCCTTTGTCCTTCATCCAGTCTCTCTTAGGCTTCTGCTTCTGGTCCTGACTACTTGGCCAGTCCCCTCCTCTCTCTCTGGGCCTCAGTGTCCCCCTCAGCTCTGATCAGGTGATCCCCGCTCCCAGGGACTAAGGGTCCAGGGAGCATATATGCTGCCCTTACTGGTCTGGGTGGGTCTGAGGGCCAGCTGCCCACCAAACTCTGGCCTGATTTAACTGCCAGGGACCACTGTGAGAGTCTGCATGCTGCAACAAGCAGCTTTAGGCTCTCCCTGCCTGCCTCAGGACATCTAAGAGAGAGACTTGTCCTCCATTGGACGTCGCCGGGGAGCCCTGCCCCAGACCGGCTGGATCAGAACCTGCATTTTAGCAAGATACCCCCCAGGGGTTTTTATGCACTTTTCTAATTATGGGGTAAGCAGAGCTAATTGAAGCAGAAAGTATAGATAAGCAAGAAAAAAAGGAACATCACCTCAGTCCCTCTGCTGATTGCTAACTCCATTTTGATTTGCCGTGCTTTCTCCCAAGACTTTTTTCTTTTATATGTATGCATACAGAGAAATCATTTTTTGTACAGAAATGTCAGCAAACTGTAGAGATTTTGTAAACTACATTCTTCATGCATGTGAATATATCATGGGCATCTCGCCATGTCGGTAAGCATGGGTCTATATCCAGTAGTCATTCATTAATGCAGACATCCTTTCAACAAACAGTGAGCCATCGTCATGCACCAGGCACCATGCTAGACTCTGGTTTACACTGGGAAACAAAACAGATCAGTTCCTACCTTTGGGAAGCTTACAGCTCAATTGGGGAAAAGATAAGCCAAGAATCACACCAATCCAGGGACCACAGCAAATACAACGGGTTCCTGGAAGAACCATGTTATTGGGGGATTTGACCCAGGCAGGGAGGGCCCCCCACCCTCCAAGGAAGTGTTGACTGTGTTGGAATTTGAAGAGGGAGTAGTAGTTAACCAGGTAAGGAAGGGAGGGAAGAGTGATCCGGACAGGAGGAACAGTGTATGCAAAGGCTTCTAGGATAACTTTCTAAATGCAGCATGTGCTTTCCTCTGGGAGGGTCTTGAGAGTAATTGAGCCAAAACCCCAATGTAGATGTGATTTCTGGAAGCCCCTCTGACAGCCAGCTACCCCAGTTCCATGGCTGTTCCTGCTCTAGTCACATGAGTGGAGTCAACTACAGTGGGCCCAGGACACTCTGAGATGGGAACCAAAGTCCTGCTTGAGGACAGGAAGGACAAAAGCAGCTGAGGTTCCCTGCTGATGGGAGGGATGGCCCTCACAATCCTGAACTTCTGTTACCCGCTCATCCCAGTCTGCACTGGGCACAGGGACCCTGGGAGGCCTTCAACCCACTCCTGCCCTTCCAGAGCTCATGATCCAGTGTGGAGAGAGCCCAGGCTTAGTCCAGGGATGGATGGGAGTCCTGAGGAAGCTCCGAGGAGGCCTCAGCCTAGTGTGGGGATGGGGTAGTCAGGGAGGGCTGCCTGGAAGAGGAGATACTTCTTTAGGCACCTTGATGGAATAATAAAAGGTTTTCTGGTGGACAAGAGAAAGGGAGAAGAGTTCCCAAGAAGAGGGAACAGCACTTGCTAAGTGGCCCAGGGGGAGGACAAGGAATTGCGTATGTGTTGGGTAGGCAGTGGTGATGGCAGGGAGGGATGCGGCTGAGACTGAGGGGAGTGTTGAGGTTGTATGGCTAGGGCGGGACTTCTGTGGGTTTCCTGTAAACATTTGAGTGCGTGAAGTGAGAGGCTGGAGCAGGCCACTGTTTTCCATGTGCAGGCTCTGGAACAAGAAGGCCTGGGTTTAAATCCTTGACTCCACTTCTCATGAGCTGTGTGACTGTGAGCAAGTTGCTGAAATTCTCTGTGTCTCAGTTCCCTCAGCTGGGAAACGGAAGTCATCAGTGCCTCCGTCATTTGGGCTGATCTGAGATTAAATGAGCTAATTAATGGCAAGTAGTGGGCGTAGTCCTGGCACTTAAAAGGCCAGCTGGAGACTAAGGACAGGTCATTCCCCTCCGCACTGGGCTTCTGGAGCTACAGCATGGGCCAGACGAAAGCTCTCGGCAAGGGGGGCTTGTACATATTCAACAACGTTCAACATGTATACAGGTGCCTGGCCCCCTGCTATGCAGACTAGCTTCTCTCATGGGCTGATACTGTAGTGGAGGGAGACAGAGAAACCACAAACACATAAGGTCATCTCAGAGTTCATGGGCAGTGTCACAAGAAGCACAAAGCCAGATTGTAGAAGAAAGGATGGCAGCCTCAATGGTGGGACACTGCGTCAGTCTGGAGATGTCAGGGAAGACTTCTGCAGCAGTGAGATTTGAGTTGTGATCTTAGCATCAAGGAACCAGCAAAGATGGAGCAGAAAGAGTGTTCCAGACTGAAGGAACAGCCCATGCAAAGGCCCTGAGGTGGGAAGGCTAGCAGTGTGATTATGGAAGAGCAAGGGGACTGTGTGGCTGGAATAGGGCTGCCGGATTTAGCAAATAAAAATATAGAACACCCAGCGGTATTTCTGAAATGAGAATTTCAGATAAACAGCAAATAATTTTTTAGTATAAGTATGTCCCAAACATGGCTTAGGATATACTTATAACTAAAAAAATCATTTGCCATTTATTTGAAATTCCAATTTAACTGGGTACCCTGTATTTCATCTGGCAATCCTAGGCCTGGGAGGGGTGCAGGAAAGAGAGAGCTGGAGGAGATGAGTCAGCAACAGAGGCTTGGCAAGCCTGGGGAGGCGGGTATGTTTTATTCTAGGGGTCATGGTTAACTGGGGCCGTGGCCTCCAGCCTCCAGCTCCACGCAGGTGCTAACTGGGTGGGTGTTCTTCACTTAATGGAGGAAGCATCCGTCGGGGACCCCAGGACAAGTGATTCGAGTCACCCACATTATGAAGAGCCCTCCAGAAGATGATTCATCCCAAGTAACAGACAAGAGAACTAGGGCCGCACATGCTCCTCAGAGGCGAAAACATCCCTTATAAAAATGACAGGGAGGGGTGGCGGTTGGAGGTAGTACGGGAGCGATGTTAAAATTAGAACAACCGTGTTCTCTTAATTAGAAATGCAGTTGGTGCCACATGAATCTGTAATGGGATTCCTTGCAGACTTCTGGAAAGGGGAGTCTGGATAGGGTCAGCTGCGTACATATTTATGAGGATACGGGAGAGGGTCCCCTGGGGGATGATGGAGGACGCAGGCCTGCCGCTTCCAGGGGAGGCACAGCACTGAGGGGTGGGTGCTGATCACTCCTCTGCCACCAATTAGGGGATCCTCTGTTACCTCAGGCGTCCCCTGCTCTCTCTGAGCCTCAGTTTCCCCATGTGTACAGGAGGGGCGCCCTGCCCTGGGGGAGATGGAGGGAGGAATCTAGTGCAGGACAGGATCCTAAGAGAAGAGGGCCGGGCAGAGGCAGTGGCTCTGAGCCACCCTCCAGCAGAATCAGGGACTGCTGGGGGCTCCGCTGAAATCACAGACTCCCCGCTCGCTGAATGAATGATTGGGATGAACGAACGCAAGTGGGCTCTTTGGCAAACCCCTTCTTTTATGTGGGCAGCACTATTTTAAGATCTCGGCGAGGTCCTGTTTGGCATAGCCACACCATGTCACGTCAGACATATTAAAAGGCACCCACACGCCTCATTAAATAAAATTTATATATAACTATACCAGCGCTGCGTTGAGACACAATTGACTAGTTGGCTAATGTTATGTTCTCTGGACATTTAATTAAACATTTATTCATGTTGACGTGTTTGTTGGTGTATTTTTTTTTTCCTGCCTTCCCCACTCCCCTTCGCAAACATATTCTTGGGCCCCTGAGAGGCTCCTGGCTTCAGTCTCTAGGGGAGAAGTCCTTGTCCCAGGGCCGCAGGCTTCCCATCTGTAAAAAGGGAGAGTTATATGTTCCTCCCATAGGGTGGGGGATTGTTAAAGCGACACCCTTAGGAGTTATTGCAGCGAGGGCATCTCTGAGTCCTGAGTTGCCTCCAACATCCCTCTGCAGGACACAGGCTAATCCCTGATTTATATTTGAAAAGCAGAGACTTGGGGTGGCAGGGCCCTAACACATCCAAGACCAAGTCTCCAAGGTCATTTGAGATGCGGACAGAAGCACACCAAACAACAGAGGACGACAGGGAGAGAAAGTCTCTTCTCCAGTCCTTCCGATAAGATGGAGCAAGGCTGAGCTGTGTGCTGACCGGTCTTTACCATGTCTTTGACACTTGCTAATCTGGAAAGGACAGGCCTCGTCTCACAGGGTGGATCGACAACGGTTTCCATCCAGATCATAACATCTTTTTCATTCTCTTTTATTTTATGGATTACCTTCTAATTATGGCAAGGGATACAGTTTTATTTCAGACTAAATATTTTGGTAAGAAAGATTTTAAAAAATCAAAGATATTTTGTTAAAAAGATGCTTTCAAAGAAAAACATCAAGGGGGCATTTTGGTGTCTCTGGGGATGGCCAAATTCACAAAGGCAAGATTTAAACAACCAAATTTAGGGTTGCATGGAGGGGGGGTGGTCTGCCATTAACAGGTTGTGTGTCCTCAGACTAGTCACTCTCCCTCTCTGGGCCTCTTCATTTGCAGTAAGGGATTCTTGGCCCTGACAGACTACAGCACTAACCATCTAATTCTGAAGGCTCCTTTTTCTGAATGGAAGATGAAAGTTTTCCATTTAGGGGGTGCCTGGGTGGCTCCGTCATTGAGTGTCTGCCTTCGGCTCTGGTCAGGATCCCAGGGGCCTGGGATGGAGCCCTGAATAGGGATCCTTGCTCAGCAGGGAGCCTGCTTCTCCTTCTCCCCCTCCCCCACTTATGATATCCCTCTCTCTCTATCTCTGTCAAATAACTAAATAAAGTCTTTTTAAAAAAGAAAAAGAAAGTCTTCCATTTAGGCCCAGCAGACAGTGGACCAAGGGCCCTCAGAACAGGCCTGAGTCCTGATACTATGCTGTGTGCACGTGTGCTCCAGGAGCGGGGCATGCCAGGCCTCGGAGGGGCTTCAATTCCACCTTATTGTGCGCAGCTGCTCGCAACTGTAACCAGTTACCTGCTTGTGGAACGTGGGGCAGCCGAGAAGTGAGCAGCCTTCCTGATTTACAGAAAAACGATAGACAAGGGGGACTGAAACCCCCAGCCAGCCCCATCTGGCCAGACCACAACATACTGCTCAGCTGCCCCCTGGGCAAGGGTCCAAATGGCCAGCTCTGAGGACCGGAGGTCTGGAACATCAGCACAGGTGAGGTGGGAGGGGTGGCAGGCAGGGCTGTGACCTGGAGGGAGCTCTTGCCTCCTCTTTCCTCTTACAGCTACAGGCAGGTGGGCATGGCGAGAGTCGTGAGAGTCTTTGCTTTTTAGTAGGGGAGTTGGAAGCATGAATATTTATTGCCGTGGTTGATGTTTGGATTCCTTCTGCCACCTTAGTTTGTGTTTTTAATTCATCATAATTTCATTGTTTCATTTTTAAATTGATCAAATTGTCTTTGTTCCCCCTTTTCTCTCTCTCTCTCTCTCTTTTTTTTTTTTTTTTGCCTCTATAGCTTTGAAAATTTTGCCTTCCATCTCTATTCTTCTAAGGGCTACTTTGATATTGCTTAATGCACATGCTTAGTTTCCTTTGAATGCTTATTGTTTAACAGTGTCTCTATCCAGCTTGGTCTGGTGATGCTGACAGACCTTCCAGGCAGGGATCTGAGGGCAGAGAAGGGATGGAACAGTGTTATGGCACCTCCCACGTGCCAGGCGCCTTTTTGTGTGTTTCCATACATGACCCCATTTTACCCTCGGAGCAGCCTGGGAAGGGGGCTTAGTGTGCCCATTTACAGATAGGAATGTGAAGCTTTAAGAGAGTGTTAAGAGAAGAGAGTTTCTCTGGGCTTATCAGCAAGATGGTGGCCAAGTGGGACTTCTGAGTCCTGGCTCTACCACTTTTTTTCTGTCTGTCCTGTCCAATACTTGTCTGTATTTACTAAAGGGTCAGGCGAGCTGGGGAGTGAAGACAAGGAATGCCAGGGGTAGGTAGGGGTAAGGGTGTGCAGGGGGAGGAAGGAGCTCCCCCTGATTCCTGCTAGAGCGGGTTCAGGCTACCAAGGAGGCTGGCCGAGCTCTGAGAAGGACCCCTGTGCTGATTCAGGTCTGAACTGGGAGCTCAGAGACTGTCCCCACCTCGTAGGTTTCTCGGCCCGGTCCCTTATTCCCTCATCTATTCATTTTCTTATTCATTCACTCATTCATTCATTCATCATATGTTTCCTGAGCCCTTCTTGGTGGCAGAATGTGGAAGTGGAGGTACAGGGACTAATCAGACACAGTTCCAACCCACAGAATGTGGTAGAAATGAGAGGCAGATGTGCACAGAGAATGTAATACCCCGAGATTATTTGTTTCCTGTCAGTTAATTATTATAGCTATATTTTGGAAAGACAATACACGTGCCTGGGAAACAATATCTGAACTTTACAAAAGGCTAGAGGGCCAGTCTTCTCCCCATCCCTGGGCTACTGTCATTTTGTAAAAAGGTAAAATATACATGAGGAGTATAAAAATTTCAGAGGGGCCCACATCTCGCACTATCTGGAGTGCATCCTTCTGGAAATAGACTATATATATTCAAACACACAATCTGCATATTCCTTCATATCTTTATGCTGTTAGGAACACCCTTGTCTATTGCTTCTGTGCCCATCTTCCATCCCCTCCTCTTTCCTGAGGTCACCCTTGTGGATGCATAGGGAGCCATCCAATGTCATCTAAGGTTGCAGAGTTTCCGCAGAACAGACTCCCCACGATTCCTGAGCAGAGGAGTGAGTTTACTGTGGGATAAATTCCTAATACTGGAGTTGTTGGGTCAAAAGGTACATGCATTTGAATTCTGGAGGACAGTTCCATGGTCTGGTTGTCCTTCAAGGACCTTGTGCCAATTGTCACCCCAGCAGTGACTTCGGCTCAGGTCATGATCTCATGGTCCTGGGATGGAGCACCATCCCCACCCCTGCCCTAAAGAGCCCTCTGTTGAGTCTGATTAGTGCCCGACACTCAGCAAGGGAATCTGCTTCTCCCTTTCCCTCTCTTGCTGCCCCTCCCCCTGCTCATGCACACATGCCTGCACTCTCTCTCTCAAATAAATAAATAAAATCTTTTTTAAAATTTTTTAAAATAAAAATAGCAAGAAGAGCCAAAAGAGCCCTCAAGTAGGCTAGGGAAGTCACAGAGGGCTTCTGGAGGAGGTGCCTCTTGGATTGTGTCTTGTAGGATAGATAGGGGTTTTCCAGTCTGGGGAGTGTGGGAAAGGAGTATGTGGAAGAAGGAATAGCATGTACGAAAATGCAAAGACATTCGAGCCTACGACATGTCCAAGGCAAGGAAATGCAGCGTGGTAGAGTGGAAAGGAGGGAAGGTGGGTACCCAGGAATGGGGGGCAATGGTGGCTATATGTGGACCATTTTTCTCAGCACCCTCTATGGTAGGGTATGAAAGAAGGCTCCATTTCAGTGTGAGACCTTGTGAAATAATCAATAAACCACTGGCAATGGTGCAGGTTGAGGGCAACAGCCCATATAGAGTCTAGAGTTCAAGGTCAAGAACCCTTGCCCGTAACTTGCCAAGTGGCCTTGGGCGAGTCACTTTTGTCATGAGGTTTCACACTCATTATTTGCGTGGTGCATCCAACAAGCCACCCCTGGCTTGTTGGCAGGGCCCCCACGCAGGATTTGGGGAAGATGGCTGGTGTTAGGGCTTAGCAGGCAGTGGCTGTCCTGGCATGCAAGGACTTCAGGTGTCCCGTGGCTCGACTCACCTCCCAACTCTTGGGCCTTCTGAGCTCTGCCCATGGCCTTCCACAGTGAGACTCCCTTATCAAGAAGTTACTGCACATTTCAGTGGGGCCACTTGGTCCTTACGCTTGCTGGGAATGGGAAATTGGGGTGGGAGCCCATGGCCCAGTGTCCCTCCAGGGAGGTAGACATGGCCGCAGAAGCACCTCACATCATCTCTGCCACGAGCAAGGGGCAGGGGGGCTGTGACAGCACATGGGAGCCCTGTGGAGGGACAGCTACAGCTGAGGAGACCGGTCCCGCCCAGGAAGGCCAGCTCTATGATGCTGCCAAGGGGCCCTGGAGGCTGGGGTGTTCTGAAGGTGAGCCCCTTCCCTCATGTCCCCATCTTCCTGGCTTCTAGCCAGGCAAGGGAGTTGGGGACAGCTACAGGAGTGAGGGATGCCAGCCATCACTTCCTGAGCCCCTGTTGTAAGGCTGGTACCACGGTAAGCCATGCTGATCACTCCCCTTCCAGTCTCCAAAACCTTTGCCATGTGGCGTTGTGGCACCTCCCATCCAGAGGGCTGGGAAGGATTACCCTTCCTCCAAAAGTGGCTGGCCTCAGGGCTTGCTTTGGCCAACAGAACATGGTCAAGTGACAGGCCAGTGACACCCCCATCCACCTGGGACAATGGCAGCCTGGAGGGGCCAGTCTGAGAGGAGACCCAAACTAGATTCTTTGTATGAAAGCTCCTCCCCTTAAAATGTTAGTGACTGATTTGCATTATCTTCCCATACCTGCCATCTTGGGTTGGGACAGGCAGCCAGCCGCCCATTTGCAGCCTTTGTCCTGGGGTCCAGTTCAGTCATGGGGATGAACTATAAATTCCCTGGGTCTGTCACAGGGATTCACACAGCTATTTCTTTAAGAGGAACACAGTGATCTGACTGAGACTTCTGCGGGCCAAGCCCTGAGGTGCACTGAGATGAGGGAGGCCATCTTCCCCCCAATTACATCAAGGGCCTCAACTGGGCAGGGGCCCTGGGAGGGCTACATGCTGAGCCTGGAGAAGCTAGCTACCCACCCCTTAATCCCCACCCCGCCTCTGCCCTGCACCTGATGGGGACTCTGGAAGAAGAATGGTCAATCTTCTTAACTGAAGCCATCTAGTAGATATGATGTTTTTTTTTTTTTCTTTTTGACTTTTTAAAAGATTTTATTTATTTATTTGACAGACAGAGACACAGCAAGAGAGAGAACACAGAGGAAGTGAGTGAGGGAGAAGCAGGCCTTCTGTGGAGCAAGGAGCCCGATGTGGGGCTCCATCCCATGACCCCAGGAGCATGACCTGGGCCAAAGGCAGACACTTATTGACTGAGCCACCCAGGGGTCCCATTTTTTTTTTCTTTTAATAGCGTCATTGAGATATAATTCACATACCAAACAGTTCACCCTTTAAAAGTATACCATTCAATGACGTTCAGTATAGTCACAGAGTCTTACAAACATCACCACAATCCATTTTGGGATATTTTCTTTACCCTTAAAGAAATCTTCACCTACCCACTACCCCCAGCCCAGCCCTAAGCAACCACAAATCTGCTTTCTGTCTCTGTAGATTTGCCTATTCGGGAAATTGTGTATAAATGGGATCCTACAATCAGTAGTCTTTTGTGACTGATTTCTTCCACTGAAGCATGACGTTTGGAAGATTTATCCCTATTATAGCATGTGTCAGAATTTTATCCCATTTTCTTACCAAATAATATTCATTGTATGGCTATACCATGTGTTATTTAGCCATTGGCCAATTGATGGACACTTGGGTTGTTTCCTCTTGTTAGCTATTATGAATAATGCTGCTATGAATATCTGTGTACAAGTTTTTGTGTGGATGTATGCTTTCAATTCTCTCGCCTCTATACGTAGGAATGGAATTCCTGGGTCCTATGGTCTAAATGCTTGAGGAATTGCCAGAGTATTGTCCAAAGCAGCTCTGCCATAAACTATCCCGCCAGCAGCGTGCAAGAGTTCAATCTTTCTACATACTTGCCAACACTTATTATTATTTGTATTATTAATATTAACCAACCCAGAGGGTGTCAAGTGATTTTGATTTGCATTTCCCTGATGGTTACTGAGGTTGAGCGTTTTTTCATGTGCTTCTTACTTCTGCTGGGGGAGAAAGGTCTATTCGGCTTCTTTGTCTATTTTATAACAGGGTTATTTACCTTTTTATTTGTTGAGTTGTAAAAGTTCCTAGATAATCTAGATACGAGTTTTGTATTTTTTTAAGATTTTAGTTTATTTATTTGACAGACAGAGATCACAAGTAGGCAGAGAGGCAGGCAAAGAGAGAAAGGAAGGGAAACAGCCTCCCCGCTGAGCAGAGAGCCCGATGAGAGGCTCAATCCCAGGATCCTGGGATCATGACCTGAGCCAAAGGCAGAGGCTTTAACCCACTGAGCCACCCAGGCACCCCTAGATACAAGTTTCTAATCAAATGCCTGATCAGCAAAAACTCTTTTCCCCTGTTCTGTAAGCTGTCCTTGCAGTTTCTTCATTGGCAGCCTTTGGGGCACAAGTGATTTGGCTTTTGATGATATCCATTCGACTTACTTTTCCTTTTGTTGCTTATGGTCTGGGTGTCCTTTGTAAGTCACTGTGGTTTCACGTTGCATTTTGCTAATGACTAACAACGTGGCACATCTTTCTTATGTGCTTATTTGTCACTTGCTTGTCTTCTTTGGTAAACTGTCCATTCAAATATTTTTGCCCATTTTAAATGGAGCTATTTGTCTTATTATGGTTAAATTTTAAGGGTTCTTTATATATTCTACACACAAGTCCTTCAATGAATATGCATGTTGCAAATATCTTCTCCCGCACTGTACTTTGCCTTTTCTTTTTCTTAACAGTGTCTATGGAAAAGTAAGTTTCCTTCATGTGTGTGATGAAGTCCAATTTATGGATCTTTTTCTGTTAAAGTTCATACTTTTGATATCATACTTAAGAAATCTTTGCCAAACTGAAGACCATTAAAATTTTGTCCTGGTTCCCCCACTCCCCAAACAAAAGTTTTATGTGTTTGAGTCTACTTTTGAATCCAAGTTAATTTTCATAGACCTGTGGGGCATAGGTCAAGAGTCTTTCTTTTGCAGGTAGTTCTCCTATTATTCTGGCAACATTTGTTAAGACTATCCTTTCCCTCATCAAATTCCCTGGGTATGCCCATTGAAAAACAATTGTCCATATATATGTGGACAACTATGTCTGGACTCTCTTCTATTCTATTGATCTTTACATCTGCCTTTACATCAGAACCACTCAATTTGATTACTCTTGCTTTATAATAAGCCTTGAAATCATGTAGTGTGAATCCCCTAACTTTGTGCCTCTTTTTGGTAGTTTGAGGGGGATAGTTTGAGTTGGGTGGGACTACTTTGTACAGTGTATCCCAGGCCTGTGCCCATTAGTACCAGAGTGTCCTCTGTCATTGTGATGATCAAAAATGCCCCTCACCATAGTTCTATACATCCTGATTGGGGTCAGTACCCCTCCCCCTCCCACCTCCCAAAGAGAATCTCTTATTTAAAGGAACCATACTCAGTAGTAACACTATGGGATAGAGGAAAACAGAGCAAACACTTCCAGTTTTGAGGAACTTGATTTTTAACCTCAAATTCTATACCCAGCTAAACTGTCAATCAAGTGTGCGGGCAAGTGCTCACTTTGGCAGCTCATATACTAAAATTGGAAGAAGTGTGCGGGCAAGATAAATACCTTCAGATGCACAAAGACTTGAAGACCTTCTTATAGGCAGTTGTTAGGAGAATTGTCGGAGGATGTACCCAGCAAAATAAAAAATGATTCCAAGAAAGAGAATACAGAGGATCCAAGAAACTGTGGATCCAATCCAGAAGTGTAATGCCAAGAAATCTCCAATGATAGCCATGTAGCAGGCCAAGGATGCAGCCAGCCCAAATTACAACAGTGAATCAGAGAGCTCACAGAGGAAGGTTTTTAAGAAGAAAAATGAATATGCTGCAACAAATGGTAATATTAAAAAAGATGGATGGTCTCACTGAGAAACAGATGTGGATAATAATAGTAATAATTAATAAATGATTGTAATAGGCATTTCCTTCCCCTGTCTCCTATTTCAAGTGGTTGTTACTTATATTTTCTTCTGAATGCACAGTTACATCTTTTTCCCCTGAGTGCAAGGTAAACTATTTGGCCTTGCATTTATATGATCATAATAATCGACAAGCCAATTATTGGCTTTTCAGGGTTTAGAATCGATCTGTATGCAAAGCAGGGAGATATTACTTAGAGTTAGGGAATAGCACGTAAACCCCACAAATCATAACAAGGTAAAAGTAGTGGTGTGGGGTCAGTACAGAAGGGTATCTCAGGCTGCTTCCCAGGCAAAAAATGAGATACAGGTTTGCCTGCAGGAGCTTTAGTGGGGAACACTCTTAGGACCAGCTCCAGTGAGGGGGTGGTCAGGGAAACAGGGCTGGGCAGATGGAGAAGCTGGGCTGTGGTATAATCCTGATGGAGGGCCACTATCAGAGCCCCTGGAGGTGGAATGACCTGCAGAGTTGCCCATATTCAGGCAAGGAGCCTGGGCTTTGTAATCCTACATGGACACATCACTGGGTTAGAGCTGCCTGGGAAAGAGGGAACACATCCTTGGGTGAGGCAGATGCCATCAGCACAGGACAATTTCCCAAGATAGACTTCGTCATGAGCCATCAGGTGCTCACATGCCTGGCTGATGGAGGATGAGGGTCAGATCCTGAAAGGGTTCTGGACAGTCGTCACAGTGTCCACTGCAGTTTTACAGCTCTATCATTGTCCACTGTGGGAATTGAAGCAAGAGATAGTGTCTAAACAGGATGTTTCTAAATTTGTTAAGACTGTTTTCTTTGCCCATCATGTCAAAGCACTCTGATTTACCCCTTCCTATCCATTGTGGTCAGCTCTTCCCATCAGTGTTCTTATGTGGGGAGGTCATAAGAGACACCTGGGCAACTAAGTACCTTGCCCAGAAGAGAGGTCAATTACCTCACAACATGGGGGACCAGTGGTGGGATCCAAGCCAACAGAGCTTGTCACAGACAGGTCTTGCAGGACCGTCTTTCAAGGTTGAGCCTACATGGCACAAGTGTGTAAGCATTATATTCCCCCTGCAGTTTGAGGAATATGGTAGGGGGTGATGCTCTCTAGCTTGGATCATGGTGGAGGCATCCATGAGGACTTTTGTGGTGAGAATCTTTACTCCTAGCACTCAGCTTGTTTGGCCCAAAGGTGAAACTCTCCTGCTGACACGTGATTAATACTATTAGGTTTATGCTGAGTCTCAGACATGCCAAGCACATGTTACAGCCACTGCAACACCTTGACCTTTGTCAGCACCACTGTGCACAACACAGCTCCATGTTCACTGGCATCTCATGGAACTGGCTATGGTAGGAGTATTTACACCACAGAAATTGGCAAATGCTAAACAGGGCTTTCTTCTGACTGCTCCATGCTCACCTGGCACACCACTGCACTCCTCCAGGAGTGGCCTTGGTTTTGGGAATTCAGTGCAATATTAAAATGCTGGGCCCCTTGTCCAAAAATTAAGAACATCAAGACAGTGACAACAAGGGGGCCCTGGGTGACCACCCAGAGCGTATGCCCACCCACCCTAAGCTCAGAGTCTATCTCCATGGTGGGTACTCCAGGAGAGCAGGCCCTTATTGGTGTCATGCACAGTGTCCCCTATGGCCTGGCCTGAGTCATTGTGTAGTGATATTTGCTAAATGAGTGACCAGGTGATATTCTTTGAGAAAGACGTCTTTGGGGGAAGGGGGCAGTCTTTGTTTTGGTTGTGTACCTGTTTGTGAGCTGGGAGGGCTGGCTCATGTGGCTTCATTGATGATGGCAGACTCTCTTGTGATCACCAGTGCCAGGGATTTGGCACTAACTGGTATGCCCCAGAGTGTCAAGAATGGAGGTCAAGGAAAACAAAGGAGACAGAGGCAGATGGCAAGCCGGCAGTGGCTCATTCCATTCTCCTCTCCCGTTGCCTAAGGCTGAGGAGCTCAGCAATAGGATCTGGAAAGAGCAGAAAAAAGCATCACAAAACTCACCATCATTCCTGGCACCCATGGGGGTTCTCCATGTATGCTCTCTGGACATCTCTGTTTGGCTCATGGGGCGGAGGGATAGCAGTTCCAGAAGGAAAGGATCCTGCCCAGTCATAGGCTACAGGCTCAGGTCCCCTGAGGGTCCCACTTCCAGATTGCCTCCTGGGAGTGTCCAGGAGTCAGGGTGGAACCTCATCCCCCCAGGGTGTCCAGCACCCATAAGGGCCTGGCACTGACTGGGCCCTTTGTCTGCTGAGTGGAGAGGTGTCAAGTTTCAGAGAGCAGGGAGGTAGAAAGAGAAATGAGAGAGGTCAACTTCCACCTTGAAGTGCTAGAAGGCGCCTCTGGAGTGGCGGTGGTGTGTGAGACAGGCAAATAGGGGTTGGGGCTGGGAGAGGGGTCCATTGCTCCATTTCACCAGCAACCTCACTGACATGCACCAGGATTTAGAATTGAATTTCCTTCCCTCCCAAACACTGGCAGAGGCCCCATGCCTGATTCTGGGGTCAGCTCTCCCCAAAGAAGTCAAAAGAAGCCAGGGCTACCTCCCTTTTGGGGAAGCTCCTGGAGTATTTCTAAATAAGGAAGTATTAAAATAGGATCATAAAGATGTTGGTGTATTTTAAATGTATAAATTGAAGTGATAAACATTCTTACACACACAAATAGAATGTAATATTGTGTTTTTCTGAGAAGCTTACGGGATTTAAAAAATGATATTTTTTTGTAGAGACCACTACAAGTGCAGGATTTATAAAAAATAATATTAATTTCTAGAGGACTATTGCTGGCCTCGTAATGGGGGCCAAGTTTAAAGTTAAGTGTTGAGTTTTCATTCACCAAGATGTGTGTATAACTTTATCCTGATGGTCTATTTCTTGAATTTCAGGACCCCAAACAAATGGCCCCACTGCTATTTCTTCCCTCTCCATAAGCCATGCCCAGGGAATACACAAGGAGTCTTGGAGGGCCTCCACGCAGGGCTTGTCCTCTCCTGGAGGTAGAAAGATAGCAACAAACGTAAGTATGGAATATCGAAAGGCCAGTGTAACGATACCATTAACAAAGAAAACAATACCATCAAAATGTACATTGTTGTAGAGTTTTCAGAAATTATGAGATGTAGCTAAAGCTTTACCCAGAGGTCAATTTATAGCCATAAAGGCATTTGCTAGTAAACAAGAAACAGTGGAAATCTCCTAACTCTTCAAGCCAGAAAGAGTGAAAAATAAGTTGGCCCCAAAGAAATGTGGAGTATGAAAATGAAGAAGATGACGAAAAGTCAAGAAATAGAAAACATTGCTGAGGAGGCAGCAGCTCAGGGACAAAACAAGCTGCCCAAGGTCTCAATGCCAGTGTCTGGGTGAGTCTTTGCCCTACACTGCCTCTCCCAGAACCTGGAGCGCACTGAGTCTCATGCCTGAGTCTTGCCGGCTGGTCCGAGTCGACTTCTTGGAGGCTTTGGGGCCACCAAGAATTCAGAACGCAGAAGGGGAGTCTAGAAAACTTGCGAGAGTTTCCATAAAACCAACCCAGCGTTTAAGAGACTGATCAGTTTTTGTTTGTTTGTTTGTTTGTTTTAAATTCGAAGTTGGCCAGAGTTTATTAGCTATTTTTCTACTCACACCAAAATCGTTGGCTGATAGTAGTATGAAGATATATTAGGCCGAATTTCTTTTTAAATTAAATGTATACATCAGAGCTGCTGGGAGGGGGCGGGTGAGGAGCTGGTAGTCGTCCCCGAAGGGAGCTGGGCTCGGGGCTCCGGGCGCGGGGCGGCGGGGCGCGGGGCACCGGGCGGCGGGCCCGGCAGGCGGCGCCCTCCGTCCGTCGCGCCCTTCCTCCCTCCCGCCTCCTCCCGCGCCCGCCGCTCGGGCTCCCGCTCCCCCTCGCGTCGCAGCCGGCACTTTGCAAAACTCCTCGCCTGCCGGTGGCGGCCGCAGCTCCGCGCCCTGCCCGCCCCGGCGCGTCCGTGGGGCAGCGGGCGGCGGAGCGCGGCGGCGCGGGGAGCGCGAGGCGCGGAAGCGCCGGGGGCGGGCGCCGGCGGAGGCGGGAGTCGAGGCGGGGCCGCGCCAGCCCCGCGCCGCCGCGCCCCCCGGGCCGGGGCCCCCCGGACGCGCCGGGGCGGGCGGGGCGCGGAGCGGCGG